>NC_081840.1:3104561-3429561 GCF_963259705.1 Myotis daubentonii
TGGTTAATCCTCACCCAAGGATATTTTCCCATTGATTTTTTTTTTTTTTGAGAGAGAGAGAGGAAAAGACAGAGAGAAACATCGGTGTGCGAGAGAGACATCAATTGGCTGCCTCCTGCATGCACCCTTACCAGGGTCTGGGAACCTGCAACCAAGGTAGGTGCCCTTGACCAGAATAGAACCTGGGACCCTTCAGTCTGCAGGCCAGCGCTCTATCCACTGAGCTGAACCGGCCAGGGCTTAAAACGTTTTTTACTGAACAAAGCCCCTCAGACAGCTGTGAGGGGAAAGGGTGAGAGGGCAGGCGGGGACGGGGGACAGGCGGGGAAAGTGGCCGGTCCGGGCGGGCGGTGGCGGAGGGGCGTGGGCGATGGGAGCTCAGGTTATGACCTCTGGGAGCTGGGGTTCTGGCCTGTTCCTCCCTGGGGAGCTGGCGCAGCGATTCCCGCTGGGAGCTGGCCGGTGGGTTGGAGGTGACACCTGTAAGCTGCCCGGCAGGGCCTGGCCAGGCCAGGTGCCGGCCCTGGGAGCCGGGGTGGCTGTGTTTTCCCAGAGGGTGGCCTGGGTGAGCTATTCGCCAGGGCGCTGCTGGGGGTGCATGAGAAAACAGGCCGGAAGGTGACCGAGGGGAATTAGTCAAGGGTGAAGGGCACCTGTCTGGGGGCCCCCCCGGCCTGCGGATGAGTGACGTCACGGGCAGAGGAATGTGGTGTGCTTGGAGCGCTCTCCCCCCCACGGAGGCCGGGGCGGTGATGGGGGCTAAATCGAGATCTAACTGGAGCTCCGGCCGGGGTGGGGAGGGGTGGGGAGGTCCGAGCAACCAGGGGATGCGGGGCTCGCATGGGCATCCACCGGGAGGGAGGTGGGGGCTCCGGCTGCCCCCCCCCCCCCCCCCCCCCCCCCGCTCCTCACCGTGCAGGCCAGAGCGCGGGGCTCAGGAGGCCCGGACTCAGCCCCTGTAGCTGGGCGACCTTGGCCAGGTTCCCCAGCCTCTGCCTCTTGACAAGATTCAGATGGTAGCCCCGCTGTGGGTGGAGAAAAGGACGAAGGATGGCCCCGATCCCTGTCCCCCTCCCCCCCACATCCCCCCACCCCCGCCCCACGGGGCTGGGCACGTGCGTGAGCCGGGAGTGGGGAACCAGAGAGGAGAACTTGGCTTGTGCAGCTGCTGCGGAAACCGGGCTGCTGCTTCCTCAGAAAGGCAAACATGGCGTTACCCCCGCCGGCAAGTCCGCCCCGAGGAGGGATTTCAGGAGAACTGAAACGGGAACTCTCCGCAGCAGCTTTGCTCACGGCCGTCCAAAGGTAGCGCGAGCCCCACGTCCCTGCATCAGCGTGAGCGGGGACCAAAGCCTGCAGCACCGCTCGGCCGCAAGCAGGAACGAGGCACGGACACATCCGTGACACGGGGGGACCTCACCCACATCACACCGCGTGTGAGGGGCCAGACCCAAAGGTCCCGTGGTTCCACGCGGATGACAGCCCCAGAAGCAGTGAATCCCCAGACACGAGGCAGAGGGGCCGTGGCCAGGGGCTGCAGTCACGGGGAGAGGCCACCTCTTGGGTGTGGGATCTCCTTTGGGGGTGCTCACGATGTCTGGGAACCAGAGAGAGGTGCTGGCTGTGCAACATTGCGAATGTACTAAATACAGTGGGGCCTTGACTTACGAGTGTCCTGACTAATGAGTTTTTCGAGATACGAGCCATCTCTCAGCCGATTTTTTGCTTTGCGTTGCGAGCTAAAATTCGGGTTACGAGCCAGCTTCAGATACCCCACCGCTAGATGGCGCAGCGAACGTCACAGTGAACGCCACAACGTCAGCCCAGCATCACCTGTCTCACTCGTTCACTTTTGATTTGACATACGAGTGATTTGAGTTACGAGCTCCTTCACAGAACGAATTAAACTCGTAAGTCAAGGCCCCACTGTAACACTGAACGGTGGGCTTTTAAATGTTAACATACGTCACGTGAATTTCACCTCGATTTTTTAAAAAGTGGGGTGAAGGGGAGTCCGTATAGTCCGTTCTGCAGAGAAGAGAGGACTAGTCCAGAGCAGACCTACTGTCACACAACCCCCACCCCCCACCCCCCCACCCCCTGTGGCCGCCACAGCCCTCGGCAGATGGTCCAGGTCCTCGTTCTACACCAGGAGCCTGGGGCTCCGGCCCGAGCGAGCGCAGCTGGCGCTGGCAGCTCTGGGCTCACAGTCAAGTCCAGCGCCTCCCAGCCCCGTGTTCTGTAAGGAAACTGATGAACAAAGCAGCTAGAGCCATGTGCCCGGAGCCACCGCAGCGGCAAGGGGCAGGGGCCCCGGAGGCCCCGGAGCCCCGAGGAAGGAAGTCGTGGGCACTTGGGGGACACAGAGGGACAGGGAGGTGTATAGAGGCACAGCTCGGAGAGGACAGGGCCCCCAGCAGGTGCACCTCGTGGGCTGGAGAGCGACGGGACTGGTGTGCAGAGCTGAGGGCAAAGGAGCCAGCAGGAGCTCAGAACAGGGGCTCAGGGGGCCGAGACCAGGCCGTGAAGGAGCCGGTCGGTGGATGCAGGAGAGAGGTGGATGCAGCCCGATCCTGGAGGGCCTGTGCCAAGCCCTTCCCTGGCATCTCCCCTGAGCATGGGGCCCACGGCACCACCTCGGGACGGAGCCCAGAATTGGGATCTGGGTGGGTAGGTGGGCTGGGGAGGAGTCCTTCAGAGAAACTACAGCAGATCCCATCAAAGCGCGATCCACCGCTCACCAGTGTCACCCCTCTGAGCCCCAGCCCCCTGATGATGATGATGAGGAGGAGGAGGAGGAGGAGAAGGAGCAGCAAGCAAGGAGAGAGGAGCGGGCAGGGGGCAGGAGAGGCCTGGGCACCGGGCCAGCCTGGCTGGTGCGAGGCTGGGGCCGTGGTTGGGGGCCCAGGTTCAGTGGGAGTACGAGGACCCTGTGGGCAGAGCTGCTCCCTGGGGATCCTGGCTCAATGTTAGTCCCAGAAGAAGAGGGGCCCAGGGAAACCAGGAAAGCCCCCTGCCCCCGAGGATTTCCCGGCCTCCAGAGCCCCTAGTGCCACCCAGCAGCAGGAAGTGAGTAATCACCTCTCAAGACCAGGGCCAAGGACAGAGTGAGGAGGCGTGGCCAGGCTGGCTGCTGACCCACTGACCGAGCAAGGGGCAGTCCGTCAGCCCCAACAGGACCAGGCCTGGCCACCCACCTCCCAGGGCAGCAGGGAGGGGACAGACGGATGGGCAGATGGACTGGCCTCCCCGTGTCTCCTCTCCCCCCATGTGCTTCTCCCATCTCACCTTTGCACCAAGAATAGCAAGGACTTCACTCCCTGAACCAGAGGAGGGGTGTGGGGAGGCAGGGGGACAGAAACTGGGGGGACCCATTTGAAGGAGCCAGATGAGTTCCTTCTCCACACGCGTCACTGCTCCGTGAGAATGAAAAGCACACGCTCACACACGCCACGCAACGCGCCCTGTGTCATTTCAGGATTTCGCATGTGAGTTAACCGCGCTGACATGTGCGCAGAAACGCGTTGAGCAACATAAAGACGAATGGTAAGAGGTGTGCCGAGCATCTAAATGTAATTTCTCTTTACTTAGAAGGACATTCAATCGCCAATAGTGTATCTCTGGGCAGTGCGCACCCCCCCCCCCCCTCCGGGGGAATGACAGCTGGGTCTGTGCCCAGGGCTGGGTGGCCTCTGGGGACGGGACGGGACGGGGAACCCCGGGGGGAGGCTGTCGGGGTTCTGCAGGAGTAGCGTGGCCCCTCCTCTTCCTCTGAGTGAGCTGGGCGGGCTGGAGCTGGAGTCCGGGCAGGGCTGAGCCCGCAGGCCCCAGGAGAGCGGACTGAATGTGAGAGGGATAATGAGTCAGCGGCTGCCAAGATTTTGCAGGAAGGGTTCAGCCAACTTTTCTTATGTACAAAAGACATGCTGATCCAGATATTAATGAGTGTGAGGTGTTACTGCGCTCATAAGGATCACCTTTTGAAACGGTTCCCATCCCGGCTCTGCCCCAAACAGGGGACTGGCCCAGTGGGGGCTCCTGCCAGGCATGGGTGTGTGTCACTTGTTCCCTTCTCCCTAATAGTGAACAGCCAGCTGTGTAGACATCTGAGAAAAGAGTGGTAGATACAAGTGTAGGTGGTCATGGTTTTATATGACATAAAGATCTTTAGATGTCAGGACGCCACACAATGGCTCCACGGAAGCACCTCACGCTCCTGAATTCAGCAGGCTGGCATGTGGCTCCGGCCCCGCGCAGGTGCTGTCATCTCTGCCCGGAGTGTCCTGTCTCTGCTTTACTTGGTGGCTCTTGCCCTTCTCCTAGGAGACTGCCCAGGGCCCTTTCCTGGTGTGCAGGGCAGGGTCCGGGTCCTTCTGCATTGCGTAGCTGGGTGAGTGGGTGGTGGGTGGATGGGTGTAGAGATGTATGGATGGATTCAGGGATGGATGGATGGATGTATGGATGGATGCAGGGATGGATGCAGGGATGGATGCAGGGATGAACGGATGGATGGATGGATGGATGGATGGATGGATGGATGGATAGATGTAGGGATGGATGGATGGATGGAGGGAGGGAGGGAGGGAGGGAGGGATGGAGGGATGGATAGATGTAGGGATGGATAGATGGATGGAGACAGGGATGGATGGATGGATGGATGGATGGATGGATGGATGGATGGAGGGATGGATAGATGTAGGGATGGATGGATGGATGGATGGATGGAGGGAGGGAGGGAGGGATGGAGGGATGGATAGATGTAGGGATGGATAGATGGATGGAGACAGGGATGGATGCATGGATGCATGAGTAGATGTAGGGATGGATGGATGAATGGATGCAGGGATGGATGGATGCATGAGTAGATGTAGGGATGGAGGGATGGATGCATAAGTAGATGTAGGGATGGATGGATAAATGTATTGATGGGTAGTTGGATGAAAGGGTAGATACAAGTGTAGGTGGTCATGGTTTTATATGATATAAAGATCTTTAGATGTCAGGACGCCACACAATGGCACTTGGATGGAAGAAATGCAGGGCTTTCTGTTACTTTAGTTCCAAATGAGAGAAGGCTTCCAGGCAGAATCGCATAAGGGCTGCACCCAGGAGCAGGGTAACAGCCAGCTGCAGGGAACAGCTCACGTCCTGTAATCAGGCAGGCTTCTCAGGCTCCCTGTGGGTTGGCCAATCAGAATAATTTTGCGAGGTCTGAGGTATAGGGGCTCTCCACCACAGGGCCAATGGGGGGGTGGTCCCACGCACCAGGCCTGGATCCCAAGCCTCCAGGTAAGCCTTTCTGGGGCTCAGTCTCCCCATCCGTGTGATGATGGAGTCAGATTTCAAGACATGGATCAGAGAAGTTCCAGGAGCAGCCGGGGTCGGCCCCTCCCGTCTCTCCCAGCTCCTCCATGCCCACTTGAGTCTTTCTCTTTTGAAGGAAAGGCTTTAAGAGTTTCCTTATTTATTTTTAAAATATTTTTATTGATTTCAGAGAGAGGAAGGGAGAGGGAGAGAGGGATAGAAACATCAATGATGAGAGAGAATCATTGACCAGCTGCCACCTGCACACCCTACACTGGGGATGGAGCCTGCAACCCAGGCATGTGCCCTGACTGTGACCTCCTGGTTCGTAGGTCGATGCTCAACCACTGAGCCACGCTTAAGAGCTTCTTACAAAAAAAAGTTTGGAAGCCCCTTTGCTTTGCAGTTTTCTGCTTCCGGGAGTGCTAAGTGCTGGGAATTGTCAGCAAGTCTCCGGAGAGAAGCTGGGCAAGCCAGTCCGTGGAGCAGGGCGGGGCACCTCCCCGGGAGCTCCCAGAAAACAGAGTGGGAAAGGGGTTTCCGAGTTTGTGCTGCCCTCGCCCCGCGGGAGGCAGACGCGGCATAAAAATCATCCAACTGCCCTGCCCACCTGGCCAGCGTCTGTTTACACCTTCACTCAGGCACAAAACAGCCCTGCAGGGAACAGCCGTGATCAGCAATCAGCGCTGTGCTCACTCACAGAGTGCGCCAGCGGCAAGAGCACTCCTACCGGGCTCACCCGCCAAGCAGCCACCATCCGCACCTACGATCTCAGTTAGCTGCAAAAGGGGGCCGCAGGGAGGGAACACACAGACCCAGCCACAGGCGGCCGGGCTCCTGGGAGGACCAGGGAGGGAATGCCCAGCGCAGCAGAGTCCTGGGCTTAGTAAGGGGCCCGCCTCAGAGCGACAGCCAGATACCTTTCAGGACTATGTCCCATGCTGCTCCGAGGCTCCGGGGCAGCCACGGTCCTCACAACAGAACATGCCTTGGGTTGACCTGGACAGTCTTCCAGGGGCTCCCCGAGCTCTCAGAGCTCAGAGGCCCGCGGAGACCTGGGCAGCCGCCCGCCCCACCTGGCCCCGGGATCCTGGTTTGGAAACTGCAGTCCGCCCGGCTCAGAGGCTGGGCGGGTGGCAGGGCTGGGCTGGAGCCGGGGGAGGAAGTGCCCAGGAGGGCGATGACGTCACAGCCCAGCCCTTGAAAGATGAGCTGTTCCTGCCAGCCCTCGAGCTCCCCTGCAGCTCCTCTGAGAGGAGGGGACAACGGGCAGTCCTGCCCGACGCCGGACCAGGGACCGACCGCCCAAGAGGCACCTGCAGCTCCCTCCCGACGAGGTGGGTGCCCGCCGGCGCCGGTCCGCCGCCGCGCCTTTGCTGGGAGGACAGGCAGCCGCAGCCAGAGGGAAGGGGGCGGGTGGGCGTCGCAGGGGCTGAGTTTGGGGAAACCTCCCCTTCTGCCCTCTCCGTCCGGACAAGTGACAAGAAGGGCTTCTAGCCGGAGGAGTCGGCTTGTTTGCTTTGGGTTTGCCCTCTTCCTGAATCGGGGCGGCAGGCGGCACGTGTGTGTGTGTGTGTGTGTGTGTGTGTGTGTGTGTGTGCGTGTACATGTATGAGTTGTGGAGGACAGCCTCGGTTGATTTTTACGCTCCATCCAGGGCGCCTTGGACAGAGAGCGTCAGTCCAGGGGGTGCGGCGGGGGTGGGGTGGCTCCACGCTCAGGACTCTGCTGTCGCTCACCTGCCCTGTGTGGCCTGGGACACATTGCTAACCCTCTCTGAGCCTGGGTTTCTCTGTGTGCAAAGCGCTCTGCTGGCATGCTGCCCGAGCAGCCAGGGTGTGATCAGTGGAGGAGGAAAGGAGTGTGTAAATGCTGGCTGATGTGCATTGAGGTGGTGATTTTAACGTTCTCGCCTCTCCCCCCAACCCCAACCCTCTCCTGGAGCAAGACAGAGGGACAGAGAGCGCGGGCTTTGCATCCAGCCCTGGGTGGGGGTCCCCACTCTGTCTCCATCCCCCGCCTGACACTTTTGACCACATTTCCTCCCATGTCTTGAGCCATAAAGATGGCCTGGCAGGGTGGCTGCGAAGACAGAGATGGGCTCCTGCCTGCGAAGCGCCACATGCGTATGCAGTCGGCGCTCAGTACGTAGTAGCGGTGATTAGAACTGCTGAGGACAGGTAGGGTCACGGGCCTGGGCCGCTGGACGATGGGTGGGCGTTGCTCTCCGGGGCAGGTTAGAATGTGCCTCCCTGAGTCACAGGCTGCCTGGCTCCTGCAGCTGCAGGAAGCGCAAGCTCTGGCCCAAGGGTGGGGCAGGGGGGTCCTGGGCCAGCCCCGCCTCTTACCTCCTTCCCTGAGGACTCCAGGGGGCACTGCCCCTTCTCTGGAGAAGCACCCTCCTGTCCGTCTGGGTCCTGGCAGCAGTGGGGGGATGGGAGCATCCTGTGAGCCAGCAGAGCCCCACGAGCTGGAAGAAGGCGTTTGCTGTCTTCCTCCTGCTGGGGCGGGAGTCCAGCAGGTGGGGAGCGGCCAGGAGAAAGGGGTTTGGAAAACACTGAAAACTAGAAGGCCCCCATGCTGACTCCACACGCAGGACCCCGGGGTCTCCACCCAGCTCTGCCCTGAACCCACAACACCCTGCGGTCTCCTGCTCTTGCAGCCGAGATGAGGAAGCTGAGTCTCAGGCGAGGACATACCCTAGTGTCTGGGGAAATGCCTCGGCCCCCCTGGGACGCGGACCTGTCACTTACAAACAGGGGGTGCAGGTGAGTGAGTGGGTGCTGAGACTAAGGGTTGGGATGAGGTGCTGGCTGATGAGACCCAGCAGAGGGAGTAGCTATGCCACGTGGTCTCTGCTAACACTGTGTCCGAATAGACGTTCAGAGGGGTCTGAGGGTGACGCCAAGGGCTGCCGCTCTCACCTGGGCTGCCTCAAGGTCAGGGAGGAGCCCACCCAGGCAGGGTAGAGTGCGTACACATCCACCGGGGACTCTGGCTTCCAGAATGAAGCAGAGACCTTGTCTGTCCGTTCACAGCTGTCTCCTCAGCACGGAGAACTGTGCCTACCACATGGCTGGCTCTGTCAGTATTGCTCAGTGACTGGATGGGATGGATGGATGGATGGATGGATGGATGGATGGATGGACGGATGGGTGGATGGATGGACAGACCGAGGGACGGATGGATGGATGAATGGATGGATGGACGGATGGACGGATGGATGGGTGGATGGATGGACAGACCGAGGGACGGATGGATGGATGGATGAATGGATGGACGGATGGACGGATGGACGGATGGATGGATGGATGGACAGACCGAGGGACAGATGGATGGGTGGATGGATGGATGGATGGATGGATGGATGGACGGATGGATGGGTGGATGGATGGACAGACCAAGGGACGGATGGATGGATGAATGGATGGATGGACGGATGGACGGATGGATGGGTGGATGGATGGACAGACCAAGGGACAGATGGATGGATGGATGGATGGATGGATGGATGGATGATGAATGATGGATGGATGGATGGATGGATGGATGGATAATGGATGTATGATGATGGATGGATGGACGGATGGATGGGTGGATGGATGGACAGACCGAGGGACGGATGGATGGATGAATGGATGGATGGACAGATGGATGGGTGGATGGATGGACAGACCACGGGACAGATGGATGGATGGATGAATGGATGGATGGACAGACGGACGGATGGATGGATGGATGAATGGATGGGTAGACAGATAGGTAAACGAATATTGGTCACAGAGAAGCCCTGAAAAGCACACGAAGTATATCACTACGTGAAAGAAGCCAGACTGAAAAGGCTACGTGCTGTGGATTCCAAGTACATGACACTCTGGGACAGGCAAAACCACCCTATATAACAAAGAGCTAATATGCTAATTAGACTGGATGGCGGAACAACCTTCCGGAATGACCTTCCAGGAAGACCAGTGGGAGGAGCCTCAGGGCTGCAGGGCTGTGAGGCCGCTTGGGCTGTGAGGGCCGAGCCCCTTGCACAAATTTCCTGCATCGGGCCTCTAGTGGAAACAATAAAAATACCGTGGTTGCCAGCTGGGGAGCAGGAGGGAGGAACAGGTGGAGCACGGGGGCTTGTTGGGGCAGTGACACTACTGAGTGACGCTGCGATGGTGGGCACATGTCATTATGCATTTGTCCAAACCCACAGACGGTACAGCACCGAGAGCGAAGCCCGGTGTCCGCCCTGGACTTCGGGTGATGGTGGCATGTAAGGGCAGGTCCACTGATTGTCATAAATGTGCCACTCGGCTAGGGGGCTGGAGGTACACAGGAAACCTCTGTCGAGGCATTTCCCGGACACTGAGCAGGGGCTCAGTGTTTCTGTGTTCCTAAAACTGCTGTGAAACAAATTCTATTTAAGAAACAAGAGAAACGCAGACAGAGCAGGCCTGCGTGTTGCTTTGAGGAGCCAGAGGCGCTTGGAGTGTCTCAGGGCCATGAGTCAAATGATGGGAACTTACCAAGACTTGATCCCCAAGTGCATCGCTTCCAATGCCACCCGGTCCAGGCATGCCTGGCCCCTGGGGAGCCCTCTCAGCGTGCATGCCCCCAGGGATGGGGAGCTCACTGCTTTACTGGGCAGCTCACTCCGTCTTGGGACAGCTGTCCTGTTAAAAGGTTCTTTAGTCCTAACCGGTTTGGCTCAGTGGATAGAGCGTCAGCTTGTGGACTAAAGGGTCCCAAGTTCAATTCTGGCCAAGGGCACATGCCCGGGTTGTGGGCTCCATCCCCCCTCTCCTAGTAGGGGGCGTACAGGAGGCAGCCAATCAATGATTCTCTCTCATCATTGATGTTTCTACCTCTTTCCCTTCCTCCCTGAAATCAATGAAAAAAACAAATATATATATATATATATATATCAGAGGCCTGATGCACGAATTCGTGCACCAGTGGGGTCCCTCGGCCTGGCCTGCAGGAATGGGCCAAAACCAGCTCTCTGACACCCCCAAGGGGTCCCCCAAGGGGTCTCAGATTGCAGGAGGGTGCAGGTGAGGCTGAGGTACCCCACTGGTGCACGACTGGGGCCGGGGAGGGACACGAGAGGTTGGCCAGCCTGGGAGGGACTGTGGGAGGGCTCCAGGGCATGTCTGGCCCATCTTGCTCATTCCGGATTGGCTGGACCCCAGCAGCAAGCTAACCTACTGGTGGGAGTGTCTTCCCCCTGGTGGTCAGTGCATGTCATAGTGAGTGATTGAGCAGCCTTAGCATATCATTAGCATATTATGCTTTGATTGGTTGAAAGGATGACTGGACGACCAGGCACTTAGCATATTAGGCTTTTATTATCAACACTAATAAAAGAGAAAAATGGTAATTGGCGTACGAGCTACCCTTTTCATTGGCTAATCAGGGCTATATGCAAATTAACTGCCAACTAAGATTGGCAGTTAACTGCCAACAAGATGGCGGTTAATTTGCATATGTAGGCACAATGCAGGGAGGCGAAAGGGAAAGCAGGAAGAAGCCCCCTGCCACTGACAGTGATCAGAAACCCAGGGGGGAGCTAAGAGCTGGGGGGCAGGGCAAAGGCGGCCCTGGGGCCGCCTTTGCCCTGCCCCCCAGCCATGATCGGAGAATCAGGTGCCTTTTCCGCCCTGGCCAGTGATAGCAGGAAGTAGGGGTGGAGCCAGCGATGGGAGCTGGGCACGGTCGAAGCTGGCAGTCCCGGGAGCTAGGGGTCCCTTGCCTGGGCCTAAAGCGAAGCCCACGATCCTGGGGCCGCTGCAGCTGTGGGTCCCCGCTGCCCGGGCTGGACGCCTCAGCCAGAGGCGTCAGGCCTGGGCAAGGGGCCGATCCTGCGATTGGAGGGTGATGGGGGTCAACGCCTGAGGGCTCCCAGTATGTGAGAGGAGGCAGGCTGGGCTGAGGGACACCCCCCCACACACACACCCAGTGCACGAATTTCGTGCACCGGGCCCCTAGTATAGGATATAAAAAAAAAGTTCTTTAGACTGAAGCTAAACTCCTCTCCCACTGAACAACAGTCCACTTTCTGTTTCTTGGAGTTGGACTGATAATTCTAGTCTTTACTGGTCCTCTCTGAGCTCAATCTCTAAAACTCTTTCATCAAAACACAATTTCCAGAACAAACCCCAGGAAGCAGGCATTTCTTTGGCTCTGTCATCAAAGAGGGATCTTTATGGTTCTGGAGGCTAGAAAAATGTGAGCCCACCCCTGAGAAAACATCACAGCACAAAGCAGGCTGGAATAACACAGGCTCTGGGCTCCAATCTGACCACCTATTGGCTAGCGACGCTCTCTGAGCCTCAGCTTCCCCAACCGCACAGGGGCTCACCCTGCCCATCTCTGAGGCCAGGAGGAGGTTAGCTCAGATGGGGCAGGTGCAGAGGAAGCAGTGGCCGGGCTCACTGCAGGTGCGCACCTTGCAGACGGGTAGCCTACGGGGTCAGGAAAAGAGCCCGGGACTACCAGAGGTGCTGTCTCTGCCCCACAGGGGGACCACTGCGGCTTGGGGTTCCCGAGGCCAGGCACCCAGGGGTGGTGCCAGCAGGAGCCCAGACACACTTCTCTGCA
This sequence comes from Myotis daubentonii, assembly GCF_963259705.1. Taxonomy (NCBI): domain Eukaryota; kingdom Metazoa; phylum Chordata; class Mammalia; order Chiroptera; family Vespertilionidae; genus Myotis; species Myotis daubentonii. The sequence goes on from NC_081840.1 coordinate 3,116,460, forward strand.
GGCTCCAACTTCCCTCCTTCCCACCCCCAGTGCCTTGGGCCTCTCTGATCTCCCTGGCCAGTGGGGTGCTGTGAGATGGGGCGCAGAGAACAGGCTTCCAGACCCCAACCCAAACCCACACGCTACGTGAGCGACCTCTGGCAGGTCACTTTGCTTCTCTGAGCCACAGGGGCCCACCTCTGAGCACCAGCAGAGGCTGTGAGGACATCTCGTCGGGTGTTGGAAGCTGTAGAGTGCGGGGTGTTTGTTATTGTGCTGATTTGTACCCATGACACCACGTCCCCTCCTCTTTCCTGTGGGGTCCCCGAGTGACCATGCTCCAGGGCGGTGTGGCCTGACGGGAAAAGACTAGTCATTTCCAAACTGTGTCGTGCCCCGGAGTCACCTGGAGGTCGGCCCCCCTCGCAGACGCCAGGCCTCCCCTGGGGCCCTGACTTGGAGGTCTGGGTGCCCAAAGACTTGCTAACATGTCCAGGGACAGAAGCAGGGGGTCTCGGTCCACACTTTGAGGCAAACCGCCTTAGCAAAGGGCTTTCTGAGGGGAGCAAACCTGAGAGCAGCTCAGACCCTGCCTCTGCCCTGGGCCTAATGCCGCCCTCCTTGACCCCTCCTCTTAGTCCCCACAGCCAAGCGATTTGGAATCCCCAAGCCCTGGCACAGACGTTCCATCGCTGCCCCTCCCAGCTCGTCTCAGGACTGACAGACACCCTCTCCCTGAGAACACAGGCCCTCGGAGCTCCCAGCCCAGCTCCATCGGAGAGGCGCTTGGGTCTCAAGGTTCTGAGGAGCATCCCATTGTGTCCTGTCCCGCCGCCCCCCCCCCCCATCCGGCTGGAAGTCCCTCCGGGGAAAGACGGAACCCAGCCCCGAGCGTGGCACCCACTGCGCACCTCGAATACGCCTGCAGGGGCGACACCCGCCATGGACTCCGAGGCTCTCTGCGTTTTCTCAGAAGCATCTGAGATTGCACTTTCCAGCCAAACTCAAAGTTAAGCCCATCAAATAATTCGAGAAAAAGACGTGTTATAGAAAAACATTAGTGCGATCAATGAAACCAGTTGAATTCTAAGGTATGGCTAACAAATTGGCTGTAATGTGATTATGAAGGTTAATAACTGTTATAAAGGAAACTTAAAACAGAAAAGACATAAGAAATTAGGTAATGACCTGGAACTAAAATTTCTCAGTATTGTAATTAAATCTGAAAGTGGGAAGGAGGAGGTTGGAGGGAAGGAAAAGTGTGCTAAAGATTTATCTTACCCAGAAAAATCTTTTTCCTAATCTTGATGCTAATAGGTAGATACAAGTTTTAACATGTTTGTTAAAATTTGAAAGATAATCCTTAGAAGAGAAGAATATATATGTGCATACACACATGCATACACACATATACATCAATGCACACACATACACCTATCCCATACACACATGCAGACACAGCACACATCTATATATAAAAGCCTAACATGCAAACTGTCCCCTTGGGAGTTTGACCAGGAGACCGGGAGTTCAATAGCTTGCTATAACATGCGCTGACCACCAGGGGGAGGCGCAGAACCAAGGAAGGCCCCAGCCAGCAGCCAGAAGGCCCAATCGGCCCTGATCGCTGGCCAGCCTAGGGACCCTACCCGTGCATGAATTTTATGCACCAGGCCTCTAGTATATATATATATATATAAATACACACACACACACACTGCCCTCTCTGCAGCCTGCATGTCCCCACAGCCAGCTTGTGACACATCTAGAACGTCCACGTCCAAACTGTCTTTGTGGGCAGGTTTCGAGTTCTTTCTCCTAAAGGACCAGGGAAAGCGAGGGTGGGTCCAAATGCGGGAGGGGTGCAGTGGGGTGGTCAGGGCCTGGGACTGCCCAGCACACATGGAAGTCTAGGTCAGCCCCACCTCTGGGCAGCTGTGCCACCCAAAACTGCCCAAATACCCACAGACCAACCGGCTAGGCAGGGTGGTGTCCCCACGTGAGAGTCGAAGAAATTGGCTCCAGGGTGAGACAGGGAGTCGGAGGCTGAGCTGGGCTGGGACCTGGGCTGGGTCTTCCCAGGAGGACACTGCACCTGCCCGACAGGTAAAGGTGTAGCTAGGACTCCTGAGGGTGCTCAGGCCGGTGCGGAGACCAGCCTCGCTGCTGCGGAGGGAGCAGGAGGGGCTGGGGCTGCAGATGCTGCTGGGAGCCTGAGCTAACCGCCGACTGGACGCCTGTGTGCCCCCGGCGATGGGCTCACTGTGAGGATGAGTATCAGACCCTGGGGTTTTTCCAAGAGCCCGCTTGGACGGTGCTGGCTGAGGGCCTGGGCTCACCCGGGACAGTCACTCCACAGAACAGTTTGTGGATCTGGGGAGAGGGGAGGCGACCGTTAATCCTGAGGCAGGGAAGGGAGCTGAGGGCTAGTGAGATCCTGGGGGCCACGGGGGTCTCACGGGGTCCTAGCCACCACCTGCACGCTGGCGATAATGCTCCCTGTCCTACAGGTGGGGGGACCCAGGCTCAGGGAGGTGCCCCTCAAAGTCACATTGTTAACAAATGGCAGAGCTGGGATCTGAACGGCCCCGTGTGATGGATCACCCAGGCTTTTTGTTACGCAGCAGGCCTGACAGGGTGGCGAGGGAGATAAGCCAGAGGTGGGGGCCAGGGAAGCGGCAGGCAACATACCGAGGAAGAAACACCAGCCGGCTTCGGGGTTTCTGCAGCAGCAGAGACTTCAGACCCCAAAGGGGCCCCGGCAGGCTCAGCAGAGAAACAGGGGTGGCCCTGAGTGGCCCTGAGTGGGTGGGGGCAGCAGATAGGTGCCCACAGGGGAAAGGGCTCAGCCGTGTCATCTCTGGAACCATCAGGAAAACCCCCTCAGGGACTTAAACCAGGCCACGGAGGGCTTGCCTCTGCCCCTTCCTTTGTTTCACGGGGACCCCAACATTCAGCTCAAACCGGGGGACAATGCGTGCTTCCTCATCCCAGCGGGAACCTCCCCTCCCCCGGCTCCCCAGCTTCTCCCTGGGTGGCTAGAAGCCCACTGAGTCCACCCGCTCAGGGCCCGGGTGGTCCGGTGAAACAGAAAACCATTGAAGAAACATTTGTAAATACTTCGGCGTTTCCCCGGAAATGAAAACAGGATTGTGCAAATATTTACCGGTTTTTCCTGTAAGCAAGTCCTTCTTGGAGCAGGAGTTGGCTGATTATCTTTCTTACATAAACTAGCACGTATTTCATTCTGTTTTTAAAAGATCGGAGAAAACACTTGGCTTATTTACACATTTTTATTACAAAAGTAAGACATGTTTTTCATAGAAAAATTGGAGGCTACCACAAGGAATTAAAAAAACAAAAAACGAAGAGCCCAGCCTCCCAGGCTCAGGGAGACCACCGAGAGCAGTAATTGGGCACGTTGCCTTCCGGGGTTCTCCCTACCGCGTCCTCTGCAATTTAGTGCCCGGCTTTTTTTTTTTTTTTTCCACTCGACTCGGTACCAGAAGTGTTCTCTGCTTTCTGGCGAATTCTTTGGAGCATCATTTCCCACATATGTAACGAGGTCCCTGGCTCTCGTGTTTCCTCATTTACAAGATGCTAAGCAGTTCTCCCCGTCTCCCTGTCCTGCGGATTATTTTCACAAATACCAACCAAAAGGGAAGTGGCAGGTTTTTGGGTTTTTGGGGTTTTTTTGAGGTTCTTGATTTGCTTCACTGAATTATCTACAAATTGAATTTTCTGGAGACAGTCTTGGGGGGCACTCCACCCTCCCCCGGCCGACCTTTTCAGAGAGGGCGTCTGGAACCCCCCGCTGGATCCGCGTCTGGCCCTGGCCCTGGCCCGTAGGCGCTTGCTGACCAGGTGGTGTTCCTGTTGTCTGGGCCCCGTGGGCTCCGGCAGGAACGGGGCGGGCTGGGCAGCCAGAGGCTGGAGCCCGGAGCTGGCGTCTCATGGGCCACAGGCTCCTACTAATTGTAAAGGTCCCTGACGCTGATCGGGCGCCTGAGGACAATCTACCCATTTCACCGCTGGGAAACCGAGGCGCGGAGATGTGAGGGGCCCTTTCCCGGCGCCCGCTTCCAGCAGAGCCTGGCACCGAGTCACGGCTGCGGCGGGCCGAGCGGGCACCTCCGAGGCTTTTGTTTCTGGTCCCCAAACTGAAAGGCAGGAGCTTAGCAAGCCAGAGCCTGTCAGTCCTCCACCCCCCCCCCGCCCCCGCTCAGGAGGGGGAACCCCACCTGCCTTCCCACAGAAAGATCACCCAGGCCCTGCACCCCAGGCAGGTCCGCGGGGTGGCTCCTCTGCTCCTCTGCAGGGCACAGCTCTCTCCCGCCCCCGCCAGAGGAAGGTGGGGCAGGGGAGGCGGGGGGTGGGCTGGGGAAGGGGGGGACTGGTCGCTCTGTGCACACTGTGGGCTGAGGCCCACCCTGCGCTGCACAGCGGGCCGGCCTGCTGGCTCAGGGACCTTCTGAACTTCACTTTTCAACCTGAAATAGGAGGGGTCACGCCCGGTAACCCCGTGCAGTGCCGCCTGGGGGGGGGAGGGGTGCTTGGGCCTGTGGGTCTCCTGACAGGCAGTTGGCATCTCCAGTCCCATTGCATCAGATGAACTCAATATTTGTGTCTCGAACCAGGAAGGCTGAGGGGTGAGGAGGCCACAGTGTGGACGGGGCAGCTACATAGAGGCCTAGGGCTTAAATCCGGAGATTTAAGGAATCTTGGTCCAAATACACCAAAAACATAGCCCAGACTTTATTTGGACACTTCCAGTGACGGGGAACTCACTACTGCAAAGAGCAATGCGATCTGGTGGCCATGCAATGAGCAGCTGCGCTGGGCCAGACCAGGTCCTCAAAGAGCAAGGACCTCGCCTGTGCCCGAGGGACCAACCGGGGTGGGAGTAGAGAAAAGAAACAGTGCGTGTGCATGTGTGCATGTGTGTGCATGTGTGTGTCTCTCTGTGTGTCTCTGTCTTTGTGTGTGTCTGTGTGTGTGTCTCTGTGTGTGTCTGTGTCTGTGTGTGTCTATGAGTGTGTCCCTGTGTGTGTGTGTGTCTGTGTGTGTCTGTGTGTATGTGTGTTTGCCTGTGTGTCTGTGTGTGTCTATGAGTATGTCCCTGTGTGTGTGTCTGTGTGTGTATCTGTGTCTGTGTGTGTCTCTGTGTGTGTCTGTGTCTGTGTCTGTGTGTGTCTATGAGTATGTCCCTGTGTGTGTGTGTGTATGTCTGTGTATCTGTGTGTGTATCTGTGTGTGTCTGTGTGTATGTGTGTGTGTGTGTTTGTGTGTCTGTGTGTGCTTGCGCTTGGGGTGACCACACGGGTCCCCATTTATGAGTCTGTGACCTTGGATGGATCGCTTTCTGGACCCCGGTCTGTAAAATAGACACCACAGGCCCAGGAAGGACAGTCGCCTCTCCCTCCCTCCGTGGCCCCTCCCTCCCAGCATCTCCCCTTCCCTCTCAGAAAAGGTTATCTCCGCTTTACCCGGCAGCTAAGGCACCTGCCCCAGCCACCCAGGCAGACAAACCCAGCCGGGGCCCGCCTCGCCTCGCGGGGCTCCCGGTCCAGGTGTGAGGCGGGCCCCTGTGCGGGGACTCCGGGCCACCCTGCAGCCTCCGCTTCTCCGGTCCTGGGTCCTGGAGGGTCAGCCCCCGCTCCTGGAGAAGGTAGAGCATGGGCAGGACCGAAAGCTCTGGAATCTGGATGACTCCCTGGATCCCAACCAGCTCCACCTTCCGCGGCAGAACTGGGCAGAGGGCTGTGGCCACAAGGCTGCTATGACTTGACTGTGGCTTTGACCTGGGCAGGCCTGACCGGGTGGGGCCGGGACCTGGGATCCTTGGAGCTTGCGGGGCACAGGGCAGGGAGGCTGAGCCACTCCCAGGGAAGGGGAACGTGCTGAGACTCATTCCGCCCGTCTCCTTAAGAGTCTCTGGGTGCCAGCGAGAGAGGACATGAACCCCGGGAAACACAGCACGCCAATCCCATTGCTTCTGCTCGCATGCTCCTCAGGACGGGGCGCTCACTGCTTCCCCAGGCGGCTTATCTTCTCTCTGGGGACCTGCTTGAGCAGAGGGCCCCAGAATCAGCTATCACCACGGCTCATTCCCCCAGTGAGGGTCCAGAGATGTGGAGGCGTTTACCCGGGTCCCACCTGGGACTCAGTGATGGAGGCAGGCCCAGCACCCGGGGCTCTAAAGCTCAGACAATACTCCTTCCGCCTCTTTGCTCGAGAGTCTCGGACGAGGGAGGGATCTCTGCTGGTGGAGAGGTCAGGGAAGGCTTCTCGGAGGAGGTGACATTTGAGATGGCCCTTAAAAGGCGGCACCAGGATGTGGCTTGATGCCCCAATTCGTTGTGTCCTGCCCCCACGTCTGTGCTCTTTCCTGCTCTGTCTCACCGTGAGCATGGCAAAAGGGAATATGCATTAATTGGATGGATGGATGGATGGATGGATGGATGGATGGATGAATGGATGGACGGATGGACAGATGGGAAGGCCACCTCCAGAGGCAAGCGGGCAGTGGTAGAGGTCCCTTCAGAGCCGAGGGCATCTTGTGAGGAGGCTTTAGATGCCAAGAATTTCTGGCCCCGCGGCCTGTTTTGCTCTGCAGCTGGCTCGGCGTCTCCGTTTATTGTGTCTTTCTCTGTTTTGTAAACCAGGCTGAGTGACAGGGTGACCAGAGGTCACAGCACACACTTGCGTGTGGCCAAGGAGCCGGGCCAGCAGCCAGCTTGGCGGAGGCCCTGGCCGGCTGCCCTCTCCTCCCACCCCAGCAGGCCCGTGCCTCCCCCGGCCCCCGGCCCTCCAGGGAGCGGGGCGTCTGCGGCTGGGGCGCGGGCTCTTCAGCGCGTCCAGGCCTGCGCGGCCCCAGCGACCTCTCGTCTGGCAAGCACTCCCGCTGGGCCCGTGGTTTGGCTTTTGCTCCCTTGCAAGAATGTGTTTTTATTGTTGTTGGTTATTTGTTTGTTTTTGTTTTATAAATTTTTATTGATTTCAGAGAGGAAGGGGGAGGGAGATAGAAACATCAATGATGATAATCATTGATCGGCTGCCTCCTGCACGCCTCCTGCTGGGGATCGAGCCCACAACCCGGGCATGTGCCCTGACCAGACCAGGAAGCAAACCACAACCTCCTGGTTCATGGAGCGACGCTCAACCACTGAGCAATGCCTGCTGGGCACAAGAATTTCTATATTCCCCTCCCCCCATTATAAATTATTTACTTGCTCAGGACAAACCCCAGGGCATGCAGGAAAGTGGGAAGAGGACATCTTTGCCATCCATCCAAGGCAGCGGCTCTGAGGGTTTCAGTGATGCCCGCCTTGGCCTGGCATGGGCCGCGGGCACGGGGTTTGGGGTGTAACCACGTTTACAGCCAGACATTAGCACACGGCTCTGTCTTCCGCCTGGGATGGGGGCAGGTGTAGAATGATGAAAAAAAAAGCAGGGTGTCTGGGCACCAGGATTCCAGGACCTGGGTTCAAGGCTGGGCTCTGCCACGCGCTGGCCGTGTCCTGGGAGAATGGCCACCTCCCTGGGCCTCGTGTCCACGTCTGTAATGAGGGGCCTGATGCAAGTGTCCAGAGCCTTCCACGCGGCTACCCGGGGTCCCGGCAGGGTGACCAGGGACAGAGCTCAGGGTGGAGGAAGAGGACAGTGCCCCTACAGGAACCCCACCCTCCCGTTACGACGGCCCCTCGAGCTCGGCCCTCAGCCACTCCAGGCCTGGAAGTGCCCCCCGACCCCAGTCACCTCTGACCTGGACCTGAGCCGACTAACCACTGTGCTACATCGGCTGGGGCAGAACTCTGGGAGATTTTAATATTTTTAAATGTTCTGTAGTGTAGTCATATTATCTTTTAAAACCAAAGGGGAGACTTTTTTTCTTTTTTAAGGGGAAGGGTTGGTGTCAGGAAGTCAGATAAAGTTGCTCATCCATTAAAACTACAGAACCCAATGCTGGGACAAGACAGGGAACACGCTGAACAGCGTAGCCCACCCCCAATGAACAGGGACAAGGAACAGACCACTAGGAGCCGGGGTATTGAGGGGCGCAGGTCGGGGAGGCTGCTCTGACCTCCGCTGGGAAAGCAGGCGAGTGAGGGGCTCTTCCCAGAGGCCCCCCTCTCACTCCCCCCTGCAAATGTTTCCGACACACCCCAGGCTCCTGGTGTCCAAATGCTGGAGGGCCCACGTGTGTGTGCAAGGTGGAACCGGGTCCAATATGGTTCTGGGACCCGAGCTCACTTCCCAGGGCCCGCCGCCCCTCCCCAGGCAGCTCAGGTCTGTTTGCAGAGCAAGGACCCCTTGGAGCTTTGCAGAGGCCACACTCTCCCTGCTGAGGCTGCACTCCCCCTGCTGAGGCCGCACTCCCCCTGCTGAGGCTGACATGCAGCATGGGCCCCTCCCTTCCCCACCCAGTACTCGCTGTGGCCTGGGGTTTACCCTCCTGAGAGCTAGAGCAGCCCCCACTGGCCAAACCCCACGGGCAGCCAGGTGGCAGAGAGCCCGGTGGGGTCCCCACAGGGTCTGAAGGTGCGGCCTGACCGGGGCAGCTCTCAGCAGCTCTCCACGGAGGTCCCACCCCCGCGCACCCACGCAGGCAGGAAGACATTTATTCTGGGGAGGCGTCGGGAAAGGGCCCGGAGCCATGCCTCAGGAGGCCTCGGTGCCCAGCTCGGGCCTTGACCCCGACGTGCTGGGTGGTCTGAGAGATTTCACTTCTTTATGGAGCAACTGTGTGTGTTTTTTAAGAGACTGGGATGCAGCCTGGCCGGTGTGGCTCAGGGGTTGAGCATGGAACCATGAACCAGGTTAGGGCACATGCCCCGGTTGTGGGCATGATCCCCAGTAGGGGGCATGCAGGAGGCAACAGTCAATGAATCTCTCTCCTCATTGGTGTTTCTCTCTCTCTCCCTCTCCCTTCCCCTCTGAAATGAATAAAAATATATAAAGTAAGTAACTTAAGAAATACAATAGCCTATTGTATTCATCATTGACTATGGACAACGCGATGAAGTCTGGTTGGTGTAGGGGGCACCCCAGGCAGGGACCTGCTCTCATTGCTGGGAAATCACAGACCCCAGAGAGGTGTTGGGGACCCGCCAGCCCCCTGGGACGTTTTGCTCAGCGGCCTCGTTGCAGGAGGGACTGACTGATTGGGGCTACTTACCCTCCAGCCCCCGACCTCCCCTCTGAGAAGCACCCCGGGCTCTGGCAGGCAGCCACGGATACGGGGCTGGACTTGGCTGCCAGGCCGACTCCGTACGCAGCAGATGTGGCCCCGGAGCAGGAGCTGCGTCCTTCCGTGGCGGCCACAGCCCCAGCCCTCAGACGTGGATTCCTGGGAAGCAGGATGAGCCGCCTCTCAGGCTGCGGGGAGTCACCGCTGGCAGCTCCACGGCCCCAGGTTTAGGGGAGCCTGCGGAGGCAGTATTTTCAAGGGAGCTTCTTGGACAGAATCCCGAGGGGGGCGGTGTACAGTGAGTCAGAGGCTGGGGGTTCCTTCCAACGCATCGGCTTGAAAGATGAGAGGGAGGACCAGCTGGGGTCTCCGCCTCCCCACGCCCACCCCAGCCAGGGCTCCAGCCAGGGGCCCGCCCAGGCCCGGTGGCTGCGGAAAGCCAGGGGGGATGGAGGGGCTCACTCAGGGCCACACAGAGGCGCTGATCCTGACCACCATCACCCCGCTGTGCCCGTGTGCCCGCCATGCCACACTCCCCGCCAAATTCCTTTAAATGCTTCTCTGACATCTGACTTGATAATCCCAGGATGCATGAGCCAAGGCCCCAGGAGGAGAGAGGCACACTGGGTCACATGGAGGATGCTCACAGAGGGCCTGTGACAGGTGCAGACAGCGTGCGGGCACCACAGGGCCCGAGCTGGCAGCCAAGGTCCCACTCCGCCCGCCCACCCTCCCGCCTGAGGCCTGAGCTCACAAGAGGTGGCATCACCAGCCGGACAAGGACCCCTGACAGCCAGCCCTGGAAGCCCCTCCTCACTCTCCTCCCTCCCTCAGCCTCCTGCTGGGACCCCCACTGGCCAAACCCCAGGGGAAGCCCAGTGGCCCCGCAGGGTCTGCAGGGAACGTGGTCTGACCGGGGCAGCCCTCAGCAGCTCCCACACAGGTCCTGCCCAGGGCATCCACGCAGGCAGGTGGGCACGTGCACGTGCGAGCACACACACACGTACACACACACACGTACACACACATAAGCATGCACATGCACACACGCACATACAAGCATGCACACACACATGCGCACACAAGCATGCACACACATACACGCACACACATACACGCACACAGGCACGCACACACGCATGCACGCACACACCTCCAAACAGACACAGAGAAACCCTAGAATGGCCTCCACCTCCCCCTTCTCCGGGCCCTCACACCTCCGGCCTCTGGACAGCTGGACAGCTAAAGGCCTCACCTCTGCTTTAAAAAAGGAGAGCAATGTTTACAGCCATTAGCAAGCCATTAGGGGCCAGCTCGGCTGACTCCCCAAATCTGGGGACACCTCGCCAGGTCGGCCCCCTGGGGAGCCCTGGGGTCCTGGCCAGGTGATGCTCGCAGGCCTGAGGTTCCTGTGCAGGGTCACTGTCCCGAGGAGACGGGAGGCCCTGCCAGCAGCTGAGGTCCCTGGGCCAGCGGGGAGCCCCGGGCGGGGAGGCTTGACGTCCCTCTTGCCCCCTGGACCTCAGCACCCAAAACACTCAGTCACTGTTCCTGAAAATGAATGATCGCAACACCTGACCCCTGGACTTCCTCTCCCCGGGGCAGGCCCGGCCCAGCCGCAGGTGACCTGCCTGCCGGCCTTTCTCCCTCCCCGGCCGCCTCCTCCAGGATCAGGACGCGGCTCTCAGCGCATCGGTGCAGTTCCCAGGCGTGGCCTCAGCTCGTTAACCAGTGTCCATTGACTGTGTCCCCGCGCTTCCTGCTTACCAACCGCGCTTTCTGTTTCTGACGTGTTCCCATTTCCTGAAGCGATTTCCACGGCCTTATCTCCTCCTCCCACAGCTGAGCTAGGACAGCTGCGCGTTCACAGACCCGCTCGCCGAGGAGGGCTGAAGCGGGCAGGCAGATCGGGGTACACCCGTGCACATACGCGAGCGCCCACGCACCCAGCTCTGCGCACCGCCCAGCCAGGAGAGCGGTCCCACGGGACCCTGGCGAGAGCCCCCGGGTGGCACCGGGAGGGGGTGAAGCCCCACCTCCAGGTTTGCCAGCAGGGACTCGGGGCCGGTGGCCGCACCTCTCTGCACCCCTGTCCTCCTCGTAGGGCCAGTGCGCAGGTGCCTCCCTCCCGGGGGTGCGGCCAAACGGGAGGGGCAGAGACAGGCTCTGGCCCCAGGAGCCCCACTGGGCAGAGGCTTACACCTGTGACTGGGACCGGGTGAGGCCCGGCTCAGCCCTGAGGCACGTGGAGGCGACGGCCACAGGTTAAAGCTGCTTCTCTGTACCCTCCCCCTCCTCAGACTCTAAGGCAGCGTTCTCAACCTGGGCTGCACATTAGAATCACCTGGGAATCTTTTTAAAATCCTGATTTCTGGGCCTCATCCTCCAGAAATTCTGTTTCTTTGTTACTAATGTTGAGGCCCCACCCCATCACAAAGAAACAGAATTTCCAGAGGATGAGGCCCAGAAATCAGGATTTTAAAACGATTCCCAGGTGATTCTAATGTGCAGCCAAGGTTGAGAACCACTGCTCTAAGGCAGTGATGGCGAACCTTTTGAGTGCGGCGTGTCAGCATTTTGAAAAACCCTAACTTAACTCTGGTGCCGTGTCACATATAGAAATTTTTGATATTTGCAACCATAGTAAAACAAAGATTTATATTTTTGATATTTATTTTATATATTTAAATGCCATTTAAGAAAGAAAAATCAACCAAAAAAATGATTTCGCATGTCACCTCTGACACGCGTGTCACAGGCTCGCCATCACTGCTCTAAGGCCTCGTTCCCGTCATAGCTCCCGTCTAATTCGTCCCCGTCACATACAGGTGAGCCTGCGCGCACACCCAGGCCCTGCCCTGTGCACGATTCACACCCATACCTGCCGTACCTGCCACACCTGCCACAGGGCACCTCACACCTAAAGGGCAGGTCTCAGCGCCTGATCCCGTGTCTCTGCGTCAGCCACGCCCATCTCCCCTTCCCAGGAGAGCGCCGCCCCTGGGGGCAGGGGCCTTGGCACCTCCGCCCCCTCATGCCCAGCCCTTCTGTTTCCAACCTTGCACCGGGCATGTCAGTTTCCTCTCTGAACGCCCCTGGAAGCCTCCCCCCAGGCCCCACCACTCCGGGCCTCCAGGAAGGGCTGCGCCCACTCACGGGTCTCCCTGCGCCCACACTGCTCCCCCTCCCACCACCGCAATCCCGTCTCCCGGCAGCCACGGGGGAGGGAGAGGCCAGCAGCACTCACACCAGCTTCTTCCTGCCCGGGGGCCTTTGCTCCTGCTGCTCCTCCCCAGCCAGGGCCGCCCTTCGCCCAGGTCACTCCGTCACCCTGAGTCTCGTAATAACCGTCTGCGTCCCTGCCGGACTGCTCTGGGCCGTGTTACGTGCTGTCCTGGGGCCTTTTATTTAGATCTTGGCGCTTGTTTAATGACGAGTTGAGTATTATCTGTTTCTCCAAGAAACTACAGGCTCCTGGCGGGCAGGCGCTGGGCTTCCTCGTCCCCACACTCAGCGCCTGGCAGACCTGCTGAGGGCAGGACCCGGTTCCCGCCTTGGGGAGCACGCGTGTGTTTTCTGGTCCCCAGCCGGCCACTCAGCCCTCTTTCTCTTCCAGCCAGCACAGGTGAGGCCTCACTCACGTCCCGCTCGGAGTCCAAATGTTCTCCCCCTGGAAGAGGCCCATGCTCCTGTCTGTCCATGAAGACCTGGTGCCCACCACAGCCTCCTTCAGGTGAGTCAGAGACCCCCCCACTCCCCATTCCCCGGTGGGCGGGGTGCCCCCTGGGGAACGCCCAGGACCTGGCAGCCCTCCTCTCCTGGACCACAGGGGAAGCGACAGGTGATGTTAAATCCAAAGGGGCCCCTCCCAGGGGCTGGGAGGCCAGGGCTCGCATCCCCCTGGGCCTGCGGGGCGGGGGCAGTGGGCGGCTCTGTGGGGGGAGGGGAGGGGTGTGCAGGAAGAGGACACATTTCTGGTGGTCACACGGGAGCTGTCCTGGGTGAACTTGGACATGAAGACGGTGAAACTGAAGTCAATACCCAGGAGTCCCAAGGAGATGCGCCAGGTCGCCGTGGAGACGGGATGTGGCCCGCACCTGGCTGACATCTGGTGGAAGGCCAGGACCCTCGAGAGAGAGAGGGTGTGGGGGAACCTGTCCTGAGTCGAAGCAGGAAAAAGGAGGGTCAGTCCTGAGGAGGGCAGTGCTGCCAAGACAAAGGGGAGAGGGGCCCAGCCTGGCCTCTGGGTCCTGTGGTGGGTGTGGCCTGCAAAGACGATGACAGAGGCCATCTTGGCTGGGGCTGTGGACCTCGGGCCTGTAGCTGATCCCACGGATGCACCCCCAGGCCACCTCCTGACCGCCCTGCGGCTTCCCCGAGCCCGCCGGCCGGGGGCCACCCTGCTGGCTGAGGACTGTCTGTGGGCCGTCCACAAGGAGCCTCTGGGGGGCCCGCCTCTGTGAGCGGGGCCTGCAGACCCACTCCCTGTGGGGCTGCTGCGGAAGCAGGTTCCTGTAGCTCAGCGGTTCTCAACCTGTGGGTCGTGACCCCTTTGGGGGTCGAACGATCCTTTCACAGGGGTCACCTAAGACCATCGGAAAACACATACATAATGACATATTGTTGTTGTGATTCATCACTATGCTTTAATGATGTTCAATTTGTAACAATGAAATTGGGGGTCACCACAACATGAGGAGCTGTATTAAAGGGTCGCGGCGTGAGGAAGGTTGAGAACCACTGCCAGAGATGGGCCAAGGCTGGACGGAAGGACGGAGGGGCTGTCTGGGGAGCCTGCCCAGGGCAGGAATTCAAGGCCCTGGGCGACCCTTGTCCCTGCTCCCCGATGTCGGGGCCCTCAGCTGGAAGGCTCAAAGGCCGGTGTTCCCAAGGTGAGCCACTGAGTCCACGTTTAACTGGACAATCCATGGGTCCGCGCTGCCTGTCACTACTCGAGCCAATTCAGCAGAGACAGGGTTGACTCATCATGAGCGTTTATCCCAATCCTGCCGGCAGCATGGGAGCAGCAGGTCAGCCACAAACATCTGCTCTGCACCCCTCATACCCCAGCTGCTTACATTGGGCAGAAGGACAAAGATTCCAGGGGGAAGTGGGCAAAGGGGGTGCTAAGTGGGCAGTTTACAGGGAATGGGGGCTGGGGATTTGCAAAGGCCTGTGGGTACGCAAGGGCTGGGGAGGGGGGTCTTCGAAGGGCTGGGGGCGCTGGTTTCCATGATCATAGGCAGCTCCCTGAGGGGGAGGACGGGCTGCATGTCCAGGTGAGCTCCCAGGTCCCAGCCAGAATGCGCCTTCTTTCATCAGAACAAGACAGTCGTGGCTCACAGAGCACGGTTGGTATTTCTGACGGTCACAGCGGGCCCCAGGGCTCTATCTCTGCCCCCATGGCGAGGAGGAAGTGCAGTGCACTCAGGGTGGGTCTCTGGTGCCACACACTGTCCCACCTCCGCCACCAGGGCTGGGAAGCCGGTCTGAGCTCTGGGCCTCATGGAGAGAGAAACTGCACCCCACCCCTTGAAGGAGGCGCACCCACACATTGTCGGACAGGACGTCTGAAAACCGCAGGGGGCGTCTCCCCAGAGCGCACGTCCCGCCCCATCACTTCCTCAGCGCCTGCCCGGGGCTGACTGCCCGTGTGCCCTGACGCAGCCCCCTCTCTCGCCTCTCCCACCTCGAACAGCTTGTCCACCTTCCAGAACACGCCAGCGGCTCCCCCCTCTGGCCTCGGCCTGGCCTGGCCTCTCTCCTTCCTGTCTCCTCATCCCCCGACACCAGCTTCAGAGTCACCTCCAACCTGCTCCCCGCCCCCAGTGCTGTGTCCTGTGCCCCTCGTCCCGCCCCTGGGCACTCATCCAATACTGGGCCACAGGCAGGGCCCGGACACTGGTATCCCCTCTGAGCTCCTACAGCCGGGGCAGGGCTTGGCTCAGAGAACACTCCAGACTCATGGAAAGGGGGGCGGAGGGGGGTTGATGAGTCTTAATCACAGGTCTCCAGTCCCGCCCCCCGGAGCCAGCCAGCTGCTCCGGGAACCAGAGGGGCTTTTCGTGGGAATCCCAGGGCCACCCAGCAAGCTCTTTCCCGGGATCTGTTGCTCAATGCCTCCCCCCGAGCCTGCCCAACCACCACCCGCCCAGGAAAAGCCCCCTCCTTCCGCCTTCCCTCCCCACCCCAGGGGCAGCAGCGCCCGCCTCCTTAGTCCTGCCCTCTGGGCCGTGGGCTCAGCTTTCCAACGGGTCCTCATGCCCACTCTTGCATTTGAATCTTGCAACAGCCGTGCCAGGCAAAGAACACAAACGAAGCGGGAAGACCCAGCAGTGGGTCCAGGCCCATGCGGCCAGAGCTGGAACCACGGCTCTTTAAGCAAACCGGGCGGGCCGTTTGCTGAAGGTGGAGATGAATCGGCCGGCACCGCAGCCCTCTAGCGAGCGAACGGCCCCGAGGCCTGGGTCTTACCCACCAGGGTGCAAAGGGAGCCCTGGGTTCCTGATGCAGTCAGTCATCGGTGCCGGCGCGGGCACCTGCCACGGGGTGCCGGAGTGTGACAGGGCTCGTTCTAACAGGTTCGCACGGAGGGACAGCTCTTCCTGTTTGTTGAACCACGCACAGTGCTTGGGCCTCTTTGCGCATTGCCTTAGCTCCTCACCACAACCCTGAGCGGTAGACTGCCTCATGCCTCTTTCACAAGGTAGGTGGCTGAGGTTCAGAGAGGTTACTTCACTGACCCAAGGTCACACAGCGAGTGAATGAGCCAGGATTTGAACCCAGGAGGACTGTCTGGCCCCAAACCCCTGCCCTCCCTCTCTGTTATTGTAAGCTCCGGTTGCTATCAGCACTGATGGGGGGAACGACAACCCGATGTACCGCCTACCACAGTGGTTCTCAGCCTGTGGGTCACGACCCCTTTGGGGGTCGAACGACCCTTTCACAGGGGTCGCCTAAGACCATCGGAAAACACATATATAATTACATGTTGTTTTTGTGATGAATCACTATGCTTTAATTATATTCAATTTGTAACAATGAAATTGGGGGTCACCACAACATGAGGAACTGTATTAAAGGGTCGCGGCATTAGGAAGGTTGAGAACCACTGGTCTACCAGGAGAAAGGGCTGGGCAGAGGGGCGGTGGCCTGGGAGCCAGCCTGGACTCTCCCTGTCGGGCATGATATCATGTTTCTGGTCAATAAATTAATGACCTGTGGCCAGACCCCGCGAGGCTGAGCGGTGACCAGCCTCTGGGAAGGGCCCACGCGAGACGGAAGGAATGCGCTCTGGATCCTCCCATCACAAATCTCCGCAGAGGCCGGGGTCCAGGCCTCGTGATGGCTGGTGCTGGGGATGGACGCTGGCCCAGGAAACATCCCCCGGAGCCGCGAGACGAGGAACAGGAGCCGTCCCTTCAGGCGGGAGCAGAGGCGCCCCCGGGGCCCGGGAGTCGGGTGCCTGACCGGGGTCTGAGCATGGCCGGCTGCAGAGAGGGCCCGCGTTCACCCCTGACTGCGCCCTCCCCACTTCCGCAAGCTGTTCGAGGACCGCCCCTCATCCTGCATCCATGGTTCCCCCCTCCTCCTGTGACCTGGAGGTGTAACCGCCTCTCTTCTACTTTCTTTCAGCGCTGACATGCTCAACATCACCTCGCAAGCCCTGCTGCCTGTCAACGGGACCCCCGCCCAGGACGGCGGCTGCGTGCAGGCGGAGGTGTGGGGCTGGCTCAACAGCGCCCAGGCGCCTTTCCTCTGGGTCCTGTTCGTGCTGGCGCTGCTCGAGAACGTCTTCGTGCTCGGCGTCTTCGGCCTGCACAAGAGCCGGTGCACCGTGGCCGAGATCTACCTGAGCAACCTGGCCGTGGCCGACCTGATCCTGGCCTGCGGGCTGCCCTTCTGGGCCACCACCATCGCCAACAACTTCGACTGGCTCTTCGGGGAGGCGCTGTGCCGCGTGGTGAACACCATGGCCTACATGAACTTGTACAGCAGCATCTGCTTCCTCATGCTGGTGAGCGTCGACCGCTACCTGGCCCTGGTGAAGACCATGTCGGCCGGCCGGCTGCGCGGCGTGCGCTGGGCCAAGCTCTACAGCCTGGTGATCTGGGGGTGCGCGCTGCTGCTGAGCTCGCCCATGCTGGCCTTCCGCACCATGAAGGACTACCGGGACGAGGGCTACAACGTCACGGCCTGCATCATCACCTACCCCTCGCGCACCTGGGAGGTGTTCACCAACATGCTGCTGAACTCGGTGGGCTTCCTCCTGCCGCTGGCCGTCATCTCCTTCTGCACCGTGCAGATCATGCAGGTGCTGCGCAACAACGAGATGCAGAAGTTCAAGGAGATCCAGACGGAGCGGCGGGCCACGGTGCTGGTGCTGGCCGTGCTGCTGCTCTTCGTGGTCTGCTGGCTGCCCTTCCAGGTCAGCACCTTCCTGGACACGCTGCTGCGCCTGGGCGTCCTCTCCGGCTGCTGGGACGAGCACGTGGTGGACGTCTTCACGCAGATCTCCACCTACGTGGCCTACAGCAACAGCTGCCTCAACCCGCTGGTCTACGCCATCGTGGGCAAGCGCTTCCGCAAGAAATCCCGGGAGGTGTACCAGCGCCTGTGCCACCGCGGGGGCTGCGCGGCCCAGCCCAGCCCGACCGAGAGCTCCATGGGCACGCTGCGGACCTCCATCTCCATGGAGCGGCAGATCCACAAACTGCCACGCTGGGTGGGGAGCAGCCAGTGAGCAGAGGCCGCCAGGGCCACCGTGCGTGGGTGAGGGTCACGGACAGTTGCTCCGGGGATGTGCCTGGCGAGGGTGGCAGCCACCCCTCGGTGACCCCGGCTGCGGGCCGGAGTCTGCAGACAGCAGCAGCAGGGTTCCTGCCGGCCCTGCAGGGAGCGCGGCTGTGAGGATGGGTGACCCCGTCCACCCGCAAGGCCTCCGTGAACACGGCAGCATTACCGTCTTCCTTGCTCCACCCCTGGGCCCGTCTGCTGCTTCCCAGGAGTGGAGGGGCCAGGGGGCCAGGACAGGGGTGACTGAGCTCTCCGGCCTCCTTGGTGTCCGCCTGCCCCAGCGTGACAGCTCGGAGCTCCGGGAGCACCTGTGCCCGGCTGAATTCTTGCCTGGGGTCTCTTTCACCCACTCGGCTAGGACTTGGAAGGAGGATTTCTCCGGTTAGTGAAGGTGGACCTCGGAGAGTCCCTGGTGAGGCCCCGGGACTCAGGATTCGGTCCCTCCCCTTGCCCAGGGACAAGGAGGCTGTGCCCAAGAAGAACCCAATAAGCGCTAACCCAGCGCCTGCCGTCTGCGTGGCCTTGAGCCCCGCGGGCCTGGGGAGGAGAGAGGAAGCGCTGCCTCTGTCTCAGAGGAGCTCGCAGTTCGCGTGGGGACCATGAGCACTCGGCCACCGCAGGCTGCTCTGCGACGGAGCCAGGCAGAGCCCGTGTGCAGCTCAGAGCAGACAGGGAGGAGCCTGGCGCCCCAGCTCCCCGACCACCCCACCCATCACACATCCTCGTGTCCCTGCCTCAGTTTCCCCCTCTGAGACACCAGGTGGTGAGGATTCCAGGAGGGGACCAGCACAGAAGGACTTTGGAAAACAATGGTGCTACGTAAACGTGAGGTGTCCTTACGCACAGAGAGCGGGGTCTGGAGAGGCCGGAACCTAGAGGGCCAGGAGGATCTGACCCATAAATCCTGCCCGTCCAGCTGCAGACTTTACAACAAGAAAGGCCAGAAAGATTCCCTCCCCCTCCCAGCCTTGCCCCCTGCCGGCCACTGCCCTCTGCCCAGGAAACATACACACTTGTAGCTGGAAAAAGGGAATGGAGTGAGAAGGAGCGACCGTTCAGTGTTAGCATGAAGCTAAGCCACGCACCCACTGCGAGTGGAAGGGAAGGAGGCCGTGTTTGGCCATGTGTGGCTCCCACGCGTCCGTGGGTGTGCGGTGGTCGAAGGGGCTCCTGTGAGCAGAGCCACGTCACAGCCCCGGGCCCCTAATGAACAGACCACGTGTGGTCCGAGCAGCGGTCATTCTACAGGAGGGAGCCGCCCTGAGGGTCGTGTTGCTACCTCGCAAAGAACCTCTGTCCCAGGAAAGCCCCCGAGAGCTGTTGGTTTGTAAAGAGGCGCATTTCACAACGAGGAGAGAGAGGTGGACAGTGTGAACGTGTCTGTTCTGTGCCGTAATAAATGGAGGAGTGTTTGCAGAGTTCTTTCTTTCTTTGGTTACAGCTCCTGAACCCTGAGCTTCCTCGGGGGCACCCACGGTCGGAAGGAAGCCGTGGGGTTTCCCTCTATTCCCGCCGAACCTGCTTTAGAGCGTTTGTCCTTTGGAGGTTGCGTATCCTTACAAGTAAAAGAATTTAGTTACTTATACCCAATACGTACCCTTATGAACACATATTACAATGTACTTCCTGAAATACACTCAAGTAGAAAGTTAAGGAACCCTAATGGGATTGGGATATTCGCCCCATCCTGCATTCCTGCGCTGGTGACTCATTACCAAGCTCCCACCAGGTGTGTGTGGGGCCCGCAAGGCCCCAGAATCACAGAGATGCAGTGACTCCAGCGTTCATGCATGTAACACATATTATATAAATTTTTGTATGTATTGTATTATTATATATTTATAATATTCTAGAGGCCTGGTGCATGAATTTGTGCACAGGTGGGGTCCCTCAGCCTTGCTGACGATCGGGGCCGATTGGGGACAGTCGGTCGCGGGAGGGACTGTGAGAGGTTGGCTGGCCGTGGGAGGTTGGCTGTGGAAGTGCACTGACCACCTGGGGGCAGCTCCTGCATTGAGCATCTGCCCCCTGGTGGTCAGTGCACATCATAGCTACCGGCCGGTCAGCCGGTCATAACATTCGCTTAGGCTTTTATATATACAGTTGCCTTTCATTTGATCTCCCTGTCACATCAGGAGTGTCCTTTACATTGTCCAGGTTAAACAGTTGCCTAGCCACTACTTGCATACTCCCAGTGATGGGGAACTCATTATCTATTCCATTTGGGACCTCTTCATATTCATGTATTCATTCTTTCACTCATTCATTAAGTGAAACCTGCATTCTGTGTCTACAGAACAGCACTGCCCCGTCTACACATCCACCCCTCTACCCATGCCAGAAACCTGGGGTCTTCGGGGAAGGCCCCCTCCTTCATCCCTTTCACCTAGTAGATCTCAGACCCCACCTGTTTCCTGAGACATCTTCTTTTTCTATGTCTAGTCATCATCTCTATGTGTCTCCCCACCTCCAATGTTAGCCACCCCCATCTCCCAATTCTCAGTCTCTGCTCCTCAGCCAATAACATCCTTGAAGAATGCAAATATTACGGAAGAGCGGCTTTCACTGTAAAAGGCCGCGTTCAGGAGCTAAGGCTTTGGGACCAGGCAGACCTGGATTCCAGTTCTGGTCTGGCTCTGGCTCTGATTTGCTGTGTGGTCTTGGGTATCTCACTCATCCTTTCTGAGTCTACATTTGCATCTGTAAAATGGGCATGGTAATAATGGCATCTACCTCAAAGAACTGCTAACAGAATTAGTGTATGAAAGTGTTTGGCACCCTGCCTGGTACAGAGTTGGCACTCAACATGTGTGAGCTGTCATGATGGTGATGACGATGGTGATGATGGTGATGGTGATATGGTGATAGTGGTGATGACGGTGATGGTAATGGTGGTAGTGGTGATGGTGATGACAATGATGATGGTGATAGTGGTGATTATGGTGAAGATGATGATGATGATAGCAGTGATGATGGTGATGGTGATATTGATGTGACGGTGATGGTGATGATGGTGATGGTAATTATGGTGATGGTGATAGCGATGATGATGGTGAAGGTGATATTGATAATAATGGTGATGGTGATGGTGATAATGGCGATGATGGTGAAGGTGATAGTGGTGATAATGGTGATGCGATGATGAAGATGATGAAGATGATGGTGAGGGTGGCAATGGCACCCTCTAACAGGAAACCCTTCCGTATGCTCCACTTCTCTTGAGATAGAGTTCCACAGCCACAACGTGGTTTGCAAGAGCTGCCAGGAGTGGAGCCCTGCCTGTGTCTTTCCCTCTCTCTGCTTCCTGGCTCATGCTCTACCCTCCAGCCACATTGGACACAAATGTCTGGACAGAGTCCGACAGAGATTCCAATCCGCTCCCGGTGCCCCCACTTCCCGCCAGCTGCACCCTCAGCGTCAGCCTTGGGTTTGGAGAAAGTTGCCCACAAGGGCCCCAGGGAGCCCACTCATCAAGGGACTTTGTTCCCAGCCACAAGCCTTTCTCAAGGGAAACCAGCCCAGAGGGAGCTGTGCCAGGGGATCTGAGCAGGTGGAAATGGGCAGGGAGGGCCTCCCTCTCACCTCCCCCACCCCAGCCAGGCAACATGGACGGCCCGCGACTCTGGCCCCTCCTTGGCCCCAGGAGGCTGGCACGATGGGAGAAGCCCAGGTGGGCCTCCGGTGGACTCAGAACCGAAAATGGGCCCAGCTCCCGGGTCTGCCCCGCTGGAGCCAGCGAGGCCTGGGCAGAGGTGCAGACTGAACACAGGTGACCCGACGGGAACTAGCGAGCCACGGTGGCTACCGTCCAATCACGAAGCCCCTTGGCGCAGCCTCTGGGATTTGAGAGGTGACGTCTCTATGCGTCACCCCAGCAGTGTGCTCCCCTATCTCCTGTTACTCAATCCCTGAGCCCGCTGCAGAGACTCACACAGCTCTGGCCTCGTGCCGCCCCGGGAGGATGTGGGGGTCAGGGGTGAGCAAGGAAGTCGTGGTTTAGCAAGAGCCATGCTTGAGCGGCTAATGGTTTGTTCGTGGATTTTGGCTGCAGTGAAAGGGGCCCATCAGAATGTCTCACCCTCAGCTCAGCTCTTTCAGTCTTGACCCCCACGATCACTCAGGCCCAGCGAGGGTGCCCTGGGACCCGCCTGCTCTCAGAGGCTGTGCCTTACCGGAGGGGTGGGAACCTCTGAGGAAGCGCTCCAGGTGCCTTTCGGCTGCTTGCACCCCGACAGGCGGACTTGGCATCCCCCGGGCCTGGTGAGCGTGAGCGCTTGCTTCCCCCAGAACCACCTCCCAGGAGGCCGCGGCACCCCCACGCCGAGATATTTGAAAGCCGCTTCATGGCGCAACGAGTCATAAGCGGGGGAGTTGGCCGGCGGCGTTGAGGATTCACAGGGCTGTCTCGCTCCAGGACACATCCGTCTCCTCAGGCGAGACCCCACAGCCTTCCGCAGCCACTCCATTCCTCCCTCCCCACCGCCTCCTCTGTCTCCAGCTTCGCCTGTTCTGGACGGTGCACGAAGCTGGAATCACTCCCTTTCTGTGTCTGGCTTCTTCCCTCCGGCGTACACCGAGATGACCGAGAAGCAATGTTCAGCGGCAGGGGAAGAGCCCTGGAGGCCAGGCCTTGAGTCCTTCCCAGGCCACCTACTCACCGCGTGACCTTGGCCAACCACATGACTCACCTTCCCCTGGTCTTTGGCCTCAGTTTCCTCATCTGTAAAATGGGCAGATAACACACTACGAATGCCTATCTCACCCGGAGCAGATGGCTCTGGAGAGGGGGCTCTGTGAACTCTCAAGGCAACACCAACATGCCTGGCTGCCCTGGGCTGGGGCCAGGTGCCGGCTCTCACCCCAGCTCCGCTGGTCCTGGCTGTGGGGATTGGCACGAGGCCAGTTAACTTCTCTCAGCTCCTGGTGTCTTGCCTGTACAATGAGGATCTGGGTGTCACGAAGAGAAAGTGAGATAGAGTGTTCTCACGGGTTGAATTCTGCTCCCTCCCTCCCCCCACCCCAGCACCCCCCACTTCAGGATGAGCCCTTATTTGGGAACAAGGTCTTGGCAGAAGTAATTAAGCTGAGCTGCGGCCACACTGGATTAAGGTGGACCCCAAATCCAATGACTGGGGTCCTTATTAGAAGAGGGGAGGCACACAGAGACACGGGGGGAGATTGTCCAAGCCAAAAGACAAGGGCTGCTGGAGCCCCGGAAGCTGGAGGAGAGGCAGGGAACGGAGCCGCCCTCAGGGCCGCCAGGAGGGGCCGCCCTGCCCACCTTGACTGTGGACTTTGGCCTCTGGGCTCGGAGAGTGAATGCCTGTGGTTTCAAGCCTCCCCACGTGGCCCTTTGAGACCATGGGGTGTGTTACTAGTCTCAGGTGCATGCCCCCCCCTCACCCCCCAACGTTGCCCTTCTCCCAGTGGAGAGGGGCCCAGTGCTCCCTCAGGTCCCTGACGGCCAGACCTGCCAGCGGGCCCACGACTTCCTGGGAGGGAGGGAGGGGCGTCCTACAGAGCTGCGGAGGATGGTTTCAGGAGGAGCCATACGGCCTCTCCGAGGTCACCTGGCCCGTCAGGGGCCGCCAGGCTCTGGGAGGCTGCACCACAGGCCGGGGGCTTACTGCCCATCTCCGACTCTGGGCCGGCTGCCCTTCTCTCTTCCTCCCCAGGCCGGCGAGCCAGGCCGATTCGGGGAGACTCAGAGGGGTTCGGAGGAGGCCACAGGCCCAGCTCCTGCCTTCCGACAGCAGCCCCAGCCCACCTCGGGAGGCTGTTTCTAGAAGGCCTGGCGAGCCGGCTCCCTCCACGTGAGTCACCGCGGGGCCCCCCCCAGGGGCCAGCAATGCGCCTGCTTCCTCTCTCCAGGCCTGCCCACAGCAGAGGGCGGCGTCACCCCTCCCGCTGACCCCACCGCTGTCTCGTGGGGTCCAGTGCTGGCTGCTGGCCCGGCCCGGCCACAGCTCCCAGATCTCCTGTGACTCCCACTCTGAGAAGGTTAGGAAACTAGGGATCCACGAGGTGGAAGGAAACGCTGTGATGGATTTAAACCCTGGCGAGGTGGCTCTGCGGCCTAGACCTGCCCACTGTGACGTCCAGGCCAGACCAGCAGATTCCTGCTTTGGAATCTCCAAGAAACGGCGGACATCATCATGAGCGTGTTCAGCTCCCTGGGCCCAGCCCTGCGCTCGCGGCCGCACTCCCGATCCTGGGCACCAATGTGACTTCGGGCACCGATGTGACTTACAGGCACCAATGTGACTTACGGCACCAATGTGACTTACGGCACCAATGTGACTTACAGGCACCAATGTGACTTACGGGCACCAATGTGACTTACGGCACCAATGTGACTTAGGGCACCAATGTGACTTACGGGCACCAATGTGACTTACGGCACCAATGTGACTTAGGGCACCAATGTGACTTACGGCACCAATGTGACTTCGGGCACCAATGTGACTTACGGCACCAATGTGACTTCGGGCACCAATGTGACTTACGGCACCAATGTGACTTACCCTCAAGAGAAGGCGTAGCAGCTCCATCTGTGAGCTGCTGTTTCCAAGGAAAACTAACTTTAGTCCTCCCCTCCATTTTTGCTGTATGCAGGGCCAATGAGGCCTCTGAGAAAATTAGTAAGAGGTTTTCCACGGGGCCACGTGCGCCAGACTGCACAGAGAGAGGCATCAAACTGGGAAAGGCTACCTCATCACACACAGGCTCCTGCTGTCCTAGGAACCTCTGCGAGCCCTGATGGTGATGGTCCACACACGGACTTATCTCCACAGCGGCTCACAGCAGGCAGGGCCGGTGCCCAGGTGAGGAAGCCGAGGGTCAGAGTACTCCCAGGACTGCCTCTCTCCGAGTGCCATATATATATATATATTCGTGCACCGGTGGGGGGTCTCTGCCTGGCCAGCAATCTGGGTTGAGCAGGACAATCTCGCCCAGTCCCAATCAGGGTCCATCGGGCGGGTGACTGGGGAGGGACCACGGGAGGGCTCCAGGGCATGTCTGGCCCTGTCTTCCCCAGTCCTGATCTGCTGGACCCCAGCAGCAAGCTAACCTACTGGTCGGAGCATCTGCCCCCTGGTGGTCTGTGCACATCATAGCGACTGGTCAACCAGTTTACTGTCTGCCCCCTGGTGGTCAGTGCACATCATAGCGAGCGGTTGAGCAACCTTTGCATATCATTAGCATATTACCCTTTGATTGGTTGAATGGAAGATGCTTAGCATATTAGGCTTTTATTATATAGGGTATATATAGTTGATTTCAGAGAGGAAGGGAGAGGGAGAGGGATAGAAACATCAGTGATGATAGAGAATCATTGATTGGCTGCCTCCTGCATGATCCCCATTGGGGATTAAGTCCACAACCCCGGGCACGTGCCCTGACCAGGAATTGAACTGTGATCTGGATCATAGGGAGACGCTCAGCCCCTGAGCCACACCGTCAGGCTCTCCGGTGTCTTACAGACAGGCCGGCTCCCTCTCTCCACACCTGCCTCTCAAGAAGGCCTGGCTTGCGGCTGGAACTGACCCCCCTGCCCTGGCCCCCGGCTCTGTTAGCTCATCACTTCCCTAAGAGGAGGGTCTGGTGAGGCCACTGCCCGGCGAGAAAGCCTTCAGCTTCCAAAGCACGGCCCCCGTGGGGTCAGAGGCTGGAACCCGCCTGTCCTCAGCAGCCCGGGCCCAGCCGAGAAGGCACCCAGAGCCCGTCTGGCAGTGAACGCCGCGATGCCGCAGGGCAGCGCCCGCCGCCGCCTGCATGCCCAGGTCACACTCGGGTCGCCACTGTCCCCTACAGATGGCAGGTGTCAGGCTCAGTGAAAGCTTCCTTAGGATTTTATGTTTATCCCCTCACGTCTTGGCGCCTCACTCTCGCCCAGCCTGGCCTGCCCCTCCGTGCCTGCTCTTCCACGGTGACCTTTGCACACTCGGCTGCAAATGTGTGCTGGCTCCCCTGCCTGGGCACCAGAGCGTGCGCAGCCCCGGGCGACTCCGAGCCTCCCTCCCTGCCCCCCTGGCACCCAGCCCTCCCCTGGCCCACGCAGGTGCTCCCTCGTGTTCGCAGGATAGAGGGATGCCAGGGACCTGAGCTCCGAGGAGCAGAGGGGCACGGCCTGCGGGACGGGTGTGGGGGGTGGGCACCCGGCGGGGAGACGAGCAGGCAGGTTGTTTCTAGCCAACGCTCTCGGGAGGGCAGGTGCGGATGCCTTGGGAGCCAGGGAGCTACCCTCTTGGCCGGAGCAGAGGACACTGGCTCTGGGGGTGACAGCAGGGCCGTGGAGGAGTCTGGGAATTTGCCATTGTCCTGTGAAGTGGCAAAACCCAGGAGCTTCTGGAATATTAATCCAGCACAAGGACAGACTGAGGGGAAGTCACAAAGCAAGGATGGGGCCCTGGCCAGTTTGGCTCAGTGGATAGAGCATCGGCCTATGGATCGAAGGGTCCTGGGTTCAATTCCGGTCAAGGGCACGTACCTTGGTTGCAGGCTCCTCTCCCACCCTGGCCCTGGTCGGGCCTTGTGCAGGAGGCAGACAATCGATGTGTTTCTCTCCATCGATGTTTCTCTCCGTCATTCGTCTTTCCCTCTCTCTTCCACTCTCTCTGAAAATCAGTGGGAAAATGTCCTCAGG
This sequence comes from Myotis daubentonii, assembly GCF_963259705.1. Taxonomy (NCBI): domain Eukaryota; kingdom Metazoa; phylum Chordata; class Mammalia; order Chiroptera; family Vespertilionidae; genus Myotis; species Myotis daubentonii. Next base: position 3,143,072 of record NC_081840.1, read on the forward strand.
TAAAGATAAAGAAAGCGGGGAGAGGGGGCTGGAGCCCTGTGCAGACCCACTTGTATGTGAGCGTCTAGAACAGCCGTGGGCAAACTACGGCCCACGGGCCGCATCCGGCCCGTTTGAAATGAATAAAATTATTGAAAAAAAAGACCGTACCCTTTTATGTAATGATGTTTACTTTGAATTTATATTCGTTCACACAAACACTCCATCCATGCTTTTGTTCCGGCCTCCGGTCCAGTTTAAGAACCCATTGTGGCCCTCGAGTCAAAAAGTTTGCCCACCCCTGGTCTAGAACCTAAGAGAGGAAGGAAGGCCGGACAGGTGAAAGGGCACCAGCTGGGCCGAAAGGAGAGTGAAGCCCTAATCCTGCAGAGAAATGGCCCCCTGGACCCCGCATGTCACCACGGGGACTGCGACCCGTGTGTCCCCAAGTTCTTCAAACTCCAGCTCACCTTCCCTTGAACGTACATCGAGCACAGCCTGAGGCAGGCACAGTCCGAGCAGCCATGCCTGGGGGACCCAGGCTGCCCGAGCCCCAAGTCTTCACATTAAGAACAATCCCAAGCAGCTGGCCTGCCCCACCCAGCTGGCAGGGCGCCCTCCTTTCTGGACAGCATCCCTGGGTCCCCCCAGCCCCCTTCCTGCCTCATAACCGCCTCTGAGCTGATGTGTCTCCTCACACGCTTTCCCCCAAGTCCCCAGCGCCCAGGGGACTTCAGTCACTGTTGTCCCTCACGGACAGGGGGCTGTGGTCCCTCAGCCCCCAGAATTCAGGTTCCAGCTCCCCGCTCCTGCCCCCGACAAGGTCTGTTTCCCATTTCGCACCCAGTGAGCAACAGTGGGAGCGTCCATGCCCTTACTCATCGACGTTACTTTCCATTCCTCCCACGGGTGGGGCCCCCACGGCCTTGGCAAGGCGGCCACACAGTCATTTCCCCAAGACCGGCTTACTCAGCCGCTGGCCAGGGGCACGTGGGCACCGACAGCCCCGCCCACCCGCCTGCCTTGCTCACAGGCTGGCCTCCCGGGGAGCAAAGCCCAGCCCAGCCCTGCACCCCAGCCCTCCTGGCAGCCTCCCCGTCCACCGGGGAGTATGTGCCTGGGAGGAGACACGGCCTGAGAGCAGCACCTCCCCATCCTGTCCAGTGTAAACTCACATCGAAGACGGAAAAGCCCACCGCCTTCTGCAGGAGGCAGGGGGCTGGCTGGCAGGACCCCAGCCTGCAGTGCTGACTAGAAAATCCCGGGGTTCAGGAACTTTCTCTGCTTAAAATCAGCTCCAAAAGGACGGCTGGCACTCGCCGAATATCTGTGTGACCACAGAAGTCCCAGGTCGCTCCTGATTCTGCAAAGATAGGTCCCAGTTTCCTTCCTAAATCAATCACATGTGCTGCGGATCCTTGAAGTCCCGCCCACCCCCACCCCCCACCCCCAATGTCCAGAAACAGGAGAAAATGGCTAGAAAATCCAAAAGTATAATCTGCCCCCAGGGGGGTGTCAGAAAAGGGAACCCCCAGGAGAAGGCCAGATTCTGGGACAAAGGGGACCTTTTCTGCTCCAGGCATGTTGGGTTCACAGTGACACCAACAGTGCAAATCGAGGGTCCGGGAGTCAGGACCAGGTGTTGGGGTGGGGGACGGGGACCTGAGATTTGGGGGCATCACCTCTCTGGAAGCCCTGGTGTGGATGCCTTCTGCGTGAGGGAGGAAGCTTGAAATGTCTTACTCTTTGTTTTTTTCAAAGTGAGCTTATCTATACTAATAAAAGGGTAATATCCTAATTAGACCAGGTCGACCAGACATCTTCCTGATGTCCAACTTCCTTCCGGACAGTTAGGGGGGGACCAGGCCGGCAGGGGGGGCAGTTGGGGATGACCAGGCCAGCAAGGGGGGGGGGAGTTTGGGACAACCAGGCCAGTGGGGCGGGGGTGGGGGGGGAGTTATGGGTGATCAGGCAGGCAGGCAGGTGAGCAGTTAGGAGCTAGCGATCCCAGATTGTGAGAGGGATGTCTAACTGCCGGTTTAAGCCCAATCCCCAGTCGCACATCCCCCAAGGGGTCCTGGATTGGAGAGGGTGCAGGCTGGGCTGAAGGGACCCCCCCACCCCCTGCACAAATTTTGTGCACCGGGCCTCCAGTTTTATGTATATACTAGAAGCCCGGTGCACGAAGATTCGTGCAATAGGCCTTCCTTCTTCTGGCTGCTGGCACCAGTTTCCCCCTGGCACCCGGGACCCAGGCCTTTGGTTCTCGAGGCTTGGCTTCTCTGCTGAGGCCGCAGCGAGGCTTCAGTCTTCAGTCTTCAGTCTTCACTCCAGCCTGAGCCTTCAGTCTTTGCTCCACGCCTGCGTATGCAAATTAACCGCCATCTTTGTTGGGTTAATTTGCATACTCATCTGATTGGCTGGTGGGTGTAGCGGAGTGACACCAATTTGCATGTTTCTCTTTTATTAGTGTAGATTTTATTGACTTCAGAGAGGAAGGGAGAGAGAGAATAATTGATTGGCTGCCTCCTGCACGCCCCCCACTGGGGATCAAGCCCGCAACCTGGGCATGTGCCCTGACCAGGAATGGAACCGTGACCTCCTGCTTCATGGGTCGATGCTCAACCCCTGAGCCACACCGGCCAGATGAAACGTCTTACTCTTTAGGAGCCAAAAGAGAAGGGGTTCAGTTAAAGGATCTCAAGGCTTGGCCCTCAAAAACAGCCAGAAATGTCTTCCTGCCCCGGACACGAGGCCTTGAGTAGCTCAACTTGAAGGATGGATGCAGCCTCTCCCAGAGCAGCCCTCACGGCTGCCAGGAGGCTCAGGGAAAGCACATCTAATCTTGCTCAACCCGGCATGAGTCAGCCCGTTCCTGGCTCGCTGTTTGTTTAACGGGGTCCGCACTGACGGATTCCTGGCCCTGGATCCCACAAGACCCAAATCCCAGCGGGGACTTTCCAGCGGCACCCACCAAAGCCGCTGCAGAGCCCGGCCCTCAGCGTCCGCGGGTGCCTGAGGCTCTCGGGCACTCAGGGACGCCAGCGTGTGGGGTGGTTTGTGTTTTGGGAGCGTGGTGTCCTTGCCTTTTTAAAAGTGTGGGGGGTTTTTAAATAGATTTTATTGATTTTTTACAGAGAGGAAGGGAGAGGGATAGAGAGTTAGAAACATCAGTGAGAGAGAAACATGGATCAGCTGCCTCCTGCACACCTCCTACTGGGGATGTGCCTGCAACCCAGGTACATGCCCTTGACCGGAATCGAACCTGGGACCTTTCAGTCCGCAGGCTGACGCTCTATCCACTGAGCCAAACCGGTTAGACAGAGCTAAAAGTGTTTTTAATTTGTGTTTCAGTCACAGCTGACATCCAGTAATCCAGGCGAATATAGTGCTTAGCCATGCGTGTGCCTTCCCGAGCGGGCGCCCTATGAGTTGGCACCAGGCACAGTGGTTACGATATTGCGGACTCCATCCCCTGCGCCAGCTGAGGGCAGTTGGCCAGTGCGCCCTTTGTCGGCAGGGTGGCGGCCGCCCGGGGGCCGGAGGTGAGGAGAGAGAGGAAGGTGAATCATCTCTCGCCAGCTCCCAGAAAAAGTGCAAAGCAATTTTTCTTTCAAAACCACAGCTTGCTTCCCCCCCCTCTCCCCCCCCCCCGTCTGAAACACTTACTTTTTCGGCAACCCCTCCAATGACGTCATCGATGGAGCAGAGGTTATATAAGTCAGGCCACCCCGTTTCTCAGCGCTTCCCAGGACAGACAACACCTCCGGAGGCAGCTGTCGCCGTCCCGTCGGAAAACTCAGCCCAAGTCGCGCTCCGGCTCCCTTCCTGAGTGAGTAAAGGCCCGGCTTTCTTTTCCCTCCGAGAGTGACATGTAGGAGGAGACCCATCTCTCTCAGAGAGAGAAAAAAATCGTCCTTTTACAGCTAAATATTGGCAGGATTTTCAGCTTTCTGTAAGCATGTATATATATTTTTGAAACCATGTATATCTAAGTCAATGTGAGAGGCTTGTATTCCAGGCCTATTCTGGGTTTTAGCTGCTCTGCCAGAGGATGGGGAGGAGGAGGGGGACCACCAGGAGGTGCTGGCCGCTCTCTCTGCCCAGGTCGTCGAGGGGCCTGCCCACGGCCTTTGGAGCCCCGCGTGGACGATGGCCCCTTCCCGCCTGCAAGTCCTGGTCCCTCAGGGTCACTTACAAGATTTCATAAGGGCCACACAGGCTGGGTTGTTTGTGGTTTGAAAACGGCATGTTATTATGGGGCGGGGCGGCCATCCTTTAACATACCTAGTGCCTTACCATCCCCTCACTGTGACGCTGCCATTCACGCGAAGAGCACGAGATTGTTGAAGAAAGTCCCAGAGCGCCATGTGCCAACGTCAGAAATGTGCAGAATCCACAAAGTCCCAACAGCGGTTCTCAACCTGTGGGTCGCGACCCCTTTGGCGGTCGAACGACCCTTTCACAGGGGTCGCCTAAGACCATCCTGCCTATCGGATATTTACACTGCGATTCATAACAGTAGCAACATTACGGTTATGAAGTAGCAACGAAAATAATTTTATGGTTGGGTCACAGCATGAGGAACTGTATTTTTAAAGGGCCAGGAGGCTGAGAGCCACTGCTCTAGAAAGTACACGTGGCGTCTTGAGTAGACTCACCTTTGCGTTTTTCAAATGGGATCAAATGTTACTAACGAGAGCAATAGCTGCTGTTTACCGAACACCTACTATGTGCCAGACGAATATCAGAGCTGGAACTAAGAGCCGGGGAAGGAATTCTCTCCTCTCTGGCCAACTTTCTGTAAACGCAGGCAGCGGCTGGTAAGATCAACCCCGTTAGCGATAAGCCCTTAGGCCCTTAGGCCCTGAACATAACCATCTGCAAAGTCCCTGTGGCCACGTAAGGTAACAACGTCCCTACAGGTGCCAGGGACTGGGGTGTAGGCCTCTTTGGGGGCCATCACTCTGCCGCCCCTTCAGGCCCACACCCCAGCTCATCCTGGGGTCCCCCGGTGCCTGGGCAGCTTCTGCCTCTCACTGACCTTGGGGTCTCCGAGGAGGACACGGGAGCCAGGCCCCTTGCTGTCCGCCAAGAGCCATCCTTTCCTGCCCAGGCACCCCCACTTCAGAGGGGAGGTGGATCCCCTCCCGCATGGCCAAGGATCCCTGGAGAAGGAAAGGGAGAGGAGCTAAGGAGACACGTCCCTGGGCTCTCGGCCTCCATCATGACTCACCCCCTTTCTGCGGGTCCTTCTTACACTCTTGGCGGTGAGGCGCCAAGGCTGCCGACAAGGGAGAGTCCCGAGCCCCAGGCCCTCGGGGATCCCCGCTCCCGGAATTCAGGGCCTCAGGGTCCCAGGGCATCCCTGACCTGCTCCAGCGTCAGGAGGAGCCGCAGAGGGTCTCGTGGAACCTTCCAGCCTCCTGCGACAGCACCGGCCGCCCGCCTGTGGGGAGCAGAGGCTGCTGTGCCCGGAGGGACCAGCGCTACGTCGTCACTGGTTGACCGGTCATTCTGGTTGTTCCGCTGTATGGTCGCTGGGCTTATATATATATAGATTTCAGCCCAGATGTGGTCACTGGGAGCTGCCTGTATGCCTTAGTTCAGAGTTCCTTTCTTCAACAAATAGATTTACCACAGGAAACTCTTCAAATACGATTTATCATTTTGAATGCTTTGTCGAATTTGGATGCCACAAATCACAGACTTTCTCAATTTCATCTCTTTTCTGTGTAGCATCCGAATTGATCCCATTGCCAGAACTCTGCCCTACAAGTGGAGATGTTCCAAAGCTCGTTACAGAATTTGATTACGGGATTTTAAAATTAAATCTTGTGTGTCATTTGGGCTCTTATCACTTAATTTGATCACTTCCTCCCTTGCTCTTTCAGCAAAACACAATTTTAATTATTTTCTACCTAAAAGAATTGTTTCCAAGAACGGCCATCTGCTGAAAGCCCTAAGAGCGGGTGCTTGGGCATAGCGTTTGTTGAGTGCCTCGATTAGAGATTTCCAGTCAATTTGGAATGAAATGCAGCCACTTAGAGATCCGCTGGAACAACCAGCCTAATAACATGGCAGGGCTCTTCGCCTCCACGTCTCCTCACACTAACTGAGGACGGGCAGCGGGAAAGAACACGCGTGTTGTGTTTCTCTTCAAACCCACCATCGACTTCACAGAAAGTCTGCAGCCCAGGCGCTATGCTTTAAAATGGTGTAAATGGTGTCCCCTCCCACCCCTCTTACCGGGGTACCATATCAAAGCGCACTGGTGTGCAGGGACAGCTAGTGTGCGCGCGCCACGGCCTGCTCCGGGTCCATGTGTTTCATCGCTCTCTCGTGTTAGCGAGAACAGCAGTGTTCCTGTGACCCTGTGCCCACCCAAACGTGCGTGTGTGCGAGCATCACAGAAGACGGCCCCTTTACCTCCAGTGTGAACAGTGCTAACTGGCCTTAGACTAGCACCCCCCAAGTTTTCTCCAGAATGAGCTTCTGAAATTTTGTTTTGATTCCACGAGCCGGATGAAAGCATTGGATGACAGTTGCAGTTGACCAACTATTTTTTTTAATATGTTTTTATTGATTTTAGAGAGAAAGGAAGGGAGAGGGAGACAGAGATAGAAATATCGATGAGAGAGAGACATCCATTGGCTGCCTCCTGCATGCCCCACACTGGGGATCGAGACCACAAACTGGGCATGTGCCCTGACTGGGGAATTGAACCGTGACCTCCTGGTTCGTAGGTCAACGCTCAACCATTGAGCCACGCCGGCTGGGCCTGTCCTTAAATTTCTGTTAAGCCATCCAGTCCTGTGGCTTTAAATACCACCTATGAGATTACAGCTCCCAATTGTGTCCTGTTACCTCAGGCCTGGTCTCTGAACACCTACCGGTCTTGTGTATCCAGTCGCCCCCTGGGCATCCTCACTAGATGTCCGACACACATCCCAACCCTAACATGCCCAGCAGGGAACTCCTGATTGCTCCCCTCCCCCCCCCCTCCCCCCCGAAAAGCCTCCCCAGCCACACGCTGGCCGCTCCATTCCAGTTGATGAGCTTTGTATCTCCAGGTGCTCAGACCCAACGTCTCCTCCTCTCACAGCCGATATCCAATTCGAAATGTATCCAGACTCTGACCCCCATCTCACCATCATCCCCACGGACATGTTTATTCAATAGGCACACCGTTATTGGCCCTCTCCATCTCTGCGTCTAGACCAGCCGTGGGCAAACTACGGCCCGCGGGCCGCATCCGGCCCGTTTGAAATGAATAAAACTAAAAAAAAAAAAAAAAGACCGTACCCTTTTATGTCATGATGTTTACTTTGAATTTATATTAGTTCACACAAACACTCCATCCATGCTTTTGTCCCGGCCCTCCGGTCCAGTTTAAGAACCCATTGTGGACCTCGAGTCAAAAAGTTTGCCCACCCCTGGTCTAGACCGTGAGCACCTTCGGGCCGGGGGCCGCTCTGTCCTGTTCCCTGAATCCCCAGCACCCGGCAAAGTGCCGGCACAAAGTAGAAGCTCATTAAGTGTTTGTTTGGCGGCAAATAACAACAACATGGTTGCTAATAAGACTAACGGCCACCTTCTGTCGAGTGCCTCCTCCATGCCAGGCAACCGTGCTGGGCAGGATACAGTGAGCTCTGGTTTTCAAAAAGAAAGAGAAAAAGTCAGTGGGTCTACGTGGCCCACACCCAGGGCTTGTGCCAGGATTTGGACTTGGGTCTCAAAGCCCTGGTCCTTTCCTTTCTCCCAGGAGTTGGCAAGCTATTCCTGTTAAGGGAACAGCTGATCAGGGTTCAGCGCCACGGGCCACGCAGTCTCTGCTGTCACACAATAAGTGAACGCGTGGGTGTGGCCACGTGGCCGTGAAACGTTATTTTCCAAAACCCTGGCCAGCTGGCTGCAGCCGGGAGCTGCAGTGGAGGCTCCCGCGTCAGCTCCGTGCCGTGCATTGCAGGTCACTGTGGATGGCATCCCGGGCCCTCCTGGCGCTCCAGCCCATGAACCAGAGCCAGCTCCTGCCTCCCAACGCCACCTCCTGCGAGGACGATGCCCAGGAGGCCTGGGACCTGCTGCACAGGGTGCTGCCAACCTTCATCGTCGCCGTCTGCTGCTGCGGGCTGCTGGGCAACCTCTTCGTGCTGTCCGTCCTCCTCCTGCCCCGGCGGCGTCTCACCGCGGCCGAAATCTACCTGGCCAACCTGGCCGCCTCGGACCTGGTGTTTGTCTTGGGCCTGCCCTTCTGGGCCGAGAACATCTGGCACCAATTCCACTGGCCGTTCGGGGCCGCCCTCTGCCGCGTGGTCAACGGCGTGATCAAGGCCAATTTGTTCATCAGCATCTTCCTGGTGGTGGCCATCAGCCGGGACCGCTACTGCCTGCTGGTGCACCCCATGACCAGCCGGAGGCGGCGGCAGCGGCGGCTGGCCCAGGTCACCTGCCTGCTCATCTGGGCCGTGGGGGGCCTCCTGAGCGTCCCCACCTTCCTGCTCCGCTCCGTCAAGGTTGTCCCGGAACTGAACGTGTCGGCCTGCGTGCTGCTGCTGCCCCACGAGGCCTGGCACTTGGCGAGGATGGTGGAGCTGAACGTGGTGGGCTTCCTCCTGCCGCTGGCCGCCATCGTCTTCTTCAACTACCACATCCTGGCCTCCCTGCGCGGGCGGGCGGCGGTCATGGCCGGGGGCGCGCGCTGCGGGGGCCCCGGGGAGGGCAAGCCCACGGCGCTGATCCTCACGCTGGTGGCCGCCTTCCTGGTCTGCTGGGCCCCCTACCACTCCTTCGCCTTCCTGGAGTTTCTGGTCCAGGTGCGGGCCATCCGCGGCTGCTTCTGGGAGAACGTCACTGACCTGGGCCTGCAGTGGGCCAACTTCTTCGCGTTCATCAACAGCTGCCTGAACCCGGTCATCTACGTCTTTGTGGGGCAGCTTTTCAGGACCAAGGTGTGGGAGCTCTATAAGAAGTGCACCCCGGGGAGTCTGACGGCCATGTCCTCGTCCCAGAGGAAAGAAATCCTCCAGCTCTTCTGGCGGAATTAAGGCGGCCGGGAGCGGAGAGGCGTGGCTGCAGACGCGACGGACACGAGAGCCGCTGTTGCCCTAGGCTGACGGTGGCCCCACGTAACCAGGGCTGCAGCCCCTGGGCCCTGTGAATGCTTTTATGGTAACAGGGACTTTGCAGATGCAACTCAACGAAGGGTCTTGAGATGGGGCGATGGCCCTGGATTATGGGGGTGGCCCGAGGTAACCACGAAGGTCCTTTGAAAGGGAAGCGGAAGAGTCACAGAAGGCAATGTCACAACAGAAGCCAGAGGTTGGGGCAACACATGGAAGGGGCCGCAAGCCAAGGGCTGACGGCGCCCTCTAGAGGCAGGAGCAGGCAAGGGAACGGATTCTCCCTGGAGCCTGGGAAGGACGCAGCTCTGCAGACCTCCCTTCCATGGCCCCGTGCGACTGATGTTGGATGTCTGGCCTCCAGACACATGACATAATAAATGTGTGTTGTTTTAAGTCGAGAAGTCTGTGATCATTTGTTCCAGCAGCAACAGGAAATGAACACAAGTTTCCAATAAGGATCTCTTACTGCATTCCCACCGTTTTCTAGGGAGACCACTAGGAGTGCAGAGATGCTATAGCTGGACAGCTGTTCTCAGGCGCTCCCACCGATGCACATAGTTACGGTGTGATAAAGAGAAGGAGAGTGCACGGGCGCACACGCAGACCCGCACCCCGAGTCCCCAGAGGGGCAGGGGAGGGTTTCTCCTGAGGGTTGTCAGAAGGATGTTGTGATGAGAGAACTGTGAGCCGAGATGCACAAAGGGCAGGCCTGGGTACGTGGAGAGGGGAGAAGGGCCGGTGGAGGCCTAGCCGAGACACCCGGTAGAACAGCGTGGGCTACGCCTGAAAGAGTGTTTATTGAGCTCCATGCATCGGCGTTCTTCTTGCTACGAGACCCAGTGGTGAACCTGAAAGTCTGCCTTCAAGAGGCTCGTGGAGAGTGTCATTGGGGCAAGAGAAGGTCCGCTGAGAACACAGAGAAGGTGTCCAGCCGGGTGCCTGCGAGGGGCGTTGGAGAGGTTTCCCAGAGGAAGGGACATACACGCCGAGAGGAGTGGTCCAGGTAGAAGAAACAAGCCAGACCCAGAGGCAGGCAAGTTCATAGTCAGGAGGGAGAAGGATGACAGGAGGTGTAGTATGAGGCAGTGGTAGAGGGATTGCAGGTTGGAGGAGAGTGGAGATGTTGGGGGGCCCTACAATGGCCAAGGGCAGAGAGGGAAGCAGGGTGTCCCAGGGGCTTTGAGGGCCCAGCTGAAGCTAGAAGCCATGAATTTAGTTTGCACGGATGGCTCTTGGGTTATATCAATAGGAGTAGAGCATCTAAAATGAGTGAGGTGATACCCATGTAGCTTAGTGTTGTGCAGGGTACATGAGGAGTATTGTGTCGTCCCTTGGCTGACTCAGAAGAGGTTTTTCCAGGGGGAAGGCTGTAGCTCAAGGCTGCTGGGGTGAGCCTATGCAGAACAGCTGGATGAGGGAAGGAAATGGACCTTAGGAGGTGAGGGAAGCAGAGCGAAGCTAACATGGTTGAAAAGCAGGGGTAGTGGGAGCACCTAGGACCTAGGTGATGGAGCGAGAAAAATAGGAGGCTGTGGCCACAGAGGAAGAATGTCTGCACGGAACCCTCCAAGGTGGAGCCATCCCAGCAGGCGACAGGGACCAAGTGTGGCCATGGCGTTGGGTGGGTGGGGTGGGGGGAAGGAGAACGTCATTGGAGACATGGCAGGTAAGGAAGGGAAAGGTGGGGGATGGGTGTCCACTGGCGCCCTGCAGGCAGGTAGGAGGCTGGAAAGACCTGGTGAGGAGAGAGCCACAGGCCAGGGGCCAAGGTCAGTCTCCAGGGAGGCGGGGTGACTGGGAAGGGCCAGTCCTCACGGGAGAGCCGCAAAGACCCAGATTCATGCGAGACATGGAAAGGAGGCAGTGTTCCTGGGGCCCGTTCATGGGGTCTGTGAGGTGGCAGGGGCGGGGCCACCAGGTGACAATCTCTGGGTCAGCGCTCCAGCCCCACGGGCTCCCTGGAGAGCACAGCTGGTCCAGACGGCCCGGGGTAGGCCCACAGGCAGGGTCCAGCCTGCGCACACGTTCAATTTGGACCTCACGGCGTTGGAAAGAAATGTTTCTGAGTTGGTCAGCGATATTAAAATTTCCCGGCAGAATCCAGATTTCAGACCTCCCTTGAACATTTGGAAGATCTAGTAACAGAGTCTGCTGCGCCCTCCCGCTCGACCCCTAGAAGCAGACCCACCAGCTGATGGCCGTGGACCACAGGCGCCTGAGTCAACCCAGCCAGCCCCGCGGAAGAGCCGCCCAGCTGAACCCAGCCCCAGGGGCCATTACAGAGCTGGGAGCTGAGGTGGTTTTACATCATCCATCCGCTTAGCTGATATTTGCTGAGCATCTACTTTGTGCTGAGCGCTTGGTCGGGGCTGGGCACACAGCGCCTGGTCCTCTTGCAGGTGGCCTCCAGGGCACCAGCAGTGGGCACTGAGTAGCTGTGCCCCTGCCAACAGGACAGGCACCCTTTCACTGGCCACAGCCCCCTCCCCAGGGGCGGTAGCTGCCGTCACCTGGCTTGCTTGCCCCCAATGCCCGGGATGAAATCCAGTGACAGTGACCCTGCCGCAAAGTGGCCAGAACAGGCAGGAAGAGGAGGCAGAAGAGAGGGCTGGGAAGGGACAGTCACGCCCAGTCTCTCCCCTGCCCTGCGTGAGCTGACCCTGACGTGACCTCTTTCCTCCTTCCTCGCCGCCGCATTGCTCTTGTGGTTTACAAAAACCCCTTCTGGGGTTGCCAAGAGCACCCCCCCATGCCGGCCGCGCGCGCTGGCTGGGGAGCCAGAGCATTGCTCAGAGCTGTGGTTCGGCAGCAGCCTGCCACCTGGTCTCCGAGGAGCCAGGCAGCTGATTTATGGGACGCAGTGACATCACCAAAGCCCAGCAGCGGCCCCGCACCCCACCCCACCTCGCAGCAGCAAGGATTCTGACCCCATTCTCTGGGGAAGGCAGTCATTCATGTGCAGAGGGGGAGTTCTTGCTTTGGTTAAAAGGATCGGTGCCGTGGGAGAGATTAATATTTGAGTCCCCCTGGGCCTGGTGGATGTGCCCCCTGGGAGCTGGCACCTGGCGGAGGGAGCAGTGAGCAGCGTCTCCCCGCAGCCCGGCTCCAGCACCCACGTGGGCTCCCATTTCCTCTCAGCCCGTCATGTGAGCCCACAGCTGCCCGCCGCTCCCCACATCCACCCCCCATCGGTCACGGGCGTGAGCAGCACCAAGCCCCCCCTCCGCCCCCCGTCCCAGTGGGGAGACTCCCGGGTGTTGCAATGGACAGTCTCGTGTTCACCGGAGATGAGTCACGGGCTTGATGCGGAGCAGGTGGTCTCCTCTGAGCTGGAAGAGGCTCGGAATGCCATCCAAGGGGGAAAATCCAGAGAAACGCACCCGGCTTAGTGTGAGGGAGAGCTTTCTGACACGCGGAGATGCCCCCAGAGAACCCCGGAGTGCCGTCCCGGGAGGGAGCTGGGGGACGGTGGGCTCCCGGTCCCTGGAGGTGTCCCAGCAAACTGCGGGGCTGCACCCAGGGTCCCAGGCGCCTCTTCGGCACCCGCGCCATGAACTCACCGCTAGCAGCGGGGCGATAAGAAGAGATGACTTCTCAGTAAGGCTGTGCTGTGTAATCGTGGGTGACAGAGTCCGCCAGGGAGGGGTTCGAGAAGGCCGGGGGAGCAGAGGAGGTGGCGCGCGGGCCTGGGCCGGACCCAAGTTCTCAGCCGGTGAAATCAAAGGCTGGAAGGATACGGCCAAGGCACAGAGGTGAACGGTCCCTACGGGCCGCGGGGGTCAGGCGGACTCCTGTTGGCCTCAGGTCAGAACTCAGGTGGGAAACAGTGTCCGCAGAGCCCTGGTCCTCATCCCTCACTCCGGGGTCCTCATCCCTCACTCCAGGGTCTCCATCCCTCACTCCAGGGTCTCCATCCCTCACTCCAGAGTCCTCATCCCTCACTCCGGGGTCCTCATCCCTCACTCCAGGGTCCTCATCCCTCACTCCAGAGTCCTCATCCCTCACTCCGGGGTCCTCATCCCTCACTCCAGGGTCCTCATCCTTCACTCCAGAGTCCTCATCCCTCACTCCAGGGTCTCCATCCCTCACTCCAGGGTCATCATCCCTCACTCCAGGGTCTCCATCCCTCACTCCAGGGTCCTCATCCCTCACTCTGGGGTCCTCATCCCTCACTCCGGGGTCCTCATCCCTCACTCCAGGGTCCTCATCCCTCACTCCAGAGTCCTCATCCCTCACTCCAGGGTCCTCATCCCTCACTCCGGGGTCCTCATCCCTCACTCCAGGGTCCTCATCCCTCACTCCAGAGTCCTCATCCCTCACTCCAGGGTCCTCATCCCTCACTCCAGGGTCCTCATCCCTCACTCCAAGGCACTCGAATTGCAAACAGCAAACGCAAAAGCCTGATGGTGAAATGCCAACCCGACTCCTGGGAGAGTTTTCACAAAAACCTTAGTCATGTCTTAACGAGCTGGGAATGGCGGTTTCTTGGTGCCGTGGACTCGGGGCCAGGCAGTTCTTTGCTGGGGTTGGTCCTGGGCATTGCAGGACGTTCAGTGGCCCGGGTCTCCACCACTGGACGCCAGGAGCAGCCGCTCTCCTCCAGGGATAGCGACCAAAATGCCCCGACGTTACCAAATGTCCCTGGGAGCAAGGTCGGCCCAACCCCAGCCGAGGACACACTGTGGCTGGTACGGCCTCCAGGAGGGCTGGTGGCCTGGGGGACTCCTCGGAGACGGTGGAAGGGTTGAACTTAAAGGTTCGGGGAAGCCCCGGGGCTGGGGAGCAGGCGCTGAAGGAGGCGGGGAGGCAGGACTCTGGCGATGGCCGCGGGAGGACGGCACAAACCGCAGCTGGAATGATTGATCGGCCAAACAGAAAGCCACTCGCGCCGCCGCTGAGCCCGCAGGCGCTGTGTGCTGACATCATGACAGCACTCTCTCCCCCGAGTCTGGATGGGGACATCCGTTTGAGCAACTGGCCACTGTTGACTTTGGCGCCGTTCCCTGGTGTGTAACAGTGATACCTCCAGTCAACGCCTGTGGCTTCTCCCATGGTCATCCCCCTTCCTCCTCCTGTAGCCAACCGTGCGATGGGGTGTGTGTGGGGGGGGGGGGTGAGGCGGGGGGAATAAGGTGGGTAAAGAGTGAGGAAAGGAAGAATGAGATGCACACATCATGAACAAATAATAAAAGTGTAGTATGCAAATTGTCTCCTCAACCAGGAGTTGTCCAGTCCGGCCAGGGGGCGGGGCCAGCCAGGGGAAGAGAGGGAGTACCCAGCCAGCAGCCCACAGCCGCTAGGGACCCTACCAGTGCACGAAATTCATGCACTGAGCCTCTAGTGAACAAACAACATTGTAAGTAAAAAAAGAAGCAACAGGACCAGACCAGGAGGGCGGCAACTGAGATGAGCGAGGCACTACAGGGTGAATCCCATCTTTATTTAAAATATTGATATTTGCCTGGCTGGTGTGGCTCAGTGGTTGAGCGTCGACCTATGAACCAGGTCGTCAATGGTTCGATTCCCGGTCGGGACACATTCACATGCACATGCCCAGGTTGCAGGCCCGATCCCCAGTGTGAGGTGTGCAGGAGGCAGCCAATCCATGATTCTCTCTCATCATTGATGTTTCTCTCTCTCCCTCTCCCTTCCTCTCTGAAATCAATAAAGATGTATTTTAAATGTTGATGTTTTGTTCAGCTTGGGTGTTTTTACATCAACTTTACTTTTTTAAAAAACATTGCACTGTTATTGTTTCTCTTGTTGACTGATGCACCCATGTCCACCCTCCTTCGATGGGGCCCAGGCCAGGGCCTCACTCGCCTCACCCTGGCCCAGCCCTGGGTGGCAGAGTTAGGGCTGGGGCCGCCTGCCTGCCAGCAGAGAGCTGCGCCAGGCAGAGCAGCCTCAAGGGGTTCTGTGTCAGACTCACTGTTAATTGCCCCCACGGGGAAAACACAACAAAAGGTCTTTATCTGGATATAAAGCACGTTTCCACCATCTCATGTCCCAGCTATTCCCTTATCAGCCTGCTGTGAGAACCCCACCAGGGCAACTTTCACTGGTGTGTTACCACCCGGACCAGTAATTACAGGAAGACATTAATCGTGAAATAAAACGGCCTTTTTATTTTGAATTGAAGCAGTGTCCTTGGCTAAGAGGGAGCTGCCACAGACCAGTCTTGTGAAAAGGCTGGGACAGTTAGGATTTCTCCAAAGGCTTCCCACGGTACTTTGCGCAGGCTCTGTCGCAGGGGTGGGGGGTGGGGTGGGGGGTGGGATGGGGGGGCAGATGTTAAACCAAAGTTCTGCTCGGGAAGAGAGCGGCACCCCCTGCTGGCACTGAAGAGGAATTGCTCGTCCCCAGAAACGCTTCTGCACCAGTTTCCAAACAAGCCTTGAAATGGGTTACAACAGATCTGTCCGAAGGGGAAGGGAGCGTGTGACAAGGCAACGACCCCTTGTCGGTGGGTACGTCGGTACGACTTCTACGAGAACAGAAATGGCAAGCGCCACCCACATTTTAAATGGGTGTCACATACCATTTGTCTGGTGCCTCCCCTGGTAGCAGCCTATCCAACAAGCAAGTCACTGAAAAACAGAGGTGCAGCCAAGGTCGGCAGCTGCTCAAGGTCAGGTGTGCCAAGCAGTTAGCTGGGTCCCTATGATCACACGCACAAGACGTGTTTGCCACAAGGCTACATTGTAGGGATACGGTCACTAACGCGGCAATTCATATCCAAAAGGGGGTCAGAGTGGCACGTTAACATCACTCGCCGACACATCTCGGCAGCTGGTAGCAGGTGGATGGATACACCTGCCATCAGCAGGCCCGGGGCTGTAGGAACACCATGTCCCAATAGCAGGATCTGACACAGGCCGACCTCTCGCCCCCCGAAAGCACTGTGGACTTGGGGACCGTTCTTGGCGGAGGACAGTGGTGTTTAAAGCAAACTCCAAAGAGTAAATATTTTAAGTTTCTTCCAAGAGTATTCTTCATTTCATACTATTTTACACAGTCACACCAACAAGTTACAGGCCACAGAAACACCTGCACAGCGTCAGTATTCACTTCCATAACGGCCTTGATTCGGAAGATCCGGAAACAGAGCAACGCCGGGCTTTGCTGTAAGAAACCCCTTCGTTCACAGAGGGACACGGAGGTTGAGATGTCCTGGCCGAGGTCCCCGCTGGGTAAGTCACAGACCTGGCAACCCCAGGGTCCTGCCCAACTCCCTTTCTACTGTGTCCCTGCAACGTAAAAGTCTGACAGGACACTTTTAGGAAAGAAAAACATTAAGGGTACTAATAACATGGAAGTGCTCAAAACAGCCTCCTAGCAGCTCCAGTGCAGAGCATCTTGTGAAACGGGCCCGAGACACAGGCTCTTCCTGCAACAGGAGGCTTCTGTGCCCAGATTCCGCCACCAGCGGCGCAGGGGCAGGACGGGGTGAGCTTCCACCACCACCACCACCAGCGGCGCAGGGGCAGGACGAGGTGAGCTTCCACCACCACCACCACCACCAGCGGCACAGGGGCAGGACGGGAAAAGGCGAGGTCACACCGTGGAGGGGGCCCAATGGGCTTATAAACCTGGCCTGTCAGACGGGCACCTGCAGCTCATGGTGCGGAGATTATTCCTCCCTGAACATCCCATTGCACTTAGAGAATCAGTGTTGCTACGGGAGATACATTTAAAAGTGAAAGATTTTATACTTTCCGGTTTGAGCAAGCATTTTTGTTTGATTAACTGCCGTGGATAACATACGTAGTGTGATCGGCGGTGAGGGGAAACAGAGCACAGTGGGGTGATGAGCAGGGCGGTTGCCATGTGCCCCAGGAGCAGGCGGCCCTCACACTGAAGGCAGCCCCAGCTGGGCTGTGCTTGCTCAGGACCCAGGGGCATAGACTGCACGGAGTGGGGGCACGGACTGCACCGAGTGGGGGCATGGACTGCACGGAGTGGGGGCACGGACTGCACCGAGTGGGGGCACAGACTGCACGGGGTGGGGGCACGGACTGCACGGGGTGGGGGCACGGACTGCACGGGGTGGGGGCACGGACTGCACGGAGTGGGGCACGGACTGCACGGAGTGGGGCACGGACTGCACGGGGTGGGGGCACGGACTGCACGGGGTGGGGGCACGGACTGCACCGAGTGGGGGCACAGACTGCACCGAGTGGGGGCACGGACTGCACCGAGTGGGGGCACGGACTGCACGGAGTGGGGGCACGGACTGCACGGGGTGGGGGCACGGACTGCATGGGGTGGGGGCACGGACTGCACGGGGTGGGGGCACGGACTGCACCGAGTGGGGGCATGGACTGAACGGAGTGGGGGCACAGAGTGCACGGAGTGGGGGCACGGACTGCACAGAGTGGGGGCACAGATTGCACAGAGTGGGGGCACAGACTGCACAGAGTGGGGGCACAGAGTGCACGGAGTGGGGGCACAGAGTGCACGGAGTGGGGACAGAGCAGCAGGCGGCTCCGTGAGGTCCAAGTAGGTGGGTCCTGAGCATGCCCTTGACGTTTCCCCAGCAGTGACAAGGAAACAAAATCAGAATCAATGCTGTTTAGACCATTTCTATACATTTTAAATGTTCCAATTTGGCGTTTATATTGCTTCCTTGTTTATAAAATGTAGAGAATAAAACTGATTTGATGTCATTTTCCAAACCCCAACTGAAATGTGGTTCTGAAACCTAAATTTCCCTGGAGGACAGGGCCCCCTCAGGAAGGGAGCTCTCCTCAAGTCTGCACGGAGGAGGGGACGCCGCCGCTCTTCCTGTGGTTAATCGAGGAGACGGTGCTCAACAGGTCCTCCACTCCCGGCCATGACTGACTCCATAGCAACCAAAAGTGATGCCGAGAAAGGCTGCCAGTGTCCTGGGATAAATCACAGGACTGCATCTGTGAATGTGCCCGAAGAAAACCAAAACATTCATGGAAGGAGACCATTTCACCTTTAAATAAAAATACTTTATTCATTCCTGACAGGTTATCAAAATGTACACTGTTCACCAAGTAAAAACGGTACTTCCAAATCACTGAGCAGGGCATACTTAGAGGACGTTTGGTTAATATGAAAAGCATAAAAGCCACTTCCAACCTCCCTCTCCATACATTCCCAACAAGCTTGCACTATACCTGCTAAAACTGAACGTATGGACACTTACGTGGGCCCCAGCTCATCACAGAATGCACATTTTCATTTACACTTCCAATAAATGATTATTATACTAGAATTACCTTCTTTTGCCAAAAACTTTCAGGCTGACTTTTTGTATTTTGTATGACTTTGTAAATTACATAAAGAAGACAGCACATGACTCGTATTCACCTACACACACACATACACACATGGGATAAAGTGCAACACAACAGGACACGTCTGGACATCCCGTGCTCGGCTCCCACGGGGGACTTTCTGAGTACTTGGGAACAATGGTTCTCAGGGCGTGAACACAAAACCCACAGGCTGGGTGAGTTATGCCTCATAAGCATATGGACAACCCTGTTCGCTTGCTTTGCCTGGGGGGGGGGGGGGCGGGGCTGGCTCACGCTCTCTCTCTCTCTCTCTCTCTCTCTCTCTCTCTCTCTCTCTCGGTTTGGAAGCTGGGATTCTTTCTAAATCTCAGCGCGTCCTAAGCTGTGCTCTCGCGGTGCGCGGTACTCTGAGCTCTCCACTGCGAGAGCTTTCCCAGGACAGCGTGCCGGGAACCGGGAGAAGCAGAGTCGGGGTGACAAGAGCAAGCATTCCACTCACTTGGCAGCAATTGCTTTAGAGACCTTTGACCCCAGCCACCATACATGTCTACAGGCAAGTACCACACTAGACCTGAAATGACAGAAGTTTTGGTTGCATGTTTTTGTGATATTAAATTATTTAACTAAGAAATGCTTTTGTTCCTGAGATGAGCACAATAAAATGAAATGAGTTCCCTCTCCAATGGCCCAGGGGACACTCTGCTCCTTAGTCCCGCCCTCATCATTGTGGAAAAAACATGTCTGTAGTGTCAGTCTTCCCCGTGGCGCCACTTCTGGGACTCGTCTTGCCGAACATCTGGTCTAATTTGGTTCCTCATGCCTCCTAGCACGTTCGATGTTGCCTCTGTAGCCACAATCAGCGGCTTCACCACGGCTGGAGGGATCTGGCGCAGGACTTCGCCCACCGCCCCGGTGACCCCCCGGCTCTCGTGCTCTCGAGCTGCGGTCTCATAAATGGTGTGAGCCGTGTCCGTGATGCCCTGAGAGGGAAGACGGCAGAGAAGGAAGTAAATTACTAAGCCATTCTATAATACACACTTCAATACAATTATTCAACATTATGTAAGTAGACACACAAAAAAACTATGCTTTGAGGTAATCCAGGATAACACGTCCACTGATAATGGCCCAACCCCACTGTCTGCAGGGACGGGTCTGACTGGCAATTATCTCTCTCTATTCTCCTGACCGCCTTTCTTTTTTAGGGTGATCAGTGGTGGTGCCTTGATTTACCCACTAAACATTTCTTGGGGGCCCTGCCTAGTGGTCTTCCACTGTTTGGGACCACAGAGGCTACTCCACCGCTGAGAGGCTGCCTAGGCACTTCTGGGCACCAGTACTTGGGGAATAAATATTTTTAATGAAATCCTGGTAGGAGAATCGTAAGTAAAATGACCTCAAACTTTGTGTCATATTAAAAAGAATGTCAAAAAGGATTAACACAGGGAATGGCCCTGACAGCCACAGAACCAGGGCTTACTGTGCAGTGGCAATGGTTAGCAAATGTCAAGGTTCAAATGGTTACAAATCACCAATTCCACCTTCACAACCTGCACACGTGAACAAAGGGACTTATATGAACACTCTTAGAGCGGTGTTTTAGGGAAGAATGGAAAGTGTCTACCAATAGGAAAATAAGTAAACAGTGAAACACTATAAACAGTTCATATTACATGTACATACATCAACATGGATAGATCCTGAAAGACATGTGACAGATATACATACCATTCAGGTTAACTTTTAAAATACAAACCATAGCATGTCTTGCTTATGAGTACATATTTGTATAGCAGAACTATGAAGACATGCACAGAAAAGGCTGTACCACCTTCAGGACAGTGACAGCAGGGAAATGGGATTGGGGGAGCAAGCCATCTAAGAACTTGTATTTCTTAAACAGATCTGAGGCAAATGCAGCAAAGTATCATCATGCATTGGACCCAGCTGGTGAGTGTTTGGTGTCTGTCTAGTTCACTCGCACCTGCGGGGAAAGAGAGTCCATCTCTCCACTGGATCACTGCTCTTCCCGGAGTCCACCAGTCCACACGCCCTGTCCTTACCCAACACACACATTTGCACCCGCTGCTGGGAGCAGCCCAGGCCCACTGCCAGGGCCTCTCTGGGATGAATGACAACCACAGAGCGCTCTGTGGTGACAGCCAGGAAGCACGGGCGTGGCGCTGCTGTCCCACCCAAGGGCCACCTACCTCCTTCACCACACTGTAGGCCTTGGCCACACCTTCCCTCAGGTCCACGGGCTGGTGGGCTAGGCGATGGTGAGGAACCCTCCTGCTCTTCTTGGGCTCGATAGAAAGGGGGCCAGGGGACACCATGTCGTAAGCCGTCTCTGCCGCAGCCTGGCCATTTCACACAAAGTAAGAAATGAGTCAGAAAAGAGTCTGGGTTTGCCCCAACGTACACTTCCCACAGGGACTGAGGGGGAGGAGCAGAGGGACTCGCGTGCCCGCACAGTGTGAATTCTTTACAAGAACGTGTTCCTTTTATAATAAGAACATTAAGGTGTACATTCAAAACTGGCACCATCTGATCGAGCTCATCTTCTCAGTTCCTCCTCTGTCCTCTGAGGACATTCTCCACGACACCAGGTTAGTTGACAATGCACAGGGTGTGGGAGCTTAACACTTCATAGAGCAAACCTAATACAACTACTGTTTGATCTGCAATGCTTTCTTTATGTTTAGCTATGATCTTTTCATATAAATGTGGTGAAATAACCCTTGAGTAATTTAATGGTTATAATTTACCTGAAAGAGGCAAACAAATTTGACACTGGATTCCGCTGCTTTATTCTATTAACTAGAGGCACTGGGGGGGGGGGGGGGGGGGGAGTGGGGAGGGAGGGTGTTCCTCAGCTTGGCCTGTGCCCTCTTGCAGTCTGGGAGCCCCCAGGGGATGTCTGGCTGCCGCGGAGGTGAGAGAGGTTCCCGCCACTGCCACTGTGCTCACCAGCCGTGAGCCCGGCTTCTGGCTGAGCCATGTTCACCCTGTGGGAGTGCACTGACCACCAGGGGGCAGCTCCTGCATCGAGCGTCTACCCCCTGGTGGTCAGGGCACGTCATAGTGACCAGTCGTTCCACCATCGGTCCAAAACCAGCTCTCCGATATCCCCCGAGGGGTCCTGGATTGTGAGAGGGCACAGGCCAGGCCGAGGGACTCCACCAGTACATGATCGAGGCCGGGGAAGGACCGTGGAAGGGTTCCAGGGCGTGTCCGGCCCATCTCACTCAGTACCGATCGGCTGGACCCCAGCAGCAAGCTGACCTACTGATCGGAGCATCTGCCCCCCTGGTGGTCAGTGCACATCATAGCGACCGGTTGACAGGTTGACTGTCTGCCCCCTGGTGGTCAGTGCACATCATAACGACCGGTTGACAGGTTGACTGTCTGCCCCCTGGTGGTCAGTGCATGTTATAGCGAGCAGTTGAGTGGCCTTAGCATATCATTAGCATATTTACGCTCTGATTGGTTGAACAGCTGACCAAACGACCAGACACTTAGCATATTAGGCTTTGATTATATAGGATTACTTGACAGTGGATAACTAATTAAAAAAGCATGATACTACAAATAAAATAGCTTTTCCCAACATTTTCACAATATCATCATAAAACAAAATGGAGGAACGGTTCTGTAACAGCTCATCCTTCTGCATAGGTTCAGGCAGCCTATGGAAAGGTACCTGTATGGTTTGAACCATCCTGTTGGTGAGTTCCAGGGCAGCCATGGCTGTCGAGGTGCCAAAGGAGGCAGCGCCCCTCTGAAACCCTCTGACGATGCGGCCATCCTTCCGGTACTGCTCTATTGGCAACCAGACCAAGTCCTTCAGGCCTTGCACTAGAACAAGTCAACACGGAGAGGTCAACAGCGGTGCGGGAGCTCAGGTCTCGGCTCCATTCCAACCGGGGTTTTTAACCCCTGAAATGGGAAGCACAATTTCGTGTGTATGACTGCAAATGTAAGTTTTCTAGAAAGATGGTTCTGACACAGACTCTCAAAGGCATCCATAACCCAAAAGGGGTGAAGAACCACTGATGAGGTAAGATAACTTATCTTCTGATTAAAAAAGAAAACTCACCTAATTGTACTAGTGAGTGCATAGGCCCAACACCTCCCAGGATTCCTGGTAGCTGGTTCTTCTTAATGTCAGTAAGCCATTCAGTGATTGCATAGGAGAATAATTTGTCAACACCTAGCAAACTAAGCAAATGACTGTTAGTATATAAGAAGGAGAAAGATGGATAGCTTTAGATATGTCTGGGGAATTTTTGACTTAAGATAAAAGAAAATTGACTACAGCTTAAGGATAAAATATTATAGATGTTCAATCTGAATATATCCATACATATAAATATAAATAAATGTGTGTGTGTGTGTGTGTGTTGTGATGTTAATAATTTCCACAAGGCTTAGGTAACGTGTGTAAGTATCTTTTAACACAGCTCTTATTTCTTGAACATCTAAAGCTCTGGCATAGGATTAACTCAATGTCTACAAACTGCCACACAGTTCTTAGCTACTTAGTGAACTTCCCGATTTCACTAAATCAGCTGATTTACAACTTTGGGAAATTATTACAAATAATCACAACGATAGCTGTTTTTGAAAAATACTACTCTGTTCCAATTATTTCTACTTTCTCTGAATAAAACCTAGCCCTGGTCAGTAAGGATCCTCTGAAACTAAGCTGTCTGCACACAGTGCTGTCCGTGACCAAGGTGAGCATGCTGCTGAGAAGACCCCACTCATATCTGCTGTACTAACGTGGCGACCACAGCGTAAGGCCTCCCTGATGAACGGCTCACCCGTGCCGATAGAAGAGTCTCTTCAGCTTCAGTTCAGAGCAGTTCAACTGGGCCAGACCAATCAAGATCCCAGCTAGCGTACCCTTAAAAAAAAATAAAGGCCACATTAGTCTGTAAATTGAGAGACTCGTCATTTAAAACAGTTATTGTCTGGGAACGTCAAAGCAATATTCATTAAGGAAGCTAAAACAAAATATTTACAGCAAAACAACACATATTTTATAATAGGTAGGACCCAATTTATATCAATTTTTACTCATGGGGTCTCAAGCAAATGGTATTCAATTTATTTTAAAAACAATTACACTTTAAAATCTTGCACTTTCATATATAAAACTATGACAAAAAAGTTATTTTTTTTTAATTGAGTCCATTAGAAAAACAAATGAGATAATTTTGTGGAGAGTATATTTATACAAAATTTCCAAACCTGATCCATTGATACGTGTTTGCCATGATAATCAAGCCGAATAGGAACTTCTGATGTGAATCTGAATTCTCTGAAGATAAAGGAAGAAAGGGATATTTATATTCAAATTACTAATAGTTGAAATTAACTATAAATTAGTTTGTTCAACTGGAGAATAAAAACAAAATCACAAAATGAATAAAAGAGAATGACTTTTAGCATTATATTTTCTTATAACTAACCCAAATGTTAATAATCTTATAAATTTATTTTATTATATTTAAAATTTCTCACAAAAAACTTTTCCTAGTTTAATAGTGTTCATCTTAAAACAATTTATTCGGGCAGATATTTCTCAGTTATATAGGATGCAATTATGGGCAAGTCACGTTACCTAAACATTTGAGTCTAAATGTCTTTGTAAATAAATTTTCAAAATGCCGCCTACACTGGTGAATTTTAGTGAGCATTCCTGAGATTAATGCTTGTAAGCAGGATATTGGAATGCAAATATTGGGAATTCTTTGAGGACAGAATTACACACTGATGGCACACATCAAACACAAGGAGCTTGCAAAGGCTGAACTGCAAACAGACACTGGAAACACATGTGTTCTACAGAATCAGTGTTGGTGATTACATCCTAAGCCATCCCACAGAGACACTTAACCTCAGGAAAATGAAAATGCTGTATTCACATCATCACCACAAGAAGGACATGTCCCGTCTTCGGAATACTATCTCCACTTGGTTCTCTGGGCAACAGCCCCTCAACACCTGCCACTTCCTTACTTTTTTCTCCATGGCACAAAATAGCATCCTCTGGTTATTTTTAAGTTCATTTAAATAGGGATTTTTCTCTACTTTGTTCACTGTGCCTAGAGCCGTGGGCAAACTACGGCCCGCGGGCATTCGGCCCGTTTGAAATGAATAAAACTATTGAAAAAAAAGACCGTACCCTTTTATGTAATGATGTTTACTTTGAATTTATATTAGTTCACACAAACACTCCATCCATGCTTTTGTTCCGGCCCTCCGGTCCAGTTTAAGAACCCATTGTGGCCCTCGAGTCAAAAAGTTTGCCCACCCCTGGCCTAGAATAAAATGTAGTATATATATAGCAAATGTTCAACAAGTACTTGTTGAATAAGTAAATGTTGAATAAATGTTGGGGAGAACGTATTAGACCAGCGGTTCTCAACCTGTGGCTCGCGACCCCTTTGGCGGTCGAACGACCCTTTCACAGGGGTCGCCTAAGACCATCCTGCCTATCAGATATTTACATGACGATTCATAACAGGAGCAACATTACAGTTATGAAGTAGCAATGAAAATAATTTTATGGTTGGGTCACAACATGAGGAACTGTATTTAAAGGGCCAGAAGGTTAAGAACCACTGTATTAGACAATCCTTGGAAAGTGCACTGAGTTTGGGATTAAGACCCGTATTCCAGTCCTGCCTCAGCCACTAACTGTGTGGTTTGTGCAAGTCAACTCACCTCCCTGGGTATTAGCTTCCTCTTTTCCACAGTGAGTAACTGGACTCTATCACTTATTCCCATCCCAGGGCCCCGGACCCTCTAGGACAGTGGTTCTCAACCTGTGGGTTGCAGCCCCTTTCGTTGCTGCTACAGTTATGTAGCAGCAACAAAAATAATTTTATGGTTGGGTCACATGAGGAACTGTATTTAAAGGGCCAGAAGGTTGAGAACCACTGCTCTAGGAGCTTTTGAGAGTAGAAATAGAAATCTATAAGCTATTTGACACAGTCTAATGGAAAAACAAACACTTACTGGGTAAGTAAGGCTACTTACTATACTGCAGGAAGCCACTGCTTTCCAATACTATCATGAAAGTGCACCATGGAACGAGGAAGGCTGATGGACCTTGAGCATTAGCAGGGCTGACGCTAAGCACCGATTGTTCGTGCTGAGACAGTGGTGGCTCAAAGCAATGTCCTGACCTGATAGCCTTCAAGTAAATGTTTACTGGACCTCACTGATCTTTACTGACCTTAGAGACGGTCTGTCTGCTACCTGTTTGCCATGCTTTACTGAGGGCAAGATGTGTATCTAAAACTGAATAAAAAGCGGACAAGCCCAGGTCTCAGTGTGTCTCTTCAAGAAAGAGGCTCCACCTGGCCCCCAGTGCCTTCTAAATTCATATTTCTTGTATAGGATTTTCATTTGTGCGTCGGCCCCTTCTGAACCCCGCCACGAAGGTCGCGGCATCTGGTGCCATGAACAGGGACTGGAGGAGAAGATTCGCCTAAGCGAAAAACGAAGTGAAAAGGAAAAGTGGAAATTCACTGGAAAGGTGGGAAGTTCACCACGCACAAAGCCCGTGCCAGCTTCGGAGTCGCGACTGTTAAGTGGATGGGGACGTTTTTAATCAACCAGGTTATAATGGGGAAGAATTCGAGTAAAAGGCAAAAAATCATTGTAAATTGTTAGCTTGCATGCTCAAGGATAAAGGAATTAAGGTGTCAAAAGGTCCTCTCTTAAATCAGGCTCAAGGAAAACGAGTGCCCTGGTCATCTTTAACCAGGTGGGCTCTTGTTTGCCTGCATTATGCCCACTTCGTATTGGGATCAACAGTCTGTCACACCTAAGGCCCCGAACCTTCAGCCTCTGGTGGGGTTGGCTCCCCAGCTGGAGAGAATGGGCAAACAGTCCTTTCACAAAAGGGCTCTGATGCTCTGACAATCACCACCTGACGCCTCGGGACGGACAGGTTTTAGCTGAAACAACTCTAGACGCCAGTCAGTGCTGTGGGGAGCAGGACAGGGTGAGACCTGTGAACAGGCTGAGGTCTGGGCCGCATTCTGGCTGTAAGTCCCAGGCCATGTGAAACAGCGGGAAGATCCATGGAAAGAGCTCTGGTTTATTGTCTTGTCTGTGGGTTATGCTTGTAAATATCGTACATATGAGTGTCTGTTAACTGTTGTTTTACCTGTCTTTGTTGTTTGGTTTAATTTGTTTATTGTTAGTCTATTAAGCATGCCTTTAATTTATTTTAATAGAAAAGAAACAGTAAATGGCCAGGCCACTACTAAATTTCCCCAGAGCAAACAGGATGGGGTGGGGAGAGAGAGTACGAGCGGTACACGTGGCCGATAACACAGGTCCTAGGAAAATTCCCTAGACACAGGGAGGTAACTAAAGAAGGCCCCACCCATTAATTACTAGGTCTCTTAGTGATCCTGTAAAATGGACGCCCGCTCTCGGGAGTGTTCTTAAAAGTCCCATTTTTGTCGTGTTTTTGTTTCCCAGTCCCTCATTTGAAATTTGAATAAATAAGCCATTCTCACAGTTTGGAGACTTCTATATCCATGAAGAGAAAAAGGCTAGCTTAAGAGAAGGCGCGCCCCGCCCGATTTTGGTAGCCTCGGCCTAAGCCCCATCTCTTCAGGGATGCTATCGAATAGGCCGCAGACTGTTTTCCTTTGGGAGATGGTGAAAATGACACAAGGAAGATATACAGGCTGGGTTTGGGCAACAAAATCAGTGTTTCCATAATAATGGGTAGTTCTTGAATAATCATAGACCACATTCTAAGGTTGCCTCCCAGGTCCTGGGGGCACTTCTGTTTTTATAAAGAAAAATAAAATAAAATAATACTTTAACATTAAAGCCACTGAAAGCCCGTAAGTTATCTCTGTTACAGAATTTGCCAAGGAAAATGCTTTGGGTAATAATTGGCTTTAAAATCTCAAAGTTGTTAAGGCAAAATATATATAACTAAAATGAAGAGTATATGGTAAAAAATCTTTTTCAGTGGTAATTACATATTTGTGCATCGGCCCCTCCTTCAGATCCTGAACCCCACCGCAAAGGTCACAGCACTATACAAGCTAAAAAGTGTCAAATTTCATTGCTTTCAGTCCAGAATTTTAACAATTCAATTTCTTTTATATATCAGTTATCCAGTATTCACAAAAACAAAACTGATAGTTTACATGTGATTCATATAAAATGAGAATTCAATTTATTACTTAGAATACACAATTTTTAGTAGAAAAGGTTTTTTAAAAGATCAGTGTGGGAAAATAACAAGTGAGGTCATTCTTTTGTGGTGGGAAGGTTTGGAATCAACAAAGATCATCTATTCCTGCATCTTCCCAATCCTCAGAACTTTGTTATCAAAATTAAACGACTTACCTAAAAAACACAGGCTGGTCACTAAACGAGGCTTCTTCAGCCGCGAAGTCCTTCTCTTCCTCCCCGTTCGCCACTTCCGCTGAATTGGCACTGTCGTTTGGGGAAGGTGGCTTTGGCCCAGAGAAAGAAAGCACTAGACTTGGCTCCTTCGAGGTACTCAGGTGCCTTGGCACACTGCAGGTGACGTCAGCGCCGGGAGATTTCTTCACTGAAAGAGTAACGCGCACGCCGGGAACACTGGCTATGCTTCCGCAGAGCCCCATGCATCAATCTAGCTTTAACTGGTTTTGCTACATTTCACTTAATGAACACAATTAACTGTGACAGAAAAATGACTTTCACCTTTTAAACTATTACTTTTACATAAATTACATTTACATAATTTAATAAAAAATAAACACAACTCATTTATATAAATGAAAATGAAGACTACATAAGTACATTCTCAAAAAGGCCTCATAACAGTCAATCCAAGTACTTGTTATAGATTTTTCAGCTACTTGTTTAGTACCTTCTGGATCTGGAGCCATTAGAAGCTCTACTTCTGTAGAAAGACTTGTGAAGAAATCCTTCAGGAAGAACAAGGCATCCTAAAATTGAGAGATGTAGTTACAATATTTGGTAGCACACAAAAAATTTGGCAATTCCAAAGACTCTGACTGACTACAGATCACACTTGTAAGAAGTATAAATAACAAGTTAGGAGGGTGTTTTTCCAGGTAACATGGCAGATGGGACTGAAGAACAAGCGGTTGGTTTGACAGCACTGGAAGTACACTCTGGTCTGCAGGAGGGCAGTGGGTTCATGCCTTGCTCATTAGATTATGCATTACACTTACATATTTGACATATTACTTACATTACATATGTTTATTACATATTACTATATGTATGTCTCCAATCTCAAGTAGTAAACAGTTAATAGTATATGAAATGTTATTCCTTGGCCACTAGGAGGAGATATTTTCAATGCTATGTTTTTTAAATATGACTGCCTTCAAAAAGAGAAAATTAATAAATGTGCTCTGCTCTTAAAAAAATGAAGACTAAGAGACAGTGATTTACCCATTTTTACTACAAATGCACAAAACACCAAAGGGATACTAATCAAGTCTTTTAAAATGTCCTCAGAATTTTATTTTTTTTAGTTATTTATGCTAAACTCTCTAAAATTCCTAAGTCAAACAACCTAATTTTGAAACTAGCAACACAGGCCCAGGCCAGGTGGCTCAGTTGATTGGAGTGTTGTCCCATGCACCAAAAGGGTTGCGGGTTCAACTCCCAGTCAGGGCACATACCTAGGTTGCGGGTTTGATCTCCGGTTGGGGCATGTACAGGAGGCAACCGATTGTTGTTTCTCTCTCACATCGATATTTCTGTCTCTCTTTCTTTCTAAAGATCAATAAAGACATATCCTCGGATGAGAATTAAAATTTTAAAAAAACTAGCAACACAGAGATTTACAGTGGTTGCACCATGTAAACCAATAGGTAAATGAGGAAACAAACTGTGGAATACCCATACAACGAAATACTAATCAGCAATAAAAATGAACAGACTGGAATCAAGATTTAACTATAAGACTGCGAACAAAGACCACTAGGGGGTGCACCAAGGAAGCATAACAAAATGCGGAGACAAAGAAACAGGACAAAATTGTCAATGGAAGATATAGAGTTCAGAACCACACTTTTAAGGTCTCTCAAGAACTGTTTAGAAGCTGCCGATAAACTTAATGAGATCTACATGAAAACTAATAAGACCCTCGATCTTATATTGGGGAACCAACTAGAAATTAAGCATACACGGACTGAAATAACGAATATTATACAGACGCCCGACAGCAGACCAGAGGAGCGCAAGAATCAAGTCAATGATTTGAAATGCGAGGAAGCAAAAAACATCCAACCGGAAAAGCAAAATGAAAAAAGAATCCAAAAATGCGAGGATAGTGTAAGGAGCCTCTGGGACAGCTTCAAGCGTACTAACATCAGAATTATAGGGGTGCCAGAAGATGAGAGAGAGCAAGATATTGAAAACCTATTTGAAGAAATAATGACAGAAAACTTCCCCCACCTGGTGAAAGAAATGGACTTACAGGTCCAAGAAGCGCGGAGAACCCCAAACAAAAGGAATCCAAAGAGGACCACACCAAGACACATCATAATTAAAATGCCAAGAGCAAAAGATAAAGAAAGAATCTTAAAAACAGCAAGAGAAAGAAACTCAGTTACCTACAAGGGAGTACCCATACGACTGTCAGCTGATTTCTCAACAGAAACTTTGCAGGCCAGAAGGGAGTGGCAAGAAATATTCAAAGTGATGAATACCAAGAACCTACAACCAAGATTACTTTATCCAGCAAAGCTATCATTCAGAATTGAAGGTCAGATAAAGAGCTTCACAGATAAGGAAAAGCTAAAGGAGTTCATCACCACCAAACCAGGATTATATGAAATGCTGAAAGGTATCCTTTAAGAAGAGGAAGAGGAAGAAAAAGGTAAAGATACAAATTATGAACAACAAATATGCATCTATCAACAAGTGAATCTAAGAATCAAGTGAATAAATAATCTGATGAACAGAATGAACTGTTGATTATAATAGAATCAGGGACATAGAAAGGGAATGGACTGACTATTCTTGGGGGGGAAAGGGGTGTGGGAGATGTGGGAAGAGACTGGACAAAAATCGTGCACCTATGGATGAGGACAGTGGGTGGGGAGTGAGGGCGGAGGGTGGGGCGGGAACTGGGAGGAGGGGAGTTATGGGGGGGAAAAAAAAGAGGAACAAATGTAATAATCTGAACAATAAAGATTTAATTAAAAAAAAAATGAACAGACTGCTACATGGTAGCACACAGCCTACATGACTCTCACGGACACAATGTTGGAGAGGAAGCCAGATACAATTCCACTGACATGAAGCTGTGGAAAGGTAGCTGATCTGTGGTGGGGTAAATGAAGTCAGTGGTTGCTTTGGAGTGGCGGAGACTGACTACAAAGGGACATGAGTGGACTTTGTAGGGCACAGAAAATGTTTTATATTTTAATTAGTGTCGTAGTTACTCAACTGTATATTTGTCAAGCTCTGTGCATTTATTATATGCAAATTATACTTCAATACAATCAATTTTTTAAACTTAAAAATTTGGTTTTTTATGTATGCTACACTTGAACTACAAAATATTTATTTCTAGCATTAAGGTCGTATGATAGAAGATATTAATAGTGCAATATGACAAAGTGTTAAAGAATTACTTTTCAGGTCGTACTCGGGCAATTAAGCAATGATGCTGAAAAACCACAAATGTGCGCGCGAACTGGTCCTGCCACATGTCCAGCATCGCCAGCCTCAGCAGGGCATTTACTGATCCTTCCCCAATGGCCTTACCTCCTCTCAGATCCTGAACTAGGCTCTCATGCTTTCACAAAGATCTTAATGTGGCTGACTCCATTGCATTCCTTAAGGACCACGCAAATGTCCCCTCCCCCAGACAGCTTTTCCTGATCACCTCTCACTCGTCCAACCACACCCCCCACACACACACACCTGGCCTTGGAGCCCTCTGCTGGTGGGGCACCTCATCCTAAGCTCACCTTTGTCACCTGTAGTCCCCATAGGTGTTAAGTCATAGTTTATGTTGGTGTCGCCACACCACACAGAGACCTTTGGGAATAAAATGTTTATTCATCTTTGTACCCCCAGCATCTTGGTACAGAACGTGGGACGTGGCTGGCATTCAGCAAATGACTTGGAATTAATTAGCATATCTTCCTTACACAGATTTCCAGGTGGTACAATACTAAAATGAATACTAGACTAGGAGAGTCAGGAAATCTGGCCCCTTCATATTTTGGACCTCAAACTGCCTAGTTCTATAACCTTCATCATCTATTCACCCCCCTAGATGGAGATCACCCCATCTGCCTAGTTTTCTGCCTACCCCATGGGCACACGGAACTTTAGAGGCAATTGCATGGAACTCCATCAGCAATGCAGCTTTTTATTTTTATTTTGTTAATATATTTTTATTGATTTCAGAGAGGAAGGGAGAGGGAGAGAGAGATAGAAACATCAATGATGAGAGAGAATCATTTTGATCAGTTGCCTCCTGCATGCCCTACACTGGGGATCAAGCCTGCAACCTGGGCATGTGCCCTTGACCAGAATCGAACCTGGGACCCTTCAGTCCGCAGGCCGACACTCTATCCTCTGAGCCAAACTGGCTAGGGCAGCGATGCAGCTTTTTAAAAACATGAGAAAACAATGTGTTGCTTTCATACTTACTATCTATGAGTCAGTGAAGACAAATAAAAGAGAGATATGCTTGGTAAGAAAAACATTACTCAAAGCATTATCATTCATCAACTGATTTGCTTTCAAAAGGAAAAATGAAGAACACAAATATTTGGTTTTCTATTCAGATGACCATTTGCTATCTCAAAATACGGTTTATCAATCTTAGAAGCTGCAAACCCGGAAGGTTTTTAATCAATAACACACCCCCTGAGGCTGAGATATCTGTAGCACGGCTTTGTTTCCCAGGCTTCAGAGTGGGGGAATTATTCCCCATTCCTCCTCAGCTTAGTCACATCATTTATTTCCCTGACTGTCTTCTCTAAGATTAACATTTTCCCACTTTAAAATCATAATGCATTACAGTTCTAAAGAAGAAATGAAGCTCATTAAAGAGAAAAGTCTATTAAAGAAAATTGGGCTTGCTAAGTCTGGTGAAGTCGTGCCATAAAGATGTACCTTGCTCAAATCTGTGCTCACATGTGATTTCCACAGATGAGATTCACCATAAATACTTCATCATATTCCTACTAGGACAATGTATGGATAAGTTAAATTAAAATATGGGTACCAAGAGGTATTATTCTCATAATGAGAAAGCATAAATCTAAAGTTCTCCTTGGTAAGTCTGACCCAGCTCGGAAGCTACAAGTATTAATGAAAAGTTGTGCTAAACATCTGTTTCACATATTCTCTAAGATATGTCTATATTTTGTTTATAATATAAATATTATTTAAGCTTATTCCTAAGTACATTACTTATTTAAATAAAAAAATCAACATTACTCAGTCAATATTAAGTGAACAAATAATGCTACCATCCCACACATACTCTACATTCAAACCTGAGCTCACCCCAATATAAGGTATAAAAGGAGGGTTTGGCTAAGTGGATAGATTGTCGACCTGTGGACTGAAGGGTCCTGGGTTCAATTCCGGTCAAGGGTACATGCCCAGATTGTGGGTTCAATCCCCAGTGTGTGGTGTGCAGGAGGCAGCTGATCAATGATTCTCTCTCATCATTGATGTTTCTATCTCTCCCTCTCCCTGTCTCTCTGAATAAAACACACATACACACACACAGTAAAAAAATAAAATAAAAGGAGGGTTTGTTATTTTAGAGGCAGATTCTTTTTAAAGCCCCATTTATTTTCTTCAGTCGTTATATGATCTTTAACTTTCTGTGCCAGGCACCAAGTGAAGCATTTTATATACACTAGTCTCATTTAATCCTCTTTGTTTAAAAAATGATGCTATATGTATTACTTTAATTTTATTAATGAAGAAACTGAGGCTTGAATAAGTTAAGTAACTTAGCCAATGCCACACAACAAGTAAAGGAGAGCTCAGCTTTAAACCCAGGTCTGACTCCAGCCCTATGCTCTTCACCACTACACTGCACCGCTACAAAGTATCATATTGTCGTATACCTTGAATAAAGTCTGCAGAAGAGGCACCAGCTATGTTTTTAACAGCAATTCGTCCCGAAGCAAAACCTAGAATAACTTGATGGGATGCTTGTTGGAATATGGGAAACAGGATTTATGTCTTTCCATGAATCTCTATCGTCTGTGACCTGTTCAGGTGCCAATTTACTACTTTGTCATTTTACCCACGGCAGAGGAACTGTCTTCCAGGTGCTGCGAGTAAGACTCAGTCCTTTATATCTTTCAATCATATCTCAGGCCTTCCTTGAAGACTCTGAAAACACCTGGACATCTGAATGAGAAGTGTGTCCGTAAGAATTAGAATGAGAAGCAGGTTCAAGGGCTATTTCATGCAGACCCTGAGGTGGAGACTGGGGATAACATCTAGAACGATTATACACCAACAGTTCAGATTCCAAAAGCCTAATAAACCTGCCCTGTTCTTTACCAGCAGAAGTCTGTGTTAATTATCCAATTTTCATAAAGGTTAAATAGTAAGCATTTGATTCTTAAGTCTCTCATTCCGAATGTGGGATGTGTATTTCACCGTAGTTCCATGAGTTATGAGTGTGCCTACCTGGTCGATATTGAGGCGAAGTGGCATCAGTGACACTCTTAAGCAGCACTCCTGAGGTGACCTGCCCGACTCTGGGCGCACGTGTAATGCTTTCACTGTCAACTACAAGATAAAAGGGAGAGAATATCCCCAATGATATTAAGACATTGCTCTCATTTTAAAAAAAACAAAGGATAAGAATTATATTCCCAGATCAGAAAGTGGAACTATTTACCCTCTTTCCTTAAAGCCTGAATCAAACTTTTCTGGGTCACACACTCCCTCAAGAATCTGATGAAAGATATGGATGCTTTTTAGAGAGAAAAAAGCACATGGTGCTGCTGTGCAGTCTCAGGAGGCTACAGGCCCCGGCGCTAAGCCCAGTCCATACTCCAGGGCCAGCTCCATGACGCTTTCACCCAGGAGTCCTCACTAATCATTTCTGCTCCACTACGCTTTTTAAAGTGTTAGAAATCTGAACCCTTCTAGCAATCCTAATTACTCTGTACAGATTGCTATGGACTTCCGGTTTCCCTCAGCTATCATCATGTTGACGAATTTAGAGAATGGACCCTAGAAGTGACAAGCAAAATAATTTTTAAACCATAAAACTTTAAGCAGCATATTTAAAAGGGGTTTTCATATTAAATTGGGTAAAGATACCTGGTAATTTTCCCCAATCTAAATCTTCTGCAGTTATCTATAAAATAAAAGCCCAGGACAGTTATGGTGGAATGACCAGAATGACCGGTCACTATGATGCGCACTGATCACCAGAGGGCAGATGCTCAATGCAGGAGCTGCCCCCTGGTGGTCAGTGCGCTCCCACAGTGAGAGCGCTGCCCAGCAAGAAGCTGGGCTCATGGCTGGTGAGCACAGAGGCGATGGCAGGAGCCTCCCCTGCTTCCACGGCAGCGCTAAGGAGCGGTGAGCCAAGTGGTAAGAAACGAGCAGGCAGGCAGTAAGGAGCAAGCAGGCGAGCGGTTAGGAGGGAGCAGGCGGGCAGTTAGGAGCAAGGGGTCGAACATCCCCCGAGGGGTCCTGGATTGTGAGAGGGCGCAGGCCGGCCTGAGGGCCCCCCCACCCTGCACAAATATCATGCATCGGGCCTCTAGTATATAATAAAAACACTTTTCTAAACTTCAGATAACAAAAATATCAAGTTTCCAATCTTACCATGTTGGAATGAGCTTTGCGAGGCATTTCCTTGCTGCAATACAGGTACAAGAACTTGTTCATCTGTGACGTGGCCAGCCGGTCTCGAATCTCAAGGTCCTGCACGAGGAACACCTGCCGGGAGACTGGGTGCTCTAAGAGGCTGGGGTCGCACTCCGGCTTGCACGGTGGGTAGACCTCATGCTGAAACTTCACCTTCACAGACAGGAGAAGGAACACAGGGCCATCTTGACATTTTATTTAAATTAGATTTTCTCTTTGCAATGCAAAATATCACTCATCTCATTCTTTGAATTCTCAGCTTTCAATTCCACTTTCATGGAGTGTACTGTTCCTTCATTTATTTGCTCACTTAAGTACCGATCTGTATGTTCCCTATACACAAGGATAAGCTTGACTTGACATTTCTTTTTTCTTTTTTAAATATATATTTTATTGACTTTTTTACAGAAAGGAAGGGAGAGGGATAGAGAGTCAGAAACATCGATGAGAGAGAAACATCGATCAGCTGCCTTCTGCACACTCCACACTGGGTATGTGCCCGCAACCAAGGTACATGCCCTTAACCAGAATCGAGCCTGGGACCCTTGAGTCCGCAGGCCGACGCTCTAGCCACTGAGCCACACCGGCTAGGGCTTGACTTGACATTTCTTATGAGACCTTGGCAAAATCCCCATCCTTCCCAAGCCAAACTCTCAAGAGGAATAAGACATACAATTACCCTCTTGTACTCATGAACTTGCCTGCAAAGGAATCAATGACAGCAGGTTCAAGTTCCAAAGTGGGCAAGGATATAATTAAACACATGGAATTGGCATCATTCTATCTCCACATTAAGCACCCTAATATATGACCCTCAGTAAAATCCCAAACAAGCTGGCAAAATTAAATGCATATGAAGTCACTGGGGGCTTGGCCCCACTGTGTGGGTCTAGACGTCCACAGAGGACCTGACGTGTGCTACCCAAGGCAGGCATCCCCAGATAGAGACTGCAGGCATGGCTCCCAGTGTGGTCCTGGGAAAGCAGGATCAGAATCCCCTGAGAACTCATTAAAAATATCTATTCAAGGGCCCTACCTCAGCTCTACCAAATCAGAAACTTTGGGGCCCAGCAGCCTGTTTTAATAAGCCCAAACGGGGGTTCTAAGGCTTGCACATGGGGGGACGGGGTGCACTGAGCCCTCGCTAATGCTCCCACTCCCGTGGAACTTTCCCTTCAAAATGCCAGCTTACCTTGCTTAACTGTATTTCCATTAAAAAGTCATGGTTTCTTCCTTTGCCCCCACATACCATATTACGTCCATGTCTTGTGGGCGTGTGAGAAGGTGAACTGTGGGGACTACTATAATTGAAAAAGAAAAACCTTTTGTTACAGGAATATTCAAAGAAAGGTAATGAATAACCACAGAAAAATAACAAGCTGAAAGAGAGTAAGATACACAGCTGTCAGTAAGATAACACTGCCACACACTGTACAACTATAAATCAGCAGCACAGCTTTTATACTTTGGAGACACTGTGAACATGCACTTTACTGTACTGCCCTGACGGCAATCGCCTGCTAGCTAAACAGGAAAACCTAACTGTGATGCTGGCGTTCACATCACAGGACAGACTTGGAAATGAGACTTCCTTATAAGTTCCTGGTCACTTCAGAAACCCCTGACAGTTAGAGTACCAGTCCTAGAAATCCCAATGAATAGACAAAGAATTATAGTAAATTCACAAGTGTTTAAAAATTATTTTTAAATACAGTCACTACACTGTTGTGCCAAGGTTACCGCCTCCTGACGCCTCCCCCCCCCCCCCCGCCCCATGAGCATGCCTGCCAGCCACCTGGTCCTCTATGCAGTTCTCTAGCTCAACTAAGTGATGCACCTGTTTAACAAGGACTTCGGGAGCACCGACGCCACTGCGTGCCGAGCTGGGTGCTGGAGATTCTGGGGCGTGCATGGTCCCTACCTCCCGGTGCACACACTTCACTGCCCTCAGTTGCTCACACAACTCTCTCTCCATTTCAAACCCAGGGCAGGGTCGGGTCACACTCATTTTAGTGAATGTGCCCCTAACACAGGTTCTGGCACATGGTAGGTGCCCAAAAAATGTTGCTCGCTGGAGAGCACTTAAGTCACCACATTTTAGTAAAAATACAAACACTGCACATAAGTTTACAAAATGAAAAACTCTAGCACTACCATTTACAGAGTAATACAAATTGCAGATTTTTAATACTACTTTATTAATAATTCTTCAAATGATAATCCTGCCAAACAAACTTACGTAGAAATGAATTTAACTTACATGTAACTTTTAGCTGGAGAAGTAGGAGGGGCTGTTCCAAAATCCTTTCCTCCATAAAGATGCCAAACAAGAGAGACTTCTTTAACAACATACCGGACAACGGGAACGGGGAAGTGCAAGGGGGCTCTGCTCGCATCTGTCTTCTTAACGGGCAGACTGAAGTAATTATCTCTTATCACAATTGCATCTTCAGCCATTATTTTTACAACTGGCTCTTCTTCCTTCTCCTGAAATAAAGAAACGGG
The DNA here is from genome assembly GCF_963259705.1 of Myotis daubentonii. Lineage (NCBI taxonomy): Eukaryota > Metazoa > Chordata > Mammalia > Chiroptera > Vespertilionidae > Myotis > Myotis daubentonii. The sequence continues at coordinate 3,180,846 of NC_081840.1, forward strand.
TAACACATACTGTCTTAGCTGAGTAAAAACCACTGATTATGCTGCCTGTCTCAAAGGAAATGTACTGATCTGCATCCTTTCTAGTGATTTTAATACATAAAACAGAATAATAGTCCTGACATTAATCATCACAGAAGATATTCTGCATTATTAGCCAAAAAGTAGACTCTCTGTTCTATGCAAAGTACTCCATAAGGATTTTTTATAAGCTATAATTTGGCTTTTACTATGTGACTGGCAATAAAGAGGCAGATATGTGTGTGTGTGTGTGTGTGTGTGTGTGTGTGTGTGTGTGTGTGTAGTTCTTTAATTCAAAGTCAATACTGCATTCCAAATCTGACCTACTTCGACATCCTGACCAAATTATCATGTTCTTCATAATGAGATTATCATGAATTTGATTGCTTTCACTTTATTTTTAATTCCCCAGAACTTAGTCAAATAAATACACTCACCTACTAAGTTAGTACTAGGCAGTTTAAAACATATATGCACTACATAGTGATGCATTTTGAATGGGGTTCAATTCTAGCACCAATGCTTAACCATTCTGGTTAGTGAACTGTGGATTCAGTAAAAGCAGTCCATGCTTTTTAAATGTGAGCAAGACTCTAACATGAAAATTATATCAACCAACCACCAGCCTTCACACAAAGCACATCTGACGTCTCCCGGGTGTTGGACTAGCAACTCTGTGCAGCACCCCTTTCTGTCATGAAACTCCCTAGCCTTCCTACACATGACATCTGTAGTTCAATTAACTATGAAGGAGATTTTGCAAATATAGAGCATTCTTCTCTGAGTCCTTGAGAGATGTGTCACAGAAACAGTAAAGCATAACATTTACATAGCATCAATAGTAAATTACAAAACAAATTCCGAACAATAAAAAGTTAAAATCTTAATCTTTTGGGGTCTCTGATCAATTTGATTTTTAGCGCTATCTTAAAGCCTCAATTATGCTATCAATTTATTACCTGAACAGTTGCCCTTGGTGCAAAGAGAATGCAAAAGTCATCATTTTCAGTGGACACCCCTGGCACTGCGTCACTAATCAAGTGGGGGGTGAAGGAGGCATAAGTGGGGCCAGGCTCCTGGGACACATTCCCACTCTCATCTGGAAACAGGAAGAGGTCTGAACAACATGGCTCCTGAATGTGACATTTTTCATCCAAAACACCTAGGCAGAAAGATGACAGCATTCAGTTTTGGCACATGCTGAAACATCAACAACAACAAAACAAAAATAAGCATTTTAACCATGTGCCAGAGACGCAGTATTTGAATGCTTTCACCTGCAAAATCTCACTTTTTTCTATAATTCCCCTCTGGCTGCTGACAAAAAGACTAAGAATAAGTTTGAAACTCCCTAAGAAAAGAGTAAATGATGGGCTCATGAAGTGCAGTCTCCTCCTAGCTATCTGTGCTGGAGGAGCTCAGGAATTCAGCAGCAGCGGTTAGTGATGAATGGAGTTTGGTTTTAGCCAGAATCTCATATTGACAATCCTGTCCTGTGGGTAGAGCTCTGCAAGAAACCCATTCGACAATATTCAAGAGCAGGGAAGCAAATGTACCCAGCAATGTCACCTAAAACTACAGGTACTCTCTGCTCATGGAGGAGTGGGAAACAGCAGTCAGGCAGGCCTCCAAGTGACTCCGAGCCACAAAAAGACGCTTCTTGGGGTGCTGGATACCCACACAGGATACCTGTTCTCAGGTAGCTCTTGGTATGAAGTTCACTAAAGAGTGCATTTGCACCAAAATCTCTACGTAAACATACATTTTTATACGATTCATTTCATATTAGATTCAACAAGTCTTTCTCTATTCAGTTATTCAAATCAATAATTTACTATGGACTGAGAACACTAAGATGGCTAAAGGGACATTTAGCTCCTAGAGACTCACAGACTAGACTTTAAATTCTTCTATGGCAGCATCTTGAACTTACACCTCCTTGAGTGCCTAGTACAGAACCTTGTATATTGAAGCTGCTCAGTCATTAAATATCCATTTCTACATAAGGTCAACTGCTAACGTTTATTAGAAATGATGTGGTGCTAGGAAGCTGAGGGCTCCCATTTGCCTCCTTAGTTCTAATTTAGAATGAAAGCAACATTTAATACTAAAGTCTAAAAACATCGAAGTAATTTTTAACAATTAAGAGTTCACAACATATAGAAATAGTTAAATTCATCCAATCAGAAAAAAAAATATTTTTCGGAGACATGCTTCAAAATGTTTAGATACTTCCCATCTGGTTCCTCCTCCTTGCCTATCAAACTTTACTGTTTAACTAGAGGCCTGGTGCACAATATTTGTGCACTGGGGGGGGGGGGGAGGGTCCCTCAGCCGGGCCTGCGGCCTCTCTCAGTCCGGCACCCCTCGAGGGTTGTCTGCCTGCCACAGGGAGCGGGCCTAAGCTGGCAGGCAGACATCCCCCCAAGGGGTCCTTAGCACTGCTGCAGAGGCAAGAGAGGCTGCTGCCACCGCCACTGCACTTGCCAGCCATGCCCAGCTTCTGGCTGAGTGGCGCACTCCTTGTGGGAGTGCACTGACCACCAGGGGGCAGCTCCTGCATTGAGTGTCTGGCCCAGGGGTGGGCAAACTTTTTGACTCGAGGGCCACAATGGGTTCTTAAACTGGACCGGAGGGCCGGAACAAAAGCATGGATGGAGTGTTTGTGTGAACTAATATCAATTCAAAGTAAACATCATTACATAAAAGGGTACGGTTTTTTTTTTTTTTTTTAGTTTTATTCATTTCAAACGGGCCGGATCCAGCCCACGGGCCGTAGTTTGCCCACGGCTGGTCTGGCCCCTGGTGGTCAGTGTGCATCATAGTGACTGGTTGTTCCACCGTTTGGTCAATTTGCATATTAGGGTTTTATTATATAGGATTCTTTTCAATAAGAGGGGACATTTGCTACATAATAACCTGAGCTGCTAGGTAAGCGGGGCTCCCCCTGTCTTTGTCCGTGTCTCCTGATGTTAATGATCTTGCCAAGATACCTTCTCTCTCCCTTTGACATACCTAAGTCCTATCCACAGTTTGAAAGCCAACTCATCGCACTTTCACTGAAGTCTGATGCACTGATTCCAGCCCGTTCCGAACATTTACAGTGTGTAACACCCTCTGAGGTGTTTCTTCCCATGTTATCATTTCTGAACCACTCTGCCCGGTTTAGTGCCAGTTTGCTTCACTAACCTATAAGCTTCCAGGAAGCACGGCTCTGCCTCCACTTGATCTGCATCCCCCACAGCATCCTCGTCGGTGTTATTTATCTACTAGACACTCAATAAACAAAGCTGACTGACTAATAAACATCCACCAGAACTCAGACTTGTTTTGTCTTTAATGCGTTCCTTGTTGAAGAATTTGTAGGAACACAAACAATGTAAGCCTCGATGACACCACCAGGGCTTCCAGGGGAAAGCCCCGTCGGCCTTACCATTAGACTGTGGTTTCACGGAGGAACTGGCCTGGTGCACTTCAATCTCCTCCATAGCATCGCTCATCAAATCTCGTAAAATCTGTTGATCTGCTTCAGGAAGTACTGGGCCTCGTGAGGACGACCGACCACCGAAATCTACCTACAGTCAAAGAAACTAATTAAAAATAACTGAAACTGCTCTAAAAAGCAAACTATTTAACATTCTTTTGTCCCAGAAATACACTACATTTTACAAAAACACCAGCAACAGAGACAAATTAACTTTTCAACATGCTGCCCAGAAGTGGCTCCATTTTAAGTTTTTAGTATCATCACCCCCCCGCCCCCCCAAACAACTACTCGGCATCACCTCAAAACCAGCCCAGGGAACTGGGATTGTGAACAGGCAACACAGGAGAGAGAGAGAAGGGGGAAAGTGCCATGAAGCGGGGGCGAGGGGATCTCGCTCTGTAGTCTGATCTGGGCTGCCAAGACAGTTGTGGCTCACAGCTCACTTCCTAGAGTGAATAGATACATCAGGGCAGTGGGGCTTACACAAGAGGGAAATCTCCCAAATGGTGCTTCATGGGTTCAATTCCAGTCCTGATACTTAACCATTTCGGGCCATGAGCTGTGGATTCACTAAATCCACACCATGCTTTGAAATGTGAGCAAGACTCTAAAACGGAAAGATCCTATGGCAATTATCAGAGGAAAGGAGCGTGGGAGGGAGGGGGGAGAGTAGGGTAAAGGAGAGATAAATGGTGATGAAGGAGATTTGACTTGGGGTGATGAACACACAATACAATATACAGATGATGTATTATAGAATTGTACACCTGAAACCTATGTAATGTTATTAACTAATGTCACCCCAATAAATTCAATAAAAAAGTAAGAGATAATAATAAAATGAAAAGATCCAATTTGAAAGGGACAATTTAAAATAACTTTTCATGAACTGGAGAATGTTTCCATGAAGAGAGTCAACAGCAGAGGGAGTGCTGTAAGTCACTTATTAGCAGTAAGAACAGCGCAGCAGGAAGGAATCACAGCGGCGGTGTAACATGAAGAAGTGTGAGATGGTCCTGAAGGAAGGAATGCCAGCCAGCCAGCCCTTCCAGAGGCTCCTAACCTAAGGGCGCTGAGGACTCTGTTCACAGAAGAGGTGTGAAAACACATTGGAAATAAAGAAGGCCAGGCAAATGGACACTGTTCAATCTGGACATAAAAGAGGGCAATGAGGTGGCACATTGAACCAACAGAGCTTAGCTGTATGGCTGTTTCTGCTACTAATTATGGCAAATCACCTCAATTCTCTGGGTCTTGTGTATTCACCTGTAACACAGATAATAATCTCGAACCTCTGTATCGCACTGGGTTAAATGAAATCACCCGAGAAAGTATCTACACTGCCACCCAGTTTCTAGTATAACAAACACGGGAGATGATATTATATGAGTGCTGCAAGTCTCCTGGTAATCATCTCTTTTCTCATAGCACTCTGACATGCTTGCACAGAATAAGCTCTTACATGACACGTTTTCTTTCGCTCCCCAAGACAGATGAAAATAACAAGTTAAAAAAAAAGTGTCATGTTGGTTGAGAAGATTAATAATGTTCTGAAACAAACAATATCAATTTTCCAAAAAAGTCCATGGAAGCCCCATCCTCTGAAGGTAGCGAATAGATAGATGACTTTCCCTTTCTTTTCTGCCTTAGGCCTGTCGTGAAGGCCTTGCTGATGTAAACATGTCATTCGTGAGGCTGGAATGGGGCAGAGGGAGTTCGTTCTAACAAATGGCGTTGCCGACTGTACCGTGGTCTTTCTTTGAGGGGCTCCTGCCTTCACCTCCGCCTTGTTGGCTGCATGTAAGTCGCCATAGCTTGCAATGTACTGAATGAGATTCATTAAAGCAGCACAGGAGTCTGAGCACGTCCTGATATGGACAACATCGCTGGAACAGTGTAACTCAAAGCGTGAATCAGTCTGGACACAGCACAGGAAAAAAGGATGAAATGTTTTCCAAACAAGAGGCCAAATTTTCCTTTTTTGTATAGTTTTACATTAAATAAAATATAACAATTTGTCTTATCAAAGGAAATGTGTACTTATAACTCAGTCTTCATTTTAAAATATTCTATCTATTTTTTACCAAAATTAGGGTAAGTGAAAAAATAATTCTACAACAAAGTCAATGCTCTTTCAGTCCCTCCTATAAAAAAAAGACAACTAAAACTTCCAATTATTTTAATAACTTACTTTCTCTCCATCAGAATCAGACTTCACTGCAGTTATGGTTAATTCTAAAAGCCCCATATCCATCACACGAACATAATCTAAAGTTTTAAAAAAGAATTCACAACATGTTTGAGTATAGCTTTTTAAAAATGCTTACCCAACACCTAATAAAACTAGCATCTCTACAATTCATGGCAGGCAGTGCTAAAAATATTTCTAATGTAACAGAAATATAGTTCATCCTACAAAAATCCTATAACTTATTTTAGTTAGAAACAAAACTTGTCTTATATTAGAGTATATATAATTTGATGCACTTAAGGACATTACAACTTCAAACTGATATTTAATAAAATCCTTAGTTCACTGGCATTTTTCCAAAGTTAAATGCTTTAAAAACATCACACACAAAGAATAAAAATAAAAAAGCATTCCTCTATTCCAGATTTTGCTTTTTCACTGTTACCTCTATTCAGATTTACAGTGACAGTGTTACACTTGTCAGACAGATGTAAAGCAGCTTCATCCAAGATTATTCTGAGGGGAAAAAAGATAAAGTCAATATCTAAAACACTAACCTTAAATATACGCACTTGATCACTATATATGTTAGTTGTATCGTTCTTTCTGACATAAATATTATCAAAGTCACATGCAGCTTCTAACTTATAAATGTCATGTCACATTTTTTAAAAACTCGGTGCCAGAAATATTTAAATGGTGTAAAGAATGGGATTAAATCATCTGCTCAAATTAATTCTGAATTTTTTTAATAGATGTCCAAATTCACAAGTTTTAAATTATGAAAATGAAGTATACCAGGTATTATGGGAAGTTTACATATCTACTTTAAAAATTAAACTAACAATCTCGAGAATTATTTCCTCCCTAAAAATGAAATAGAGTAGTGAATAGAAAAGGTGGGACAAGCCCTACCTAGCCAGTTTGGCTCAGTGGATAGAGCGTTGGCCTGTGGACCAAAGGGTCCTGGGTTCGATTCTGGTCAAGGGCACAAAACTTTGGTTGTAGGCTTCTCCCCAGCTTAGGCCCTACCAGGGCTTGTGCAGGAGACAATCAATCAATGTGCTTCTCTCACACAATATTTCTCTCTGGCCGAAACCGGTTTGGCTCAGTGGATGGAGCATTGGCCTGCGGACTGAAGGGTCCCAGGTTCGATTCCGGTCAAGGGCATGTACCTGGGTTGCGGGCACGTCCCTGGTGGGGGATGTGCGGGAGGCGGCTGATCGATGTTTCTCTCTCATCGATGTTTCTGACTCTCTATCTCTCTCCCTTCCTCTCTGTAAAAAATCAATAAAAATATATTTTAAAAAAAAATATTTCTCTCTGTCTTTCCCTCTCTCTCCCATTCTCTCTAAAAATCAGTGGGAAAATATCCTTGGGTGAGGATTAACAAAAAAGAAAGAAAAGGAAAGGTGGGACGAATCATCTGAGAAAAAACTGAAAACGGGGGGAAGGGACATGACTATTAGTAAAACAATGCTGATTTTAACAAAAAATTGAGAATCTAATCAAAGGGTTTAGATAAAACAGTCAGGATGTTTTGAACAGCTGCATTTAGTGTACAAAGAAGTTCACACAGGTACCTGAGCGTAGAAGACGATTTATCCAAGGCAACACTACTTGAAATGCTGAATGTTTCAACAGTAAGAAGAGATCGGATTGGCAAGTGAAGAGGCCTACCACCAAAAAGAAATTTCAGAACCTCAGTCTGCTGCGACAACAGAAACTCCTCTTAAAGAGCATTTTGAGGGGAAAAAAAGAGCATTTTGAAACTTAATTCTACTGAATTATGCATTTTCCCCCAAACTTAGTACATATTTTAAGTACAATTTTATTTTGCCCCATTTATGAACTAACCTATAATCAAGCGCACAGCTCCAGAGATGAACATGAAACGCTGTAAGCGAAGTCGGAGGGTTATATCCCAGGACAGGCTCATCAGCAATGTTCAGGAAGTATAAAATCTGTATCACAAAAATACAAAATTCCCTGCTTTAGAAGAAAAAAATTCAAAACTAGATTTGAAATAAAAAGGCCCATCCAACAACAGCAATGCTACAGAAATCTTAGGAAAATCATCTTATGAAACTGATAAAGTATGTATAAATTGCTTTCACATTATTTTGTTTGGAAGAGGTCTTGAAAAAAATTTTGTTTTCCTAAACACTGCTTAAAACTGTCCCATCTGGTTTTCTAAATAATCCATTGCTACGAGAAGTTCTTTATCCTTAACTTATACCTTCATTTACAGCTGAATCTGAAAACCAGTCCTTCTCACTAACATCTTTTCTCAAATATTTCTAATCTAAGAAAACAAGGAGGTGAGGCTAAATCTCTCCCTTATAGCCAGTTCGGTGCTCATACTAACCATTTCTCTACCCCGACTTTACAGATGTAGATAAACAGATATAGATATACATATTCTAAATAATATCTCCTCATGTTTCTATACATAGATAGGTAGACTATCTTATTTCCTATATGCTTTTATTAAAAAAGTCTTCTAAAAAACATTCAAGTTTTAAATAATTTATCATTTTCCCAGCACACAAAAAAGTTCCCCTTTCTAAAAAAAAATGAACAAGAATCAGTACACTATTTTTTATCCTCACATAGAGTTAACTTCTCACCCAAAGTTTCCTGTGAAAAAATAATCAACTATATTTCATTAAGCATATACAATTATTAAACTGGAAATTAATTACAGAAATTCTTATAAATGCCTCAAGCCATGTTATTGACTTAGAGAATAATTCTAAAATAATGGCACTTAAAGGACACATGGTTATACGTGCAAATCAACACATCCTTTATTGCTCCATGTGCCAGGTGCTCTACAGGTCCTGGGATGCAGGATCCCTTCCCTTTAATGGCATAAAGGATAACTCTGTTTGAAATGTTTAGGGACCAAACTCTGAGGTAAAAGATCAATCACATTCTGGAGTGCTGACAATGTTCTCTTTCCCAACCTAAGTGTTTGCTTCGTGATAATTCACTGAGCTGAACATTTGTGGTTTGTGAAATTTTCGGTACGCATATGCCAATCAACACTAATAAAAGAGAAAAATGGTAATTGGTGTACGAGCTACCCTTTTCATTGGCTAATCAGGGCTATATGCAAATTAACTGCCAACTAAGATTGGCAGTTAACTGCCAACAAGATGGCGGTTAATTTGCATATGTAGGCACAATGTAGGGAGGCGAAAGGGAAAGCAGGAAGAAGCCCCCTGCCACTGACAGTGATCGGAAACCCAGGGGGGAGCTAAGAGCTGGGGGGCAGGGCAAAGGCGGCCCTGGGGCCGCCTTTGCCCTGCCCCCCAGCCATGATCGGAGAATCAGGTGCCTTTTCCGCCCTGGCCAGTGATAGCAGGAAGTAGGGGTGGAGCCAGCGATGGGAGCTGGGCACGGTCGAAGCTGGCAGTCCCAGGAGCTAGGGGTCCCTTGCCTGGGCCTAAAGCGAAGCCCACGATCGCGGGGCTGCTGCAGCTGTGGGTCCCCGCTGCCCGGGCCGGACGCCTCAGCCAGAGGCGTCCTGCAGGGGCAGGGGCGGAGCCCACACGATCGCGGAGGCCCCCCACTGCCACTGCAGGTCCCCGCTGCCCGGGCCGGACGCCTAGGCCAGAGGCGTCAGGCCTGGGCAAGGGGCCGATCCTGCGATTGGAGGGTGATGGGGGTCAATGCCTGAGGGCTCCCAGTATGTGAGAGGGGGCAGGGTGGGCTGAGGGACACTCCCCCCCACTCCCCACACCCAGTGCACGAATTTCGTGCACCGGGCCCCTAGTATAAAATAAAAAAGACTGCCTCATACACACAGCTTCTTACCTGCTCGTGCCAGCTCAGCCCGGAAGGGAGTACTCTGTGCTGGAGAGTGGCTCCTTTCAGTCCCACAGCAATGAGAAATTCCTAAACAGCAGCACAGAGAGTTACACTTACCACCTACACACCCTCTAGTTCAAAAATTGAAGTCTTCCCAACAAAATAAATGTGTTGCCTTTTATGCAATCACTTTAGCGAGTGATCAAACCAATGGCAAGTATTTGGTATAAAAGTATAAAATGCGGACCTTTGTATTGGACTCTGATTTATCAGACAGTATTTTAACAGCAGCAGAGAGCATATTCAACGCGTCTCCTCCAACACCCTCTGAAGAAGCTCTGCTGAGGCCATTTTCTTCAGAGCAATAAATGGTAGGTTCCAGCCAGTGTGGGCGTGTGGCACTGGGCAGCCGCACTTCTGTAGGAAGAACCACTCCATCCACTATGCCTACATCCAAAGGGAAGTGAAAACATAACAAAATGATTACTTGAAATTAGCTCATGGACTTCTGTAACTGAAAACAAAAGCCATGTACTTCCACTGAATACAACATGATTCTGGTGGCAAAATGAGCAAGAACCGAGTTGGCATTAATGACCCATCCCTCTATACCAGCCGTGGGCAAACTACGCGGGATCCGGCCCGTTTGAAATGAATAAAACTAAAAGGAAAAAAAAAGACCATACCCTTTTATGTAATGATGTTTACTTTGAATTTATATTCGTTCACACAAACACTCCATCCATGCTTTTGTTCCGGCCCTCCGGTCCAGTTTAAGAACCCATTGTGACCCTCGAGTCACAAAGTTTGCCCACCCCTGGTCTATACTAATGTTCATATGCCTGATAGTACCCAACTTCAAAAAAATTAAGCTTTAAAACGCTAGGATAATTAAATTTAAATGGGAAAAATCTGGTAAACGTTAAGAATGTACAAGTGCCCTAGCTGGTTTGGCTCAGTGAATAGAGCGTTGGCCTGCAGACTGAAGGGGCCTGGGTTAGATTCCGGTCAAGGGCATATGCCTGGGTTGTGGGCTCAATCCCCAGTAGGGGGCATGCAGGAGGCAACTGATCAATGATTCTCTCTCATCGTTGATGTTTCTATATCTCTCTCCCTCTCCCTTCCTCTTTGAAATCAATAAAAATATATATATTTTAAAAAATGTATAAGTATCTCATGTCTATTTACAAGGGAACACAGGAAATGTGCTCAAAGAATGGTAAATTCTGTGTCTGTTACCAAAAGGAAATACTGCTTGAGAATAAAGAATGCAAAATCCCATCAACTGCCCTAACCCATTTGGCTCAGTGGATAGAGCGTCGGCCTGCGGACTGAAAGGTCCCAGGTTCGATTCCGGTCAAGGGCATGTACCCTGGTTGCAGGCACATCCCCAGGGGGAGGTGTGCAGGAGGCAGCTGGTCGATGTTTCTCTCCCATCGATGTTTCTAACTCTCTATCCCTCTCCCTTCCTCTCTGTAAAAAGTCAATAAAATATATTTAAGAAAAATCCCATCAACTGATCAAAAATAGATAATAAGATATGGTACATCCACAAAATGGAATATCATTTGGCAATAAAATGAATGCAATACTGATATACCTCGATAAACGTTGAAAACATAATACCAGTCACAGTACATGCTAATCATATATTGTATGATTGGTCCATAGATAACATCAGAAATACATCAGGAATAGACCCATAGAGACAAAGTAGAGTAGTGGTTGCTCAGTGCGGGGAGATGGGAGGCTTTTGGGGGGGTTCTAGTTAAAGAGTTCAGTTTCCTTTGGGGGTAAGGAAAATGTTCTAAAGTTTATTGTGATCATGGTTATACAACTCTTTGAAATATTAAAAACTACTGAAATTTATACTTTCAATGGGTGAATTGCATATGATATGTGAATTATATCATATTGCAAAAAAGAACAGTCAACTTCTAATTCACAATAAGTATAACTTTGCCAGTGGAATCAGAACACCCCACAGAAATCATTTCTAATATCAGAGTTGTGTTCTCAATAGATTTTCATTATTAAACAAAATTTGAAGATGTCTAAACAGAAATGAAACACACACATATTAACATTTGTCCTACCTTTGTGGTACAGACTGAAGGTGCTGGAATGAAGGCAGATGTAGTGCTTGTCATCGAAACCTTCATATTTTGTCACACAAAATAACGTGCCACTACTGAACTCTAACCAGAATTCACCATGCTTGTTTTCCAAAAGATCTCCATTCTCTTGCTAATAAAAAGATGGGAAAACACAGATGTCATTATTTAATGCAGAAGCCCTGGGAGAGAATCTCTCAGGTTGCAGCCAAGTGGCCTGACTCTTAAGCCACCTGACATGGTGATGTGAAACACTGAACAAGTACATGGGGCCTCTTCTGTCAAAGAGCCCCTGGACTCCGCCTCCTTCCAATGGACAAATGGCTAGTTATCATCTCGGGAGCAGAACAAGCATGTTTCCCACAAGAAGGTGTAGATAACGTTTGCCTTCTGAGCTGCACGAAAGGCAGCTTTCCATAGTTGCTGTCATCGTGACCTGCCTCAGAAAGCGGGCTTCTTCAGTGGCTGAAACTACTCCCAGCTCCCTCAATTACCGGATGTGTTATCGTGGCAGACTTAAATAAGGTGCACTTGAAGGAACACTTGATATTTGTAAATCTTTACCTTTACGTCTGTAAACACCGACATTAATCCGTGATTAATATTCAGAAGAACGGAGAGAAAACTCTGCGAGTTCTTATTCTGAGAGTCGAGCTTTTTTTTCCTACGGGAACGATAGTTGGGATCAAGAGTAGAAAAATACTGCAAAGTCTCCTCCTCTGATCCACTTTCCTCATCTGTGAGAAATAAGGGTCACAATCACATGGTTCTGACAGCTTCTTTAAAAAACTAGCAACCTGAACATTATCATCAGAAAATTTATTTTACAACCTGTTCCCTTTTACTCAGAATCTGGTCTGACAATAAAAATGTCCATGCTGTGTTTTTTCACTTTACCACTGAACTTCAGACAATGCATATACTATCACTATAAAGATATTATCATTAATTAATAACAACATTCTCAATATGCAGAGAGAAGTGGGGAAATATAAATTACTAAGATATTATAAAATATAAATGAAAAACATCATCAAAGAAACATTTTTTAATCCATCAACTGAAAACGCTACTACTTTATTGCTAAACTAGGCAGTGACATCCAAACAAATGTAAGACATATTACCATAGTGAACGGTAGATCTAAATGGACTAAAACTGTCCTTGTTGAAGGTATTGATCAGTTGACTGGCTACTGACAGCCCAATACCATACGAAATATTTTCAAAAGTCTCCACTGGTGAAGGAGCTGTTGGTTCCCACAGCAGCAAGTCATTGAAGACCCTACAAAGACAAAGCTGAAAATAAGTACATAATTCCTAGTTCAGCTAAAGGCAACTAAAGAGCAGCCGTTAACAGATCGCATGAATAAGAATTTTCTGGAGAACCAAGATGGCGGCATAGGTTAACGCCAGAGTTTGCTGCTTTGAACAACTACTTCAAAAGTGAAACCAAAAAACGGAAGGGACATCACCCAGAACCACAGGAACGCTGGCTGAGTGGAAGTCCTACAACTAGGAGGAAAGAGAAACGCACACGGACACTCAGAGGAGGCGCAGTGCTGAAGTCAAATTCTGAGGTGCGGAGTGCGCGGAGCGGGCTGGCGGCGGAGGGCGCGGTTGTTGTTTTCAATCGGGAGGGAGTCGCAGACTCTGAGCTCCAGATCCGGGCGAGTCTTTAGGGACCCAGACTCAAACGGGAGAAGCGGGACTGTCTGGCTTCGGTCAGAGCGAGTGCAGCTTTCTCTCCGAGCTTTGCAGCGGGTGCTGGGACTCAGAGAGGCAGAGCCCCTGGGGACAGGACTGAGAGCCGCCATAACTGCTCTCTCCGGCCCACCCTGTTGATCCTGTGCGACCCGCCCCGCCCAAGCCCTGCACAGAGGCATTTGCCGGATAGCCTCAGGCAAAGGCTAGATTAGCACCTCCCTAGAGGACAGAAGTTCTCTCACTGCTGACACAGCTGATTCTCATAGCCACTTGGCCTGGAGGTCAAACCCTCCCTGGAATTAGCTACAACAATCAAGATTTAACTATAAGACTCCGAACAAAGACCACTAGGGGGGTGCACCAAGGAAGCATAACAAAATGCGGAGACAAAGAAACAGGACAAAATTGTCAAAGGAAGATATAGAGTTCAGAACCACACTTTTAAGGTCTCTCAAGAACTGTTTAGAAGCTGCCGATAAACTTAATGAGATCTACATGAAAACTAATAAGACCCTCGATCTTATATTGGGGAACCAACTAGAAATTAAGCATACACGGACTGAAATAACGAATATTATACAGACACCCGACAGCAGACCAGAGGAGCGCAAGAATCAAGTCAATGATTTGAAATGCGAGGAAGCAAAAAACATCCAACCGGAAAAGCAAAATGAAAAAAGAATCCAAAAATGCGAGGATAGTGTAAGGAGCCTCTGGGACAGCTTCAAGCGTACCAACATCAGAATTATAGGGGTGCCAGAAGATGAGAGAGAGCAAGATATTGAAAACCTATTTGAAGAAATAATGACAGAAAACTTCCCCCACCTGGTGAAAGAAATGGACTTACAGGTCCAAGAAGCGCGGAGAACCCCAAACAAAAGGAATCCAAAGAGGACCACACCAAGACACATCATAATTAAAATGCCAAGAGCAAAAGATAAAGAGAGAATCTTAAAAACAGCAAGAGAAAGAAACTCAGTTACCTACAAGGGAATACCCATACGACTGTCAGCTGATTTCTCAACAGAAACTTTGCAGGCCAGAAGGGAGTGGCAAGAAATATTCAAAGTGATGAATACCAAGAACCTACAACCAAGATTACTTTATCCAGCAAAGCTATCATTCAGAATTGAAGGTCAGATAAAGAGCTTCACAGATAAGGAAAAGCTAAAGGAGTTCATCACCACCAAACCAGGATTATATGAAATGCTGAAAGGTATCCTTTAAGAAGAGGAAGAGGAAGAAAAAGGTAAAGATACAAATTATGAACAACAAATATGCATCTATCAACAAGTGAATCTAAGAATCAAGTGAATAAATAATCTGATGAACAGAATGAACTGTTGATTATAATAGAATCAGGGACATAGAAAGGGAATGGACTGACTATTCTTGGGGGGGAAAGGGGTGTGGGAGATGTGGGAAGAGACTGGACAAAAATCGTGCACCTATGGATGAGGACAGTGGGTGGGGAGTGAGGGCGGAGGGTGGGGCGGGAACTGGGAGGAGGGGAGTTATGGGGGGGGGGAAAAAGAGGAACAAATGTAATAATCTGAACAATAAAGATTTAATTTAAAAAAAAAAAAGAATTTTCTAACTGCTGAAACAGAAATTAGATCTTACAAAAGTTTTTACTTAAATATCAATTATGTTCCTAAACTGGAGAAATAACAGACATGGCTATAATTTGTACCATTAGATACCTAATTAGGTGCCGGCCTACTTTTACCTGTGTTACATGCATTAAATTACATACATCTAAATGCACTTTAAAGAAAGTAGTTAAAATTTTTTTGAGAAAAAACGAGAACAGAAAGAAGACTGTTCATACACGAGAGCACTCTGTGAACTTTAACAGATCATGCATTGCCTCACCTGACCCTCCCACCAACCCTGTGGGCAGCCAAGGGAGACTCCTTACTCTCACTCTACACTTGAAGAACCTGCCTCATAAAGGCTAAGTGACCTGCCAGAAAGCAGATTCATTGGGAAATCAGGTGAGATAAAGAATGCATGCGGAACAGGGAACAGGGAAAGGAAATCTTTCTAACTAGCAGGCTAACCAAGTCAATACTGGTGACTAATGGGGTGACCGATGTCAAGCTAGGCTACTACAAGACCCTACCTTTAAAGAAATATCTGTCACTACTCACATGTCTTTCTGCCCTTACCCTCCCCTCATCACCCATGTCTATGTGTCTTCATGCAAACAAAGGCTTCACAGCAGCGGTTCTCAACCTGTGGGTCGCGACCCTTTTGGCAGTCGAACGACCCTTTCACAGGGGTCGCCTAAGACCATCCTGCATATCAGATATTTACATGACGATTCATCACAGTAGCAACATTACAGTGATGAAGTAGCAACGAAAATAATTTTATGGTTGGGTCACAACATGAGGAACTGTATTTAAAGGGCCAGAAGGTTGAGAACCGCTGCTTCACAGTGTCCTCTAAGAGGCCTTTTGTTAGATTTGGACCTGTAGCATCTCCTTCACACACACGATTCAAACGCAGCCCCTAGAACATGTTACTGTACTTTCTTGTTTCCTGGCAGTAGCCCTCGGAGAGGCCTGTGTCTTGGTCATCTTCATCCATGCCCAGCACAGTGGCTCTCACAGAGCAGGCAGTGCTGATGAAGGGACCAGTGTGTGACTCACAGGGAGGGACTGCCAGAGGCAGACTCATCGTAAAGCCTAGTGTGAATTCCAAGCAAGGTGCCACGTGATGAGGTAGCCCTGCCCCTTCCTGTGAGAAGCCACTTGTCTAGGAACGTCCCGGGCCGATTCCCGAGCTTCTGAAGCCCTAGAGAGTATAAAGCAGGACTAAGCGCTGTGGCTCACCGGGACTGGAGTCCCCACCCACAAGGACCCCTTCTGGAACATCTCTAGGCGGAAGACACGGGACAGAAGGCAGAACTATGGCTCAGACACACTGAAACTGCCCCACAACTGTGTGGTGTCCATCTGGCTCATGGCTTCTTGGGCATATTTATTAAAACAAAAGAGTTTAAATCCAATCTTATCTAAACTCCTATATGTATAAATAATGAAGTGAATTTTCTCAGGAAATGGTCTTCCTTTCCTTATTCCCTACAACTATTCTCTTACCGTCATAAAGAGAAACTATTACTTAAAATAAAACCTGGTGTTCACAGTATGTAAATAAAACTTCATGAGATTTTACTGTTTTTCTTATTTATATTTTGGTGGTGTTTTTAATAACAAGGAAGAAAATATGAGATAGTTAAGGATACTTCACCATGATCCTGTGGCTATGCGCCTGAGATATAACAGAAGCTCAATAAATACTTAATAAACCCAGCTAGACTCTTTTATATTCTATTCTAAAGGGCTATTAGCACAGAAAAAATTCTCATGTACCGCAGACTGACACTATCTTTTTAAAAAGAGCTAGTTGACCAAGGCACTAAATCAGTGATGGCGAACCTATGACAGGCGGGTCAGAGGTGACACGCGAACTCATTTTTTTGGTTGATTTTTCTTTGTTAAATGGCATTTAAATATATAAAATAAATATCAAAAATATAAGTCTTTGTTTTACTATGGTTGCGAATATCAAAAAATTTCTATATGTGACATGGCACCAGAGTTAAGTTAGGGTTTTTCAAAATGCTGACACGCAGAGCTCAAAAGGTTCGCCATCACTGCACTAAATGAACAAACCAGTATTTTAAATATATGAAGTAAAAATAAAGCTGGTTATAACTCCTGTTCAGAGAAATGTTTTTAAATATTATATATGTTATCTATACATAGACATATATACACATATGTGTGTGAGGGTGTGTGTGTACATTATGGAGACCCTGGCAAATCTTGAATGGGATCTGAGGACTAGATGTTAGCAATGTATACTATATATGTCCTCGTTTTGGTTGGTGAACTGTGGTTATGAAGATGTCCTTGTATGTGGGAAATATACACTCAAGTGTCAAAGTTGAAGGGGCATTAGGGCAGCAATTTACCCTCAAATGGTTCAGGGAAAAGTTTTTTCCTATACTTGCAACTTTTCTGCAAGTTTAAGAATGTTTAACATTTTAAAAAATAATATTTATTTTTAAATTTATAAATATATACAAAGCCAAATAAGGGGCAAATAATTCACACCCAAGGAACTTCCACGTGTGACTTACATGATCCACAGGGGGGAGGGGCACTTGGTGTTGACCTAACTCTAGGGCCTGAGAGGCCAAGTGGGCAAAGTAAAAGAGAAGAGAACTCTCCTAAGCAACCCTCATTGAACCCGCTCCCAGATGGACAGGTCCTCTCGAGCTCCCTGGTTTAAGCAAGTTCTCTGACATGATGACGGATGTCCCACATGCTGACTGCCGGCTGCTGGGACAGACCACTCTCTAGTGCAGCTGAGAGCTCCTCCCACCAGTTGAGCCCTATGTTTTGTCTCTTCACCACAGGTCAGTGGTGTTTGGCCTCAAGTTTGCTCAACCCAGCTGGATTTATTATTGTAAGGATAGTTTAAATGTTGTGCTAACTGATGACTTTTGAGTATACAGACTGAGGTGGAAAAACTCTTAAAACCTGGAAGGACTCTGCACTCAAATTGTTTTGAAACTTTTTTTTTCACTCCACTTCAAAGAAACTGAAACCGAAAATTGTAGACAAAGCCTTCTGGGTACACATTATGCAAAAATTCCAACCAGTGAGTCATACTAAAAAATAAGCCTTTTCCTATATTTAAAAAGAAGTGGTAGCAGACACAGCCGACTCTCATTGCCAGTTAGCCTGGAGGTCAAATCACCCCCGGTATTGCCATCAACAATCAAGGCTTAACTACAACAAGACTGCACACAAAGACCACTAGGGGGTGTACCAAGAAAGCATAAAAAATGCGGAGACAAAGAAACAGGACAAAACTGTCAATGGAGGATATTGAGTTCAGAACCACACTTTTAAGGTCTCTTAAGAACTGTCTAGAAGCCGCCGATAAATGTAGTGAGATCCTCAAGAAAACTAATGAGACCCTCGATGTTATGATAAAGAACCAACTAGAAATTAAGCATACATGGACTGAAATAACGAATACTATACAGACTCCCAACAGCAGACCAGAGGAGCGCAAGAATCAAGGCAAAGATTCGAAATGCGAAGAAGCAAAAAACACCCAACCAGAAAAGCAAAATGAAAAAAGAATCTGAAAATACGAAGATAGTGTAAGGAGCCTCTTGGGACAGCTTCAAGCTGTACCAACATCAGAATTATAGGGGTGCCAGAAGATGAGAGAGAGCAAGATATTGAAAACCTATTTGAAGAAATAATGACAGAAAACTTCCCCCACCTGGTGAAAGAAATGGACTTACAGGTCCAAGAAGCGCAGAGAACCCCAAACAAAAGGAACCCAAAGAGGACCACACCAAGACACATCATAATTAAAATGCCAAGAGCAAAAGACAAAGAGAGAATCTTAAAAGCAGCAAGAGAAATAAACTCAGTTACCTACAAGGGAATACCCATACGACTGTCAGCTGATTTCTCAACAGAAACTTTGCAGGCCAGAAGGGAATGGCAAGAAATATTCAAAGTGATGAATACCAAGAACCTACAACCAAGATTACTTTATCCAGCAAAGCTATCATTCAGAACGGAAGGTCAGATAAAGAGCTTCACAGATAAGGAAAAGCTAAAGGAGTTCATCACCACCAAACCAGTATTATATGAAATGCTGAAAGGTATCCTTTAAGTAGAGGAAGAAGAAGAAAAAGGTAAAGATACAAATTATGAACAACAAACATGCATCTATCAACAAGTGAATCTAAGAATCAAGTGAATAAATAATCTGGTGATCATAATAGAATCAGGGACATAGAAAGTGAATGGACTGACTATTCTTGGGGGGGAAAGGGGTGTGGGAGATGCGGGAAGAGACTGGACAAAAAATCGTGCACCTATGGATGAGGACAGTGGGTGGGGAGTGAGGGCGGAGGGTGGGGCGAGAACTGGGAGGAGGGGAGTTATGGGGGGGGAAAAAGAGGAACAAATGTAATAATCTGAACAATAAAGATTTAATTAAAAAATAAAATAAAATAAAAAGAAGTGGTAAATAAACATATATTTATAAATTGCAGTTTAGGCATGTATCACTGTTCTAATGTCCCAATTTAACCAACAACCAATTAACACCGAAAGAAAAAAAAGTGAATTAAGCCCTTCTGCCCTCTGGGCTGGGCTTGAGCTAGTCATTTCACTGTGCTAGGGTTAGCCTTGCACACTGCAGGCTCTCAGGAGACACTCCTCAAGTATAAAATAAGAACAGTCTAGAGATCAATAGTTTCCAAACTTCAGATCATCTGTAAACCCTGAGTTAAAAAAATTAGGAAAGCTCTCTAATGTGAATTTATAAGCAACTTTTTATAAATTATGCATATTATAAAATAAATATAAAATATAAAGTTTTAACGGTTTTTAAAAAATTAAATAGAAGCACTCGTATTTTCTTCCTATAGTCAATGGACTATCCTGTGAATCTCATCTTCAAGACAACTGAACTACAAAGGTCATTCTGAAACTTAATTTTCTGATCCTAAGACCAACAGTCCTGGTCACTGGTAGTCAGAGCTTATCATTAACAGTTCAGGAATAAAGGGCCAGTGATATCTGATACCAAGCAATTCTACAGCTGAAACAACAGTGTGAAGTTTCTGAAGATGAACGGAAATTAGAACCACCTGCTTCCATTTGGGAAGCTAGTGGTGATGGACACTAAGACGTCTTCTCCAGAACCCACATGACCACCTGCAGGTACGCTACAGAAGAGATTCCCCAGTGGGAGGGGGAACAATGACATCATCATCTAGAACCCATGTGACCACCTGCAGGTACGCTACAGAAGATATTCCCCAGTGGGAGGGGGAACAATGACATCATCATCTAGAACCCCACATGACCACCTGCAGGTACGCTACAGAAGATATTCCCCAGTGGGAGGGGGAACAATGACATCATCATCTAGAACCCCACGTGACCACCTGCAGGTGTGCTACAGAGGGATTCCTCAGTGGGTAGGAAGGGGAACAATGACATCATCATCTAGAAAACACGTGACCACCTGCAGGTGTGCTACAGAGGGATTCCTCAGTGGGAAGGGGAACAATGACATCATCATCTAGAAAACACGTGACCACCTGCAGGTGTGCTACAGAGGGATTCCTCAGTGGGTGGGAAGGGGAACAATGACAGATGAGTACTGAGTGCTTTCTATGTGCCAGGCACTGTTCCCACAACTTCCCAAGTCTTGTACCATTTCATCTTCCCAACAACCCGCTGAGGCCGACACAAGTATCACCCTCATGTACAGATGAGGAAGCTGAGTTCATAGATGCTAGGTAAATTGTCCCAAGTCTTCATAGTCTATGACCTTCAACTCTAGAATGCCATTTATTTCAACATATTTTCTGGATATATATGTTTAAGGGGCTTTAAATATAATACTTTAATTTTTATACAGAAGTGTATGCTAGAGTTTATCATTCTAACCAGACCCTGTTTTGGACTTTGAGAAGGGATACTTCTGAAACAAAGACTCTAGGATTCTGACTCCACCCCAGTACTGCTGGCCCTCTAGACAGGAATCGCCCAGCTCTTTTCCTGTCATGGCACACACAGAATGGGATTTGCTCAGTACCTATGGTAAGTGACAGACGGCAACCTGCCAACGTGAGGGCAAAGGGAATAAATATCTCACACACAAGTAAGGCAGTTGCCAGACACACTCGCTAGGAAACTGCTACGACGACAGCACACCATAGAGTAAGGGTTCTATATCAGCACCACACCAAGTTCACCGAGGCGGAGATTAATATTACAGCAAGGAAAGAAAAGGGGAGCAGGGAGGCAGAAGGGCAGTCAGGCAAAAACATCCATCCCATTCAACGAATGTGTTTCACTCACCTATTATAAAGCTTCTCATAAAAGCTTCTATTAGGTAGTGTCATGTGAACATTGGGTAACGAAAGTTCCAGGACATAGTGAGAATTGCTGATTGCTTTATCCTGAAATTCTGTCATTTCTACAGGGTCTCCTGGCATCACCATCTAAAACATGAGAGTTTAGTGTAGAAAAAAAAAAAAGTGCATTAAATAACCACTGTATGTTTAAAATAGTAATTGCATCTTCTTACTCTAAGCACAGGACTTGGTCTGTCAGCAAATAAATAAGCATGTGACTTTTCATTTTAACCACGGGGGAGACAAAAATATGATTCAACCAAGGAGTTAAACACCTAGCACAAACAGTGTGCTAAGTATTTTTTAAAGAAAAAGAAGTAAAGCCATGAGTACATAATCAAGGATCATTTCTTTGTGGCTTACTCCAACTTTTACTTTACCTGTTCGTTTTCAAACATTACTCTACGAGAAGAAAAGGGAGAGGGGGCGGGTCTTCTCAGATCACACACGTCTTTCAGGGAGTGAGCACCTCCTTCCTCTTCTTCCTGGTAGTGGCCATCACTCTCCTCTTCTTCTGCTGCTGCTATTCTCTCCAAAATGGAATGCATGGCTGGTGGATTTATTTTCAATACAATTCTGATACCAAGGACAATTTTAAAAATCAAGATCCATGTATAAACTGCAAAACTTTAACTTTTATGTAAATTAATACAAAAACCACTGACTGAATCATTAATGGTGGATTCACCTTGTCTACAAAGTCTAATTATATCTAATCTACCCCATTTCTCAGCATCTTGTAAACTTAAAAGTGTAGAATTGATAAAACAAGTAAACCAAAGAGAGGGATTAATATGTTATTCTTACTAACTGAAAATCTGACCTTTTGAGGATACAAAGATTTGTTTTTAATTTCACTAAGAATTCTATTTATTCTCACAAACCCTAATTGTTCTGCACGCAGTCTGTTTTGCCATTATGGAATACTTGCACACCTAGGAAACCTTGTGTTCATAAAATGTTCAAATGGAGGAGAGACTGACTAGGCAATATTTTCAGAACTGCAACCACCAAGTCACCTTTCCTTTAGGATTTTCAATAACAAAAGGACTGTGTTCTCCTCTGCTGGCCATCACCAGCCCAAGGCTGTGCAGTCTCTCCTTTGTCACCACATCAGCCCATTGTCACGATGAGGCAGGCCCCCCAAACAGGACAGGTATCTGTGTCCCATCCAGAATGGCCTTTTCTTTTTTACTACGTACGTAGGTGGTACAGTTGGTTCTAGTTACAAAGTTTCACAACTATTTAATTTATAGTTATCCTAATGGAAATTGTGCTTCCAAATTATGTAACTGAAGTAGATCCATTTCTTATGATGAAAACTCATGCTCTAAGCTCCTGCAGCTTTTCAGGCCTGTACTGATATTAGTAATGTCTGTCCTAAGAGTCTGGCAGGTCTGATACATAGGTGGTGGGGTGTAAAACAAGGCAGGAAGGAAAATGGCACCAAAAAGATCACCTTTAGCGAGGCTTCAAATACTTCCTTTTCATAATAATGGGTCATTATTTCAAGTAAATAAGTTATTTTAAACATAATCCAAGCCCACTATCAGGCTAATTTAAACTAATGAATGGTCGCCCAGTCTAAGGGATCCTGAGGCTGTGGTTCTCTAAGTCCAACTGCACACTGGGATCACCCGGTGTGTCTTTTAAACTACACTGATGCCCAGGCTCCGGCCGAGGATCCTAGGGTGGGGCCCAAGAACCAGGATTTTGTAAATGCCCCCAGATTGGAAAAACACTCTCCCAAAGCATCAGTGACCATAAAGTTCACTTGACGACTAACAAATGGTGCCCTAGGACCTCTCTTCTACTGCAGCCTTGAACTATTTTTAACATGGCCAATGACTCTCTGGTTCTTCCACTTACACCAGAAAGCACATCTTATGCTTCCACCTCTCACAGTACCTAACAGACACTTTCAGAAAACAGCACTTAAAATACATTTATTTCATTTGTCCATGTTCCTCTGGGTTTTCTCATCAAGGATGGATAGTTTTAGCTTAAATTTAATAGCCAAAATGATGGTTTAAAAAAGCATAGTAATTTTTTTAAAGGAAAATCTCATTAAATGTATGTATCATATCCATCTGCTTACTCACCGTGGCCAGTCAAAGTCATCTGACGATGTTGTATCTCCATCTACTCCACCAGACACGTGGAGAAACTTAATAGATGGCTCTCCTTTATCTTCCTGGAATGACCCTAATAAAACAAGACTGATTAATCGAAATGCATGTCTTCTCAAAGAGCTGAAAGGTGCTGTCCTCCTTAAGGGAGCAAAGATTCTCTACATCAGAAACATATGCAGCACTAAGTTCTACAGCATTTATGCATTCGTTCCTATTTCTTGTGTACATGTTTCTTGGGAACGGAATGAGCAATAAATTAAAGATGCAGTTTTTCCATTCAAACTCAAAATTCTACGTGCCAATGTTTAATGAATAGTAAATACAGCAGGTACCACTGAGTGCCACTGAGTGATTTTATTGTTCATACAAGTTTATACAGTTAATTTAGGAACACAGAGTAACTATATGTCTTAAATGTTGATTTTTGTATCAAGCACTGTAAGAATTACCTCTATTCACAATAACGCTATAGATGTCTATTCATTCCATTTTACAAGGAATGACTTTCCTCCAGAATGAGTCTCTTACCACTGGAGATAAGAAAATATTAGGTAACCCCTAAAGGCCCTTTCATGAAGTCATATTGACAAGAGTCAGTTTTAAAGATCTCTAAGAATGTGTCAAGCTCAGAGAGAAGGGAAGGGAAACTTTGCAGCCTATTCCCCTAGTGGAAGGTGAGCAGAGAAGGGGTGTGGTGGGAAGGTGAGCAGAAAAGGGGTGCGGTGGGAAGGTGAGCAGAGAAGGGATGTGGTGGGAAAGTGTGATGAGAAGGGGTGGAGTGGCAGAGGGGAGGTGTAGTGACAGAGGCAGGTTGTTAAGGAATCACACACAAAAACAAACACCAAAAAACGTCAAAATCACCCATCCTGCGTTCTTCATGGACTCGATTCACTCGATTCACACACACACACACTGACAAAAGCAAATACAGAAAAACTTAAAACAGGTTTCACAAAGGAAAGTCACGAGAGAGAGTAGCATGATGGTAAAAAGCTCAAGCTCTAGTGTTAGACTTGGGTCTGAATCTGATGCTGCCACTTACTACTGCCTGACCTTAGAAGGTCCCTCCACTTAAGTCTACAGATTCCCCGCTTACAAATGACAAAAATGATTGGGAATAATAAGCCTACATGATTATGATGATTAAAGGACAGAGATAACACGTGTGAAGTGCTCAATGCATTTGCTAACACAGAGTGGTACTCAAATTCTGGCTAGGATGCTGGCTGGTGCTAAAGATGTAGACACCGGCACTACATTCCCCCGGAGAAAAGAAGTATTTTAACCAAGCAAACAAATCATCATGCTTAGTAATTTCTTTTCAAAAACTGACTTATCTCACATAGCAGAATTTTTGCTAACACATCTCCTAGGGCAAGAGAAACAAAGGAAAAAATAAACAAATGGGACTACATCAAAATAAAAAGCTCTGCACAGCAAAGAAACCACCATCAAAATGAAAAGGGAACCCACTGTATGAGAGAACATATTTGCAAATGGTAATTCTGATAAGAGGTTACTCTCCAAAATATATAAAGTACTCGTACAACTCAACAAAAGGAAGATAAACAATCCAATTAAAAAAATGGGCAGTGGATCTGAACAGACACTTCTCCAAAGGGGGCATACAAATGGCCAAGAGACATATGAAAAAATGCTCAGTCACTAATCATCAGAGAGATGCAAATTAAAACCACAATGAGATGTCATCTCACACCTGTCAGAATGACTATCATCAATAAATTAACAAACAGCAAGTGCTGGCGAGGATGTGGAGAAAAGGGAACACTAGTTCACTGCTGGTAGGAATGGAAAACAGTATGGATTTCCCTCAAAAAATTAAAAATGGAACTTCCATTTGACCCAGAGATCCCACTTTTGGGAAAATATCCTAAAAACTCCAAAACATCAATCAGAAAGAATATATGCACTCATATGTTCATAGCAGTGTTATTTACAATAGCTAAGATTTGGAAACTGTCCAAGTGCCCATCAGTAGATGAGTGGATAAAAAAGCTGTGGGACATTTACACAATGGAAAACTATGCAGCTGTAATAAGAGGATCTCTTCAGGACTGCATGGACGGACCTGAAGACTACTATGCTAAGTGAAATAAGCCAACCTGAGAAAGACAAATATCACACCATCTCACTTATTTGTGGAATCTAATGAACAAAATGAATTGACCAACAAAATAGGACCCGAAGCAATGGAGGCATAAAAAAGACTCAATGTGGGGGTGAGGGGATGAGGAGAGAGAAACCAAAGAACTTATAAACTTATATGCATAGCCCATGGACACAGACAGTGAGTGGTAAAGACCTGGGTGTGTGAGGGGGTAAAGGGAGAAATCTGTAATACTGTCAACAATAAAAAAATATATTTAAAAAAACTGACTTATCTTACACATTTGTATACAATACTGGGAAAAAGTTGTTACTCTTGTTCTCTAACATTATGTTTTTTAATTGTATGTTTTGCAGCTGTCATGTACTTTTTCATGCTCTAGGCTTTAGCAGCAGTTGTTTGTTTACAGTCTGTGCCTTTACAGGCACGTGCAATCTTACCAGTTAGTTCTCTAAAGGTAAGTTCCAATTTAATTTGTTCTGGGGTTGATCCTCCTATGAATTCAGTCTTAAATTCTAGATCTGTGAATGCTAAATGAAGAATCTCCTTCTGAAGTGACTTCTTAAACCACGGTCCTCTTTCCTGATCTGATCGAAGATCGGGTATTGGGAAACGAACAGAAAGGTTTAATGCTGGTGTGGCAACTTGTACCGATATTCGACAATTAGCAGGATTATGTGAGTCATCTAGAAACACTTCAGTGAAAGCCTTGTGCTAAAACAAAACATCAAAATATAGGCCAAATGTTAAATTAAGTAAATAAACAAGTGACATTAGTATTCAAGTACTCAACATTATAATATGCACATTTCCTCATTCAGTATAGTACATTAAAATACAATTCAAAATAACCACTACCATATTAGTTTAGTGTAATGAAATTTTATAATCCAACTAGAGGCCCAGTGCATGAAAATTCATGTGCTGGAGGGGGGTCTGTCAGCCTAGCCTGCCCCCTCTCACAGTCCAGGAGCCCTCAGGGGCGGGAGGGGACCCTTCGATTGGGGGAAGGTGATGCCCCATCACTCCTCTGCTGCTGCCACTGCTGGCAACACAAGCCTTGGCCAGCCCTGGTTACCTGAGCCTCAGGTGGCCCTCGGCAGCTGGGGGGCTGAGGGTGGGTCCAGCCGCACCACGTGCCTGCCACCCCCCGCCCCCCGGGCGGGACTGAAAGGATTGGGGGACTCCAGCAGGGCTGAGGGGACTGGGCGCCGCCATCTTGTGGCTATGGGCACCACCATCTTTGTGATGGTGTGATGGTCAATTTGTATATTCCCTCTTTATTAGATAGGATAGCTATTGATAAAAGCCAGAATACTAGCAACATGTAAACCCTCATATAAAATAAATAAAAATAAAAGCTGAACCAAAGTGAAAACACAGTGATATATATTTCACTACAGGTTTAAAAAGAATAACATGTAAATTAGCTCATCAACAAATTCAATAGTTAAAAATCACTATAGTACCCAATATTCAGTTTGAAGGATTTACCTACAAATATGCTACTTTAAAGACTCAATATGAATGTGAAATCAGACAAATTATGCCAATTGCAAAGGACCATCCCTGACTTGTCTTTGTACTTCCTGGACTAAGCCCAGAGCCTGGCACATCACAGGTTCTACATAAATATCCAGTAAATGACTCACTCTGTGTTCTCATTCAACCCAAGGGCATGATCCCAACAAATGGCTCTTAGAAACCAAAATACACATGCACCATTTACTCCAGCCATGTTATAGTAAAAAGTCCAAAGAACATGCCCTTCAGATAAAAGCCTGTTTCTATTCTTTCTCTAAAATGCATTGAAAGATAAAGCTTTAGTCCAGGGTGCACTATCATGAATCAGTCTCTAACCACCCAGATTATAAAGTTCCCTTTGGTGCTAGATTTGGATTTTTAACAAAGCTATTCTTTCTCTCCCCATCTGACATTCCAGTTCTATCTCTTACTTCAGCAAAAATAATACACCTATAGCTGACAGCAAATAGAGACATTAGTCCCCCAGAACTTAAAATAACAAGCAACTGGTGACAAAAATTAAAGAATGCTGATTTAATCTGAATACCATCACTAAGTGAGGGAGAAGGAAATAAAGTAAAAAATAAATTTTCTTTTCAACCAAAGTTATCTCTGTTCCTGGTCCTACACCTCCCAAATTCCTAATAGATTTCTCGCAAATCTGACTTATTTAATTTGCTTTTGAAAAGACACCAGGAATCAGATTTAAGTACAAGTCACATAATGTGATGCCCAATAACACTGTGAAATATGTTCCCATTTTCAAAAGTATATCTTATCTTATATGGGCTATATTTTATAGGTGGCTCAAGTACTTTGTGAAATGTGTGAGTAGCTAAAATTTTGTGAATATATTATAATCACAGTTTGTAAAACTAAGGTAACACAGAAAAGGAAAGAAAATCTAATTCCATTCCTCTAACAAAGTCACACTACCAGCTGGTGTATTTCCATTCACTTGTTCTGCACATCAGCTGTACTCACACCGCTGTAAGGGAAGTTTATTTCTTCACAAGCCCTCTTCCCGTTGCCGCACCGTCTTCACCACCATCATTTAAAATGGGTGCAAAGCGTTTCACCCAGCATGCTAGCAAAACATTTAGCTATCTAATATCCAGACATAAAAGACGTCTCCATTTTTCATTATTACCAATAATGTTAATTTAAGAATACTTAAGTTCAGAAATAATCCAAATAAGCCTATGAGCTTATTAATAATTCTGATTAGCATTTGCAACTTTTGACTACTTACCAGACTAATATGCTTATTATATGAAGTATACATGTGAGATGCCATCATCTCTACTGTAGTAAGTTTCTGTGGTTGAAGCAAGGAATTTAATCTGTCCACAATACTGATATCCAGCTCACAAAATACGGGATTTAATTTAATTTGTAAGTCTGCCTTCTGAGGAACAGAACTAAGTCTTGCTTGATTACCCTTTTAAAAGAAGAAAAGCATTAATATGATCACTTATGAAACTATAAAACTAAGTTAAAACCTTCCATTTGTGACAAAACATATGTCAATTAAAAACTTACAGGTGGTAATCACAGAAAAAAACCTCTTACCTGGGGCCCTTTATTCTCAGAATGCTTATAATGAAGCTGAAGACACACAGGGGAGTGGGAATCAGTTCGTTCTTTGGAATGGAACATTAAAAGCTTAAAAACAAAGATGAAAATAAATTAAAGGTTAAGATATTAAGCTATAATTAATCAAATGAATTAACAGACATGCTAACATAATATTGGGAAGAATTTTTTGGAGTCAGGAAACTTTAAGTTTTCATTGTCTCTTACTACCAATATGAATCTTGACAGGTTAGCTAACTTTTGTGATACTTAGTACCTCACCTACAGAATGTAAGGAGGGCTCAAGTAAATAAATGCCCAAGAAACTGCTTTGAAGTAAAAAGTACATGAGGGCAAAATAAAAGCAACAAATGC
The DNA here is from genome assembly GCF_963259705.1 of Myotis daubentonii. NCBI lineage: Eukaryota > Metazoa > Chordata > Mammalia > Chiroptera > Vespertilionidae > Myotis > Myotis daubentonii. The sequence goes on from NC_081840.1 coordinate 3,209,890, forward strand.
CACTCTGATAGCTTAGAAAAGTGTCTCTTGGACACACTATTAGGATAGGAATAACAACAGATTAATAATAAACAAACACAAGACATTGCACTTTGTCTTCAACAGTGACTGAACAGTGCTTAGCACACAGCAGCTATTAGGTGAATAACAGAATCCTCCTGAAATTAAGAGTGCTTAGAAAATGAGTGAAATGAAGTCATTTGTCCATAACCTGTCAACTCTAAATCAAACATTTTAACAGACTCTTATTGCCATGAAAGCCATACTTAAAAAATCTGTCTCAATAAAACAAATGTGCGCGCACACACACACACACACACACACACACTTCTTCCTATATTACTTCCTATCCCTTAAGAAAATCACTTCTGTTCATATAATTCTTAAAGAGCAAGACAGACTTAAAGAATAATCATAAAGGGAAAGTACTTAGCATTTACCTCTGTATAGTGAGGAGAAACAGAATGAAAATCAGTTGGAAACAGGCACTCCAAAAGTTCCATTTGACCAATAGACATATCAGTACTAAAATACCTGGAAGCTGATCTTTGTCTTTGTTCATAGGATACTTTGATGCCAGTGCCTATGAATCTATAATAAGACATGAAGCAGTTGAGAGTATGCATTGGATTCTAGACTAAACAATGTGTCAAACAGTACACAAGTATTAATGAAGTATAACAATGACCTACCTATTCTGATAAATTCAAGTTGTAACTAATATTCCTAAGGATATTAACCAGAAAGATTATTTAAAATTTCCCTGACATAAGATAAAGAAACCAGTTCCGTTGACAGGAAATTATCCAGGATATATTTATTTCCCAACACCGCCCTTCCTTCTTCCACATTTTAAAATGCACACTGCAGTGGATAAAATCTTTAAAACTATAAAATATGTATGTAATAGTTTCTTAAAATTATCTAAAACATCGTGTAATATTTTTAAAACTTCAGTGCTCAAATGAAGGTATTCCTCTAGTTTTTATTGTTTTTGTTGTATTTCCTACTGACAGATATTTGAAACCTCATCAAAAACTGGAAGAGCCCTAGCCAGTTTGGCTCAGTAAACAGAGCTTCAGCCTGCGGACTGAAGGGCCCCAAGTTCAATTCCGGTCAAGGGCACATGCCCGGGTTGCAGGCTCAATCCCTAGTTGAGGGCATGCAGAAGGCAGCTGATCAATGATGTTTCTCATCATTGATGTTTCTGACTCTCTCTCCCTCAAACTCTCTCTCTGAAAACAATAAAAATTTATTTTTAAAAAAATAACATGCCCTAACCGGTTTGGCTCAGTGGATAGAGCGTTGGCCTGCAGACTGAAGGATCCCAGGTTCGATTCTGGTCAAGGGCATGTACCTTGGTTGCAGGCACATCCCCAGTAGGGGGTGTGCAGGAGGCAGCTGATGGATGTTTCTCTCCCATCGATGCTTCTAACTCTCTATCCCTCTCCCTTCCTCTCTGTAAAAAATCAATAAAATATATTTTAAAAAATAAATAAATAAAAAATAAAAGGAAGAAAAAAATGGGTTTTTTTTGTAGTTTGTTAAAAATAGATACAATGGTTCTAACCTGCAGAATTTCTTTTGCTAAATATAAAAGCTAATTTGCATATTAATTTTAATACTTGGAGAGATCATAATTTTAACCCATGGAGAGATCATAGACTATTTGGACAGTTTTCTAAGTAGAAGGTGAAAATGTAGAATCAAGCTCCCCAGCCTTAGTACCATTTCCTCATGGCCAGTGGCATATGGATCATTTCCAAGTTCCTTCTAATAAGTTTATTCTACTCTCACCACCACTGCCATCTCTGCTAAGCCAGTAACAAGAACAACTATTTTTATGATTGTAATGGTGTCAGTAGTTATGATGGCATAATGTGGTCAAAGAAATTTGACAAGAGCAGGGCAGGGAGCTAAACAAAAGATAATCTCCAAACTCCAGATTATCTACAGCTTATATCTGAATAACCTGAGTGAGAGAGTCTGTCATGAACATCTTTGCAGCAGTGGAAGAAAACCTCCCTCATTCCACTCATTTACAAATAAAATGTGAATTAGAAAAACAAATGGAGTGAGGTAGATAGATAAAAACAAAAGTCCACTCTGGTTCTTTTTCAAGAATTGTTAATAAATATGAGAGCATTTACCTAAGGTGATCATGTGAGCAAGCTTCTGCAAATACTGTTCTGAAAGATTTAAAATCATCTGTTGAAAATCTCGCTGGATCTATCTTTTCTATACAAGAAAAGAAAGCTATCGCCAGAGGTGTCAATGGATTAAGGTTCAATGATGTTTCAGGTGGAGACAATGGATCAATGTGAAGCACAGAGATTGACAAAGTTCCCACAGCTAGTCGAAAAATGAGCTCAGGCCTGGATTCATCCATTGAGACAGATCTAGAGGGGAGAGCTGAAATGCATGTGTTCAAATTATACACATAAAATTTAACAGTTAAAAACAATCCATTATATCAAAATTATGACATTTATTTGTGCATTCCTTTTCAAAAACAGGTGATTACACAATAGTTTGAATGATATTAAACAAGAAAAGTAAAATGAACTGTTATCTTTCTGCATTTCACATGCAGGATCCTTGGTACCTGAAGTACAAAGAAGTATGGCTACAATAGGAAATGAACAAAGCTTTGCATTAATAAAACTGTACTGGAAAAGTCAGAGATGAACCCAAGCTGCTCACTAAATTTTCCTCCAAGCCTGTATTCTACTCCAATTAAATTTTGCAGGGAGCCGAAACCGGTTTGGCTCAGTGGATAGAGCGTCGGCCTGCGGACTGAAAGGTCCCAGGTTCGATTCCGGTCAAAGGCATGTACCTGGGTTGCGGGCACATCCCCAATAGGAGATGTGCAGGAGGCGGCTGATCGATGTTTCTAACTCTCTATCTCTCTCCCTTCCTCTCTGTAAAAAATCAAAAAAAAATATATATTAAAAAAAAAATTTTGCAGGGAATAAACCTGAGGTTCTCTTTCAAGGAAAGTATAAACAGTGAAACAAAAATCAGATGGCTGGTTGAGACTCTTCAACTGCAATAATATGAAATTTATGGTGAACTTTTTACTAAAAATACTTAAGTTTTTAAGTACTCAAAGAATACAGGAAATGTGCAACTATATTCAACACTTCACAGTGAGTTGCTCAGCAATGCTTCATATATATACGAAGGAAAAGAAAAGAAGCAGGATGGCTTTTTTTTTTTTAATTTTAAGTTTTTAAAAATCCTAGCGGAAACCGTCAACAACGATCTTATTTGTCACTTACAAGTCTTCTGTAGAGACGATGGGTGAACTAGGTTGGACGGCAGTGTTGACCCTCTTACTGGCTGTTCTTTATGATGATCAAGGAAATCTCCCCAGGTTGGCTGAAGCTATAAAAGAAATGTGTAAAGCAGATGAATAAAATATTGAATTTTAGAAGCAAGTTTTCAAGAATAGAACAAAAATTAAATAATACTTTACCACAGTAGCACTTAAGGGAGATCCAGCTGGGGTATTTGTATATGTGCTAGTTAATGATAACTCAAGGTCCATATTTGGGGGGTCCCCAAGAGGTGGAAGAGAAGAGAGACTATGGGACATGTCCATATCAGCCATGGAGAAGAAAACTTCTTCTTCTAAAGAGAATTAAACTTTGTCAATTGTATTGTAATTCCAAAAATCTACATCTTTTAAGTTAATATACACTTAATATATTCTTCTTTCAGGTTACCTGAGATATAGGCTACCCTAAATTTTTTGTTACTTCCAGTGAGGTAATTTATTTGGATCTAAGATATAAATGGCACAGTAAAAACTCAAGTGAACATAGGTCAACCAAAGGTTATGCTATACTGTTGGTGAACTTTTTAAAAAATATATGATGCCCTAGCCAGTTTGGCTCAGTGGATAGAGCATCGGCCTGCAAACAGAAAGGTCCCAGGTTCAATTCCGGTCAAGGGCACATGCCTGGGTTGTGGGCTCAATCCCCAGTGTGAGGCGTGCAGGAGGCAACCGATCAATGATTCTCTCTCATCATCGATATCTCTATCTCTCTCCCTCTTCCTTCCTCTCTGAAATCAATAAAAATATATTACATATATTATTTATATATATATATACATATATATATATATATGAATGATATGTAGTTATTACTTGGTATATTTTTAAGTGTTACATTACAATTTAGAAGTTAAAATCCAGTTGTTAAAATTATATATACATAGGGTGCCCCCCAAAATGTATATACACACTTTGAATAATTATAAAGTGTATATTAAAATATATTTTATTTTCAAGATTGAGCTGTCAGCTGTTAAACTGTGTATACATTTTTAGGGGACACCCTATATATATTTTGCAACCTCTGGTATCATATGGATACTGCTCTTTCTTTAAAAAGAAAAAAGAGCTGCATGTATTATTTCAAATTTATTTACATTTCACTTCTATCTTTCTGGAGATTGTTTTACCCTCGTGCAAATAAAATTTGTTATAACCAACATTTCTTTTTTTTTAAATATTTGTTATTGATTTTTTACAGAGAGGAAGGGAGAGGGATAGAGAGTTAGAAACATCGATGAGAGAGAAACATCGATCAGCTGCCTCCTGCACACCCTCTACTGGGGATGTGCCCGCAACCAAGGTACATGCCCTTGACCGAAATCAAACCCAGGACCCTTGAGTCCGCAAGCTGACGCTCTATCCACTGAGCCAAACCGGCTAGGGCATCAACATTTCTTAAGTTGACTTCAATCTTCTATTTCGTTCAACATCCCATACTTAAATTGATTCTTATTATTTTGAATATTAGTACTCATACATTCTGAAACACCTCAAAATGCCAGTAAACTGAATAAAGATTATACTTAGCCCTAGCTGTTTTGGCTCAGTAGATAGCCTGCAGCCTGAAGAGTCCCGGTTTCAATTCCGGTCAAGGGCACATGCCAGGCTGTGGGCTTGATCCCTAGTAGGGGGCATGCAGGAGGCAGCTGGTCAATAATTCTCTCTCATCATTGATGTTCTTATCTCTCTCTCCCTCTCCCTTCCTCTCTAAAATCAATAAAAGATATATTTTTTTTAAAAAAAGATTATATTTACATATAATTGATAGATTAATAGAGAAAGGTTCCTATTTAAAGGAATCTATAAATCATTATGTGAACACATAAGAATTTGACAGATGAAGAATTACCCCCCTTTAGTTCTCATGTAAATCGATATCTTTATAAACTGACTTTCCTTAGAATAAATCATGATTTATGTAAACTACACAATCAAATGATACTGTAGCATGTCACTATAATGCTGTGGTTAGAAATTTAAACTTAGAAATTTAAACCTTACAATAAGGATTTTTTGTTCAACCCCATGTTACAAAATTAAGTTCACTTTGCCCTACGATGATAACATATGATTCTGGTGTCAACTTTTTGAGTTGCTTACCACGGCTAGAAGGTGTACGAGCCGTTTCTGACTCATAAAAGCTTTGCTCTGAAGATACACCCACAGAAAGGGAATCTTTTCTCAAATAATAGCGGTTTAATTCCATCTGAATGCGATATTCTTCTTCCTGCTGCATGGGTCGATTCTTTCTATCTTTATTAGCTAAACCTAATTTGCTAGAATTTTCTACAAGTACACAAAAAGAAAAGCAAAATAGTAATTAAACTTGAAGTTACTTATCATTTCTCTCCAAAAACACACTTATCCCATACCAATGGCCACATTTTTGTAAACTGGCTTTCATAGGAATAAATCATGATTTATAAAACAAAATCAAAGAGCGACTCTATAGCACATGTACCACTGCTGTGGTTTATCGCTGTAATGCAGTGGTTAGGTCAACTTAGAAATGTAACCCTTCTCACAGGATCTTTTCTTCTTTCATTACTAACTCCATTTCCCAGCAGCCTTCATATCACAGCATTGTAATAGCAATGCCAGTGTTAAACCACCTATTTTATACGAACTGGAAATCTAAGCAATAAATTCAAGCATATAGTTAGAAATCTCAAAAATCTTATCTTTGAAAAATAAGTCATTTAAAATGTGTGCTACTTGCTGTGTTAAAGAATTATACTTTCTCAGTTGTGTGAAATACTATCATCAACCAAGGAAATAAGCCAGACAATTTTTAAAAAGATGACATAAATAACCTGAATGCTAATTTGAGCCATGGTAACACAATTTAAAAGATCCAATCAGCCCTGAGCAGGCGGCTCAGTTGGTTGGAGTGTCGTCCCGTACACCAAAAGGTTGTAGATTCCGTTCCTGGTCAGAGCACATATGTAGGTTGAGGGTTCGATAGCTGGTAGGGGCACCTACAGGAGGCAACTGATGATGTTTTTCTCACATGGATGGATTTTTTTCACTCTCTCTCTCTTTTTCTTTCTCTCTCTTATCAATAAAAACATACCTTCAGGTAATGATTTAAAAATAGTAAGTAGCCCTAACCGGTTTGGCTCAGTGGATAGTGTGTCGGCCTGCGGACTGAAAGGTCCCAGGTTCGATTCCGGTCAAGGGAATGTACCTTGGTTGCGGGCACATCCCCAGTAAGGGGTTAGCAGGAGGCAGCTGATGGATGTTTCTCTCTCATCGATGATTCTAACTCTCTATCCCTCTCCCTTCCTCTCTGTAAAAAATCAATAAAATATATTTTTTTTAAGAAAAGTAAATAAATAATCCAGTTAAGTTTAACTGTTTAGAATTCTTATTTACAATACATCTTCCTTATTTACAATACATTTCACAAGTTCCTCTATAAGAGAATGCCCTATATGTATGTTGTATATTTTAACTAAAAAGTTATAAAAAATTAAAACAGTAACAACAGAGTTCTACTTGCCTGGTCCAGCAATAGCTGCTAACATATCCAAAAGCAAGTGTACCTGTCTTGGAGACAGGAATAGATGAATAGAGTCTATCTGTCCATCAATATCCAACTTCAAAAAAAAAAGAAAGACAAACATTCAGGATGAACACTGTCTATAATCTTGTCACCACAAGTCCCAGTACACTTTAATACACTGAGATGGTACTGATTATTTAGTCTTGGTTTTCTTCACCTAAGATTCTCTCTACTAATTCACACAATCTACAGTATAAGATTTAACAACTGCCAAACTTGTTCTATGAGGGAAAATCCTCCTGAGAAAGTCCATGTTGGCAAGTCCAATGTCATACTTTTTGTCTTAAGTTTTGAGTATTTAAGGTATTTGAGGCCTTAAGACATAGTCTCCAAGAAAGAATGTTAAGACAGCAGTAGTAGAATACATTCCCATCATGACTTCAAAAGACTCCAATCATAATCCTTAAAGCTTGACTTAAATCAAGAGCAAATAAAGTTGGCTTTCATGAGTTTGCCTGTAGGTAACACTCCTTAGTAGAGCATGTAAGAACTTTTCCTGCCAATGGTGTGCCTCTCCAAATGCCCACTGCGTTCCACAAAGCCCACTCCCGCCTGGGCATGGGAGTGAAAGCCACATCAGAAATGGCAATAGGTCCAGCCAGCGTAGCTCGGTGGTTGAGCATCGACTTATGAACCAGGAAGTCACGGTTTGATTCCCAACCAGGGCACATGCCCAGGTTGCAGTCTCGATCCCCAATGGGGGCATGCAGGAGACAGCCGATCTATGATTCTCTCTCATCACTGATGTTTCCATTTCTCTCTCCTTCTCCCTTCCTCTAATTTTTTTTTTTAATGCGGATAGAAGAAGGATGCTCATGTGGACTTTCCTTCTATTTTTTCCAGCTCTCTATTTTTTCCTTCTAAAAATAAAAGCCCTATCCCACTCTCATCCTGATTTCTATGGAGTTTATTCTGAAGAAGAAAAAATTCTTCTACTCTACATACCACGTTCTAAAGAGTTGAATACACTTGCCTTACTTTTCATTCACCTCTTTTCAGTTCTAATGCAAACACTGACTCCTATTGCAATTTTATAATAAAACACTTATATTTGGGCCCTAACCGATTTGGCTCAGTGGATAGAACGTCAGGCTGCGGACTCAAGGGTCCCAGGTTCGATTCTGGTCAAGGGCATGTACCTTGGTTGCAGGCACATCCCCAGTGGGGAGTGTGCAGGAGGCAGCTGAATCGATGTTTCTCTCTCATCGATGTTTCTAACTCTCTATCCCTCTCCCTTCCTCTCTGTAAAAAATCAATAAAATATATTTAAAAAAACAAACAAACAAAAAACACTTATATTTGGAAAATGGCATCTTCCCCAAGAGAAAAACAAATGTCTTCTGATTCTAGAAATAAAAGTAAAATTACAGTGATTTTGAGAGAATTTCATGATCTAACCAAGAATTCTCCAGCCCTAGCCAGTTTGACTCAGTGGATAGAGTGTCAGCCTGTGGACCAAAGGGTCCAGGGTTCGATTCCAGTCAAGGGCACGTACCTAGGTTGCAGGCTCCTCCCGGGCCCAGACCCTGATCAGGGCACATGCAGGAGGCAACCAATCGATGTTTCTCTCACATTGATGTTTCTCTCTGTCTTTGCCTCTCTCTTCCACTCTCCCTAAAAATCAATGGAAAAATATCCTCCAGTGAGGATTAACAAAACAAAAAAAAGAATTCCCCAATCATCATCATCATCACCATCACCATCTCCCTTTGTTAGTATCAGGGCACTATCCTAGGTGTTTTTATTGTATTTCCTCTAATTCTTAGCACTACTGCTGCTTTACAGATGAAGAAGCAGGCTCACAAAGATTAAAGGATTTTCACAAGGCTGTCTAACAGAACTAGAGCCAGGATTGTAACCTGTGCTGACCCAGATGGAAAGTCCCCATTCCTTCCATTCTGTCCATAGAGGTGTGGACAAAAAAGGGTTCAACAGAAAGTAAACTCATAGGGTGAACTGATCATAAATTCCTAACTCGGCAGGGCATGGTGGGTAGTCACGCCCGGCCATATAACTTCTTTACTGAGAGCGTATAATCTTAGCTATCTTGTAATCCAATCCCCCCTTCATATAATCCTTAGTTTCCTCAATTTCAAACGTACAAAAGAAACAAAACTGTCATTCTCAGGAGCAGTGGACACCTCCCTTCCTGGAAACTGTCGTCAGTTTTGGCTCAAATAAACTCAGAAACTCTATACAGGTTTGGAAGTTTCCTATGTCAACGGAGGACGTGTTTTATGGGGCTCCTTTCTGACTGCTGACATTCCAGGCCATAAATCAGCAAGAAGTTCGGTCTGGAGTCAGTGGGGGAAACTCTCTTTCTGACTATATACCAAATTTTTAAAAATTGCATTTTAATTTGTTAGTGTTGAAAACATATTACAACTATGGAATGTAACACTAAAATAAATTTCAAACTCAATATAACATGGAAATTGAAACAAAACGTGTATAAATGCAGCAGGCAGTTCCCTGTTTACATATATAATGCATTCCCGGAAACATATGCTAAAACTGAGTATGAGAAACACCAGACTTCTATACTATTTGAGGTGGACACCAGTCTCAGAACTAAAAAACATGAAATCTTTCATAACATGTTGAACCTACAGTATGAAGACTTAAGTCTAATGAACATCAGAAAGAGACTAAAGATACAACACTTTGAGCACTCTAATTAATGCCATCTAGTCTATATTAAGTTTATGAGATCTATGTTTCTCAATGCTAATCTAGAACTTTTATTTTTTCATTTACTATTCATTTTCATTACATAAGAACAAAATATACTCAAATACTCAGTTATTACACAAAAACTAACACATGGGCAAGGACATACTATTTCCAACTATTAAATACTGGCTGGCAAACAATGCCACCATGCAAAAGTTCCCCATATCATTTGTCACCTAATACACAGATTACCAAAAATAACATCTAAAGGCATTTATACAAATCAGTACATAACGTGCAGAAGTTTGCGTTAACACTAATATCAAATATACCAATGCTGAGGACTATATGTAATCAGTCAGAACAGAGCCATAAAAGTGATTGCGATGGTTCTTCCTTCTTGGAAAAACAGCAAAACTCCCCAGAGGCATGTGTGTATTGGTTTCCCAAGGATGTTACCAGGTAGGGGATTCCCTACAGTGTCCCACATACCGATGGCTTTCTGCTGCATTAACACTCCCCTCCTGCTATCTAATAAAGAGGCTTAAATCCTAATGAGAGGATTTCGTACCATCCGAGGTAGGACAGAGCAGTACACAGAAGGCGAGGGGAAAACCCATAATACGGGTGCTGCCATTCTAATCACTACCCTCCTCCTCTTCCTCCAATTCCAGTCAGGTGTTCCAATCCAAGGAAGGACTTCCGCGAGCCCTCAATCCTCTGAAAGCCTTTCTATGTACAGTCACATGTACTCAGGGGCTCCTGCCTCCACATTCCACAGCAATTTCTATCCTCCATAGCATAGCTTTTATTAAAAGGCAAAGACTGAGTTCCACTCATCTCTGCATCGATCTCAACAGCTTGCTAGCCTGGCACAGAGCAGTCACTCAAACGTCTGGAGCAAGATAGACCAGTGAACACACTAATGAGAAAGTCCCCATATCTTCTCAATTGAAACTACATTTTACAGAGCTTGTACAGAAAATGTGTTTCCAAAGTCTGAAAATAGCACTTGACAAATACGTTTGACTGACTGAATAAATGTATGTTTCCTGATTCTCCAACAGACTGTTCAATATTGTTCCCTAAGAAACGAATACAGTTGTCTTTACAGTCTCCAAAAAACCTATGAGACATCATGAAAAAAATCAATCTCTTTTCATAAATATTATACACCTATAAAAACAGTCATCCAGTTAAAAATATGCATAAGCTGAATATTCTTACATATAATTAAACATCTTCCAATCTTTCCTCCTTTAAACTTTATTTTGTGAAGCTAGAAAGGTATCCTTGCATAGCCCATTCCTAGTTCTCTGAACCAATGAATGTTTCTGAGCTGGGAGAGTTAGGGAAAGTGAGTGTGAGCAGCAGCAGGAGGGCATAGGCACTTGTGAAATAATCACATAGGCACAGCTGAGAGCAAAAATGCTGACTCCAGGACAGTGGGTCCCCTCGTTCAAGGATAAGCTTACAGTGACCATCAGGGGTCACTGGAGAGACTACAGAATACTTGTAGTTTTATTTCACTTCTTACTACAGAAAGTAAAACAAATACTAACCTTAGCTCCAGGAAGCACTTCATTTTGTTTCAGCGTGAGACTCAACTCCAACCTACCAATTAGCCCTCCAATCTGCACTGGGTCAGAGGGTGCTACCTCTGGTAAAGTTCTAGTTAGCTGTGGGTGTGGCTCATAAACGATTTTAGGATTCCAGCTAGGTGACAGCTTTGGCTCAGTTTCCTACAATAGGGTGATAAGAATAAAGTACACTGTAAATAAATCAAACTGCAAAATACAAATGTCAATTTGAGAAGAAAATATTTGACATGCAAAACTGTATTACGTTACAATAGATAAACCAGAATCTTATAGCTAGTCTGAGGCACCATTGTATGTTAGCACAGTACCTTGGTAATGAAGACTAATAATGGAAAAGGACTTTATGGAAAAAAAAGCACAGCATCTGTTCAAATTACAGTAATAAGAAAACTTAATAGATGATCTATAATTAAGAAAATCTGATTTGTGAATTAACAAAAGATAAATTATAGAACTAATTTTGATACATAAAAGGAGGAATAAAGAACTCCTTAATTATAAACTTTTTTAAGATATGATTTGTAAGATAAATTTTCAGCAATACAATCACTATGTAAGGTAAATGTGAACATTGCTTGATTTCCTGCATTTATTGTATAAGGACATTAGTTATTAATATACCCTTGCTCCCCAAGACACAGTAGCCAATGTTTCTCTATCTAATTAATACACAGCAAAAAGGAAAGGCATCTCTAATAATAAAAGTATAATATGCTAATTAGACGAGACGTCCTTCTGGACAACCTTCCAGACTAAGCCGGGGCTGCAAGGGAAGCCCGCATCCCGGGTGCCTGCTGGCATCCAGAGGGAAGCCCGGGTTCCGGGTACCAGAGGGAAGCTGGTGGAAGGAAGGCCTACTCTTGCACAAATTTCGTGCATCGGGCCTCTAGTCCTATATAATAAAAGGCTAATATGCAAATCGACCAAACGAAGAAATGACTGGTCACTATGATGCGCAATGACCACCAGGGAGCAGGCGCTCAAGGCAGAAGCTGCTCCCTGGTGGTCAGTGCACTCCCACAGGGGGAGCAACTGCTAGCTTAGGCCCTCTCACCACGGGGAGCAGGCCTAAGCCGTCAGTCGGACATGCCCTGAGGGTTCCCGGACTGTGAGAGGGAGCAGGCTGGGCTGAGAGACACCCCCCGCATGTGCACAAATTCCGTGCACTGGGCCTCTAGTTAATTATAAATATGAATGTTTTAAAATCTCTGAAATATGTCCCCATTACTCAATATTTGTGTTAATTTCCAGATCAGATGGGAACTCATTAACACATTATATATTCTAGCAAAATAGCTCTCACTTAAACCTTTGAAAAATTTGTGATTTAGTTTTGGTTTTGTTTTCCTTACCACTGGTGCAGTTGAACACACTGGGGAAGATTTTGCTGATGCAGAAAACTCATCCCAGAAGAGAGACACTCCAGAGAGCTGGAGTAACTTGTGAGCAAAAGCTGTAGGCTGATGGACGTTAATTCCTGAGGACTCGTCTGCAGTTTCATCACAGTATACAGTTCTGAAAGTTAACACCAAAAAGGGCATTTGCGTAAAACTCCTAGGAAAACCTACTTACAATGATAAGAAATGCACACAGCTTTTTAAGTTAAAGGGATTTTTCAAGTGTTAGCACCTTAGGATGTGTCTATAATGTGGGTCAGCATTACCATGCTTTACCACAGTAAATATTTCATGAGGAGACCTTAGCCCCCAGTAAGGATAACTTCATGAGGCTCCTAAATTTGGGGGGGAAATCAGTAACTTTCTAAAGTTAGTTTCAAGGAACAGTTCCTGAGTACCCTCCAAACACCTCTGGGGAACAGTGAAACGGCATCTGGCTCCCTGTCAAAAGCCTGACATAAATGACCGGTCTTGAATTCTTATGACTATGCTATAAATACTTGACTAATCTTCAGTTTAATCAAAATAAGGAAAGTAGTTCTAAATGCATGAGATTTTAGATATTATTTAACATACTATTCAAGGTAGGGCAACCTAATTTCAAAAATCTTTGAACAATAACTGATAGGTATGTTTTGTGAAAAGACAGAACCCATAACTTATCTGCTTAAAATTTGGCAAAGGTCCCCCACAGATCCATATACAAGTATCGTTGGAGCTCAGTGTACATACTTCACTCTGCTTATTTCTGTGGGCAGTTCTCATGGCTCTAAGACACAGTGAACAGTCAGTAACTCTAATCAACACCCATGACATATAAAGTCAATCCCTGCTGAGAACTATTTACTGGGTCCAAGTGGGCATCCACGGAAAACCAAAAGCGATGTTTCTATCTGTTTACATAAATCACTACTGCACATGCTGACCTTATAATACCCTCACAGAATCCTCAAAGAAAACAGAAGTCTTAGCCTTTCTCACCAAAGCAGCAAAACTGCTGCTCACATTAATGAGACACACCTAGAGTGCACTGCTTATGTGCAGAACCTGACACTCCCCAGCGGGAGTGCCTCACGCTGAGCAGCACACTGTTTTGACTTGACAGCAACTAAAAGAGAATTTCTTGCTTTGAATTCGACGTAGTATTATATATAATTATACCCCAACTGGTACTTTACGTTTTCCATAAAGGGACTGGAACACTGCTTGGAGAGCAGCACTTTACTCCGAAATTACGCAATATATTAATTAAATATCATTACTTCTCACCTCCAAAAGCATTCTGAAGTCTAATAAGAGTTACAGTATGTTATTCATTAAAAAACAGAATAGGGTCATATTTTTCCAGGTATGAAAGGTCTTACCTTTCTATTCGAATTTCAAGTGCAGTTCCAGTTTTGGAGTTTTCTGGCACATGTTCAATTCTCAAGACGGTGTCTATAAAAGTGACTTTTACTCTTCTTAGTACTAAAGTAAATAGGTAACCATCAACATAAGAGACAAATAAAAACTTCGAATGAAAGAATAAATACTAAATTTGTTTAATATACACTTACAAAATAAAATTGAATTCCATTCCTTAAAAATCCCAAACTCTCGAGTTCTGAGCACTTACCTGTTGTTACAGCTCATGGACACCTGGGGCAGTGACTAACCCTCTCTGTTGAATTCAGACCCAATTCTAAGTATAATAAAGTAAACTCAAGGAGAAGTACAAAAGAACATGAAATTAAATGGAATGCAATATTTAAATAACCTCAACTCTAAAGTTCTGAAGGGAGAACAGTTCATTTAAAAGTCACTTCAATGACTTTTCCTTATACAAGGCTTACTAAACAAAGATACTAAATGAAATTTCGATTTTTAAAAAAAATACTCAATAATACCAAACCTGTTTCAATGGTTTCAGCAAACTTTTCAAGTCCTTCAAAAGGCTGGGATCCTTCTCCTTGTTCATCTGTTAGTTTCTGGCTAAGACATTCCTTCGCCAACTGCATACTGCTGGTCATGAAACTTGACCAATACATAGGCTCAGATCCAGTTGCTGCAGAAAACATAGATTAATCCTAAATAATTTTTCATAGTTACCACAAGCCATTTCTTAAAATAACACATTTCAAGTAGATAAATTAGTAATCCTCTATAAGATATTTAGCATCAGGGTGTTACCTAGGGATACAATATTCTACAGAAATTACCCCTTAGATTTAAACATCATCTTATAATGACTGGGAGTGGGGGGGGGGGGGGGGGGCGGCGCGGGACAAATCACAGTAAAAGTCCAGAGACATGTGCTCTGAGTACATGATATATATTTGCCAAATATTAATTTATGTGCTCATTCAGTGTGTATTTTACACACCCATGAGCTGTTCAAAATACTGTAGAGCAGGAGTTGACAAATTTTCTGTAAAGAGTCTGATAGTAAATATGTTAGGCTTTGGGGGCCATGTAGTCTCTATCACAACTACTCATGAAGGAGTATTTTGGTGTTCTAATAAAATTTTTTTTACAAAAACCAGATTTGGCCTGCCAGCCTTAATTAACTGATCTCCAATAGGAGTAGAAAAATAAAGTAATTATTAATTCTGCCCTCAGAGAGCCTATAGCATAATAGAAGAAATGAGATAAGGTTAAAAAGAATTAGTACAGCCCTAACCGGTTTGGCTCAGTGGATAGAGAGACGGCCTGCGGACTGAAGGGTCCCAGGTTCAATTCCGGTCAAGGGCATGTACCTTGGCTGCGGGCACATCCCCAATAGGGGGCGTGGAGAAGGCAGCTGATCCATGTTTCTCGCTCATTGATGTTTCTAACTCTCTATCCCTCTCCCTTCCTCTCTGTAAAAAAATCAATAAAATATATTTTAAAAAAAAGAATTAGTACAACTATTAAGTTTCAACAGAAAACATTATGACCACTAAGAGGTGAAGTTCTCTAGCTGAGGGAATTAACAGGAAAACAGGTACAGGTAGAGTTGATGTAGGCTTTAGAAGGTTAGTATAAATGTAGATAAAACAAAAGAGCAACCTTTGAGGAAGAAACACATGAACTGAAAAATCCTTTCCAGCGCTTCCCCTCATGAGAGAATTCCATCACACTTCCTTTTGTTATTCAAAATAAATGGGCAGAGATTACTAGAATTACTGTCTTCCAAATCAATTGTAAAAGCCCTTCTAATAGGACAGTTTTAAAGTAAGGAGAAAATATTTGACTTTCCATCAGAAAGTATTATTATATGTACCCAGAGTTAAAAGATAAAATATTCTTGTTTATTAACTACCGGGTTATTAAGGAGGATTTCCATGCACAGATTACTAATTTTCAAAATACAGGCACTATAATTCTACTAAGCATAATTTAAACTTGGTGATTCAGACAGCACTGGAAATTATAATTCTTCAAATATATGTTTAAAAACATCACTTGTCACTGAAAAAAAAGAAATTTAAGTTCATAATTTAAGATGACTTACCATCGTAACTTAACTGGTTCTTAAAATGCGCACACACACATAAATACACACTTTGTAGTAGGAAAATCTGAGATACAACATAGCATAGTGGTTAAGAACAAGGACTCCAGAACTAGACTGGCTGAGTTCAGATCCTCTCTTTTCCACTTGACTAGCTATGACCTTGGACAAATTATTAAACTTATATGGGCCTCAATTACCTGTTCTGCAAAATAAAGATAATAAAAAATATCTATTTCAAAGAGTTACTGTGAGGATAATATTTGTAAAGCACTAAGTATAATATCTAGCATGCAAGAGGTACTATATATGCTTAAGTCAGAAAACATCATGTGCAAGTAAAGCTACCACACATATATACTTGTAAACAATTACAACTTTAAAGCTTTTCCTTCCAAAAATTTTTGCCCACTTACCCAATCCTAGGAAAGAGATGAAATAATTGTACAATGAACACCTGCGTGCCCTTCACCTATATTCATCAAGATTCTATTCTCTCTCTTTCTCTCTCTCTCATACTTTTGCTGAACTATTTGAAGATAAACTGCAGACATCATAACACTCACTCCTAAATACCTCAGCATGTAATTCCTAAGAACAAGAACATCCTCCTGCAAAATACACCCAAGTAATATAACTTTAATATATAATACTCTTATGTTCTATACCCAAATTTTCCCAGCTACCCTGATAACATCCTTCATAGCAATAAACAAAGACATGATTATATACTGCAATTAGTTATTCATGTCTTTAGCCTCCTTTAATCTGGAACAGTTCCTCCATCCTTCTTATCTTCCATTACACTGACATTTTTAACAGTGCTAACCATTTACTTTATAAAATTTCCCTTACTTTGGATGTGTCTGACTGCTGCTTTATAATTTAGCAGGAACAGTAAGTACAACACTGATGTGTGTCCTTCCCAGTTGATTACATCAGGACACACATGCAGTCAGTTATTTTTGGTGGTGACTCTCAATTTTCTCCAACATAAAGGTAAGTTTACCCTTTGTAAAAAATATGTAGCCCTGGCCAGGTGGCTCAATTGGTTGATGTATTGTCCCTTACACCAAAAAGGTTGTGAGTTCGATTCTGGGGTCAGGGCACATACCTAGGTTGTGGGCTCAATCCCTGGTCAAGGCGCTTAAGGGAGGCAAACGATTAACGTTTATCTCTCACATGGATGTTTCTCTCTCTTCCTCTCTCTATACATAACCTCTGGTGAGGGTTAAGAAGAAGAATCTACAAATCAGTGGGAGATAATTTGATACTGTCTAAATATTAAACTCCTCAACAACCCTTCACTAAATAGTATTAGCATTCATTGATGATTCTGTTCTGTATCAATTTTTACTATGGTGGCCAAAAGAATAGTGAATTCTATTTTTGTTATTTATACGTAAGTAGGTATTCTATTGCAATAAAGATCTTTCCCTTCTCCCTGTCCCCATTACATATTTATTTATTTGCTCAATATGGACTTAGGGCATTTTTTTAATTTAGCATGTTATAATTCACTAGGGGCCCGGTGCACGAAATTCGTACACTGGGTGTGTGTGGGGGGGGTGTCCCTCAGCCCAGCCTGCCCCCTCTCACATACTGGGAGCCCTCAGGCGTTGACCCCCATCACCCTCCAATCGCAGAATCGGCCCCTTGCCCAGGCCTGACGCCTCTGACAGAGGCGTCAGGCCTGGGCAGGGGACCCTCATTTCCCCCCATCACTGGTTCTGCCCCCAGACCCCTCCGATTGCTGGCTTTGCCCCTTGCCCAGGCCTGATGCCTCAGCCAGAGGCGTAGACCCCCATCACCCTCTGATCACCTGATCGGCCCCTTGCCCAGGCCTGACGCCTCCGCCAGAGGTGTCAGGCTTGGACAGGGGACCCCCATATCCCCCCGATCACTGGCTCTGGCCCCCGCCCAGGCCTGATGCCTCGGCCAGAGGAGTTGACCCTCATCACCCTCCGATCACCAATCACCGGATCGGCCCCTTGACCAGGCCTGAGGCCTCTGGCAGAGGTGTCAGGCCTGGGCAGGGGACCCCCAGCTCCCCGCGGTTGCAGGCTCTGCCCCTTGCCCAGGCCTAACGCCTCTGGCTGAGGCGTCCGGCTCGGGCAACGGGGACCCGCAGCTGCAGCGGCCCCGCGATCGTGGGCTCCGCTTTAGGCCCAGGCAAGGGACCCCTAGCTCCCGGGACTGCCAGCTTCGACTGTGCCCAGCTCCCATCGCTGGCTCCACCCCTACTTCCTACTATCACTGGCCAGGGCAGAAAAGGCACCTGATTCTCCAATCATGGCTGGGGGGCAGGGCAAAGGCAGCCCCTTGGCCGCCTTTGCCCTGCCCCCCAGCTCTTAGCTCTCCCCTGGGTTTCCGATCACTGTCAGTGGCAGGGGGCTTCTTCCTGCTTTCCCTTTTGCCTCCCTGCATTGTGCCTACATATGCAAATTAACCGCCATCTTGTTGGCAGTTAACTGCCAATCTTAGTTGGCAGTTAATTTGCATATAGCCCTGATTAGCCAATGAAAAGGGTATCGTCGTACGCCAATTACCATTTTTCTCTTTTATTAGTGTAGATTATTGTCATCATTATTTTTGATACTCAGATTTGGCTAATGGGAGCCCCTTCAAGCCTGATCTTGTGTCCTTTTAACAATTCTCCACAATTTTTGAGCACTTCCTTGCTTTCTGGCACAGTCCTTTGAATCTTTAGAACACAGTAAGTAATTGGTAACAAATAATTACATCAACCATCTACATACTAAAGTTCCTGTGGGTAAATAGGCAGAGAAGTAACATTAAAGATACAATCACACACATACACCACACCCTACACCGACCCATTTTATCTATCTCACAAATACAATGCAAAGTAATAAATTAAATATTGAATATAATGCAATTAGATTACTTTCCCAATCTCTGGGAAATAAAATAGAAACACTCAATAGAATAAAATAAAATAGAACACATGAGATACACCTACCTAGGCGAGGTCTAGGTCGGAAGACCATTTCTAGCCCTTTCACTTCCAGTGCACAATTATCCTGTAGCAAGGAGCCCCATGGAACTGACAGAGAAATTGACTGTATGAATCCTTCAGTGACTTCTAAAGGCGCATCTGCTGACTCCAGGATCTCATTGAGGCACTAAAGAGAAAAACCAAGGGCAATTTTAAATCACGAGAACTTAAAATTGTTAACGTATTCAGATGCTGAATATGCTCATATATGTGTCAGGCACTAGGATAAAGGAAGCAGAGACCTAGTTAATGACGATCCCTGGTCCTCACAAGCTTACAAAGATAACTTACCATGAAAGGCACACGTAATTAAAGTATGATGAGTTGCACCCAGCAGGTGTGGCTCAGTGATTGAGTGTCAACCTATGAACCAGGAGATCACAGTTCGATTCCCAGTCAGGGCACATGCCCGGGTTGCAGGCTCAATCCCCAGTGTGGGGCGTGCAGGAGGCAGCTGATCTATGATTCTCTCTCATCATTAATGTTTCTCTCTCTTCCTTCTTCTCTGAAATCAATAAAAATATATTATGCCGAAACCGGTTTGGCTCAGTGGATAGAGCGTCGGCCTGCGGACTGAAAGGTCCCAGGTTCGATTCCGGTCAAGGGCATGTACCTGGGTTGCGGGCATATCCCCAGTGGGAGATGTGCAGGAGGCAGCTGATCGAAGTTTCTCTCTCATCGATGTTTCTAACTCTCTATCTCTCTCCCTTCCTCTCTGTAAAAAATCAATAAAATATATTTAAAATATATATATATTATTTTTAAATACATTTTATTGATTTTTTTATGGAGAGGGACAGAGTCAGAAACATCGATGAGAGAGAAACATCGATCAGCTGCCTCATGCACACCCCCACTGGGGATGCACCCGCAACCAAGGCACATGCCCTTGACCGGAATCAAACCTGGGACCCTTCAGTCCGCAGGCTGACGCTCTATCCACTGAGCCAAACCAGCCAGAGCAAAATATATTATTTTTTAAAAGTGAGATGAGTTACATGCAGAGAAAATGCATTGTGCTATTTGAGCGTGTAAAGACCCTAACCTGGCACGCTAGTTGAGGAACTGCTATTTAAAGCTGAGACGAGAAGGCTGAGGAGTCACTAGGCAAAGTGTTCCAGGCAAAGACAAAGGCATGTGGAAGGATTAAAAAAAAAAAAAAAAAAGCAGAGGTCAGAGAGGGCAAGCCCACCTACTTGAGATGCAAGAATATCTAAAGAGAAAAGCAGCTGTAGCTTTAGTGTACTGTGTCAGGGTGATGAGCCAGAGATAAGGCTACAGAGATAAGAGAGAGGGGCATCCAAAAACCTTGTAATTCATGTTAGAGTCTGAAATTTATCTCAAGGGCAAGGTGAAACCATTGAAAGATTTTGAGTTTCCATGCCATGACGGGACTGGAACGTTTAGAGGGCCTCTCCTGCAGCCAGGTAGAGCATGAATTGGAAGAAAGCAAACCTCAGACAGAACGGTCGTGATGAGCAGAAGCTAGAAAAGTTGGTTTGGCAAGGACAGCAACACTGAGGACAGTGAGAAGCGGACGGATTGTTGTGATACATTAGGAAGCCAAGTTAGCTGCCATCAAGAGGAAAGAAGAATGACTCCGGGTGCTGGCTTGGGCAACTGCTTCAACAGTGGTGCCATTTACTAGACAGAGAAACCTGGAGAAGCTGGTTAGGCGACAGAGGAGGAGTTCAGTCCCAAAGAATACATCTGAGCAGACACCCAGGTGGAGATGTCTAGGAAGCAGCTGGAAATTCCGGTCTAGAGCTCGAGAGAGTCATCTGGGCTGGAGACAGAGAAGAGCATTGTGAACACAGAGGGTAAATGACGCCACGGCGGTGAGGAGAGATGACCTTTAGGAACTTACATAGAGGAAAACAACAAGAGGCCTAGGACAGAACCCTGGTAAACACCAATATTTAAGAAACACGTTAAGAAAGAGGAACCTGCAAAAGGCAGAAAGGAGAAGGGAAATCAAGAAAGCTTCATTTTCCAGAAAATCATGGAAAGACAATGTGAAAGAAAAGAGTGAGCAAGTGCAGCAACAGCTAAAAAGGAGTCAAAGATTTTTAAGGGTCCCCTGGACTTTACTAGGTAAGTGGTATTTAGGGTACAGGTGATGCCATTGAGAGGGATTTCAATAGAGGGGGGAGGCAAGCTAGATTATAACAGAAGGGTGACAGAAAGGATGTAAATACAGTTAGCAGAATAATTAAATGCGTTTCTGACAATATATTTTTAAATTAGAATAAAAGTTATTAAATGCCAGTTTTATGTAGGGTACTTCCTGAAAGCCATGTTGCATAAGGGTGGAGTCATAATTCTTTGTCTACAAGCCTAATGCTGAATATTGAGTGAGACGGAGACTAGCTCCTGTTTTACCAGAGGTTTCTCCTGAAAGGCTTTCTGCATGCTGGGGCTTGCGTAACCATCCAGACTTTCTAAAAAGTACATGGGCACGGGTGGTCTCAAGGTACAAACACCCAGATCCTCACTCTCTAAAGATACTCTTTCCCCAAACTGACCTTCCTCGGAAGAGTACTTACAGCAGTGACGTCAAGTTGGGTCTGCTTTCCCATAGCCCTCGGTGTGACTCACTTCTCCCACTTAGCCAAAACAGGCCTATCCTTTTACCTTCCTGAATCCTCTCTTATACACTACCTAGCGTATAAAAATCTCCAGGCAGGGCCAGAAACTTAAGTTTTCTGGTCTTTCACTGTCTTATACATATTTTTGACATGACACCAAAGAAAATCAAAGAACTAAGTGATATTGCTACTGCAAATCCCTTCAGTTCTCATCCACTTAGTTAAGGCATCAGTGTTTCTCAAGCTTGTAATTATTTTAAAAATTTAGAATGAGCCCTAGCCAGGTGGCTCAATAGGTTGAAGTGCCGTCCCTTATACCAAAAAGGTTGAGGGTTCAATTCCTGGGCAGGGCACATTCCTAGGTTGCGGGTTTGATCTCCAGTTGGGGAGCAATTGATGGATGTTTTTCTCTCTCTCTCCTCTCTCTCTCTTTTGCTCTTCCCTCCCCCCTTCCTCTCTCTCTGAAATCAATAAAACATATTCTCAGGTGAGAATTAAAAAAAGAAAAAGAAAATTTATATAAAAGCACCCAATATGTAAATAAATGGTCACTATTATCTTCAAAAGCAAACTAAAATCCCCTGCCTTGATGCCATGCCCCTCTAGTCATCAACCTCATTTCTCTTTCTTTTGTCAAGGGAGCTATTTTCTCAAACCACAAACTACTATCTGCCTTCTAACACTCAGCTCCTTTGAAACTGCTCTTAACCGCCAATAAACTGACAAATGCAATGAAAAACATTCAGTCCTCATCTTCCTTGAATACTCATCTCAGTCTAATTCCTATTTTGAAATTCTAACTTTTCTTGGCTTCCGTAACATGCTTCACACTGAGTCTTTTTTCCAATTCTTTACCACTTAAAATGATGATACTCTTCTAAGTTTTATCTTCAGCTTTTTTTGTTTCTCAACTAATCTACAACTGCCCATGCACTTTATGCCATTCCAGTGTTTCAGTTACCACTGATACTCTGATAACTCCCAAATCTTCCCAACTCTTCCTTCCTCAAATCCAATACTATATAGCATTTTGACCACTTCAATGGGAAAAGAACTCATGAACTCCTCCCTCCCACTTGAAGCTCCTTGAAGTTAGCAGTCTCTAAAATGTATCTATCCCAGAGATAACAGATGAGCCAATAGAGATGTGAGTAGAAAAATTAGACATTCTATATTAAATTTTTCACATTTTTATACAAAGGGCATTGGCACCCTCACTCCAGCCATATATCAGACTGGTACAAAGAGAAGACCAGCCCTAGCAGGTTTGGCTCAGTGGATAGAGCATGGGCCTGTGGACTGAAGGGTCCCAGGTTTGATTCTGGTCAAAGGCACATGCCTGGGTTGTGGGCTTGATCCCCAGTAGGGGGCATGCAGGAGGCAGCCGATCAATGATTCTCATCAGTGATGTTTCTATTTCTCTCTCCCTCTCCCTTCCTCTCTGAATATATATATTTTCAAAGAGACCAGTAGTTCCACAATGGGGAAGAGTTAAGAATGGTGCCCTCAGTTGGATGTTCCATTCCAACACACTGAAACTTACCTGAGCATCATTCTGCACAATAAAAACAGACCTGTAGTCCTGGCCGGGTGGCTCAGTTGGTTGGAACATTATCCCATACACCAAAAAGGCTGTGGGTTCAATTCCCTGTCAGGGCACATGTGTAGGTAGTGGGTTTGATCCCCAGTTGGGACTTGAGTGGGAGGCAACCAATGTTTCTCTCTCTTCCTTCTTCTCTCTCTTAAAAGGAAAAAACAAAAACATATCCTTGGGTAAGGATTAAAAAAACCCAGACTTTTAAGCAACAGAATCTTTGTAAAAAGACAAAAAGTGACAATAACTTTCTGATTTTCTGGCTTTACTTATGGCCAAATATTTAAGAGATGATTTTAAAGATGAAAAGCCATTTTCTTCTGTATAAACAGAAGAATTCTAAATATGCTGATCACTTATGTGATGACAAATAGCTATCAATAGTATATGCTACCAGGCAGGTATATTCCAAAAAACAAAACATACTGTATATTTTCAAAGTACAGATGCCATTTTAGTAATGAGTGAGAAAGTAAATACTTTTCAAAGGATACTTGTACTAGGAGGAGAATGTTTTGAAAAATTATATTTGGAAATGTCTCTATTGTTACATGATTTTGTTGCTGAAATAATGTTTATTAAAAATACTATCTTTTTTTAAAGTCATTATCTACACAAAAGTTATAAAAGGTTTGAACATATGGAAAATTATCCCAATGAATCTAAAAGTCTTGCTTAAGAGTTTCTTAAAGATATATATATATATATATATATATATGTAACCTTCCAATTAACTAGCAAAAATAACTGATTGAGACCAAGGAAGAAGGGAATGTCACTGCCAATTTCAACATAATCCTGTGCATAATTAATGGTTGGCAATTGAAACATTAGTGATGTCACCAATTATGCAATTCTTCCATTTGTATCTATGATTCTGTGAGGTATCTTTTTTTCAGTAATGAAAGTCAGTCGAATGAAGTGTCAAAAGTAACTGAATTTGGAATCAGAAGTTTGAATAGCTATATTTGTCATATCAAGATTTATCAACAACGCTGGCCGGTTTGGCTCAGTGGATAGAGTGTTGGCCTGTGGACTGAAAGGTCCTGGGTTCAATTCCGGTGAAGGGCACATGCCCAGGTTTCAGGCTCACTCTCCAGTGTGGGGTGTGCAGGAGGCAGCCGATTAATGATTCTCTCTCATCATTGATGTTTCAAACTCTCTCTCCCTCTCCCTTCCTCTCTGAAATCAATAAAAGTATATATATATTTTTTAAAAGAGTGATTGCTAAAATAGCTTTATTAAAAAAAGATTTATCATCAACAGAACACACTATAATTAATAAATAAATTAACAGCAACAAATGTTTACTGGATGCTTTATTTGACATTATCATTTTGGCTGGGGATATCCCTCACCTTCAAGGAAAAGGACAAAAAATATTCAGAGTAAGTCTAGCCATAAATCACTCTACCAATGATCCTGAAGTCAAACTGTAAAATTCAAATATTACCACCTCTGATTTTCCATGAGGATTACATGATCCACACAAATTAAGAGTGTCTAGCATAGCGTCTTAAATACAAAAGATGCTCAATAAACATTTACTTTCCTTTGAAGCCATAGGATTCATAACGAAATAATGGCCTTAGGAATTAGACAGGTTTGAATTCTCACTGTACCACTTGTTGGCCGTGTCACTTGGGGAAAATTATTTAACTCCATCTGTAAAATGGAAATAATAATACCCACCTTATAAGATTAATGTGAAAAGCCATTAATGAATAATGTATACAAAATCATTCAACCCACAAAAGACAGTTAGTAAATATCCAACCCTCCTCCTTCAAGATAGCCTATTCATAACTGTACTGAAAGTAGAGACTCATGGATCGTTAAATTTATTTTATTTCTTTATGGGTCATTGAATTTTAAAATATCCACCATAATCCCTATCTTCTGGTAAGAATTACAGCAGTACAGTACCCTGCCACAGTGCCTGGCATGGAGTGTATAGCTACTCCATTAATGTTGACTGCACTCAGGTGAGTTCCTATGTCCAATGTCAATAGGCAAACTGTGGCAGCTGGGCTGGCCTGATGTGGGCCTGGGTCTTCCCATTATCCTATGTACTCTCCCTAGTTTAAATCGTCTCGTTACGGATATTCATGCTAGTGCAAATCAATGTAAGGGCCATAATGCAGAATTATCATAATTTGAGCTTTTCGAGTTTCTATGGCTAAGAAGTCATTACTTTGTTAAAATACTTTTTCATAAAAGGGAAAACCACAGCTTTTTTACACAGCTTAAATTAGGAGGAAAAAAAGTTTCCTTTTGTTCTTGCACAACTATCACAGGAAAGTCGTCTACACTTATGATGTCCTGCATGGAAACCGCTTAGGATTGCTTTTAGAAGAGTAAATAAAACTCTAGAACGGCACAACCGATTCAAACTGAGCAGCGAACTCCAGCGCAGTAAATAAATGGCCGGGGGGAGGGGAAGCCACTTGTCAAACCCAAGGCGGCGCGTACTTAAGCAAAGCACTACCCAGTGAGCGTTCAAATGCAAGAGCAGCTGTCCGTGCTGAGCTGAAGTATACCTGAGGCACCTGCAGGCCACAAGGAGTCGCCTCACAGCCTCCGGATGGCAGGTAGGAAACAGGATTTAAATGCCCGAGAATCGCAGCCTCAGCGCTTTTGCAACACCTGCGCTGGCTGACGCTCGGTCACGTGAAACCGCCCGCGCTCCCAGGGCCATTCACAGGCTGGCCTTGCACCATGTCAACAAGCAAAGGCAGGCAAACCGGCGGGGGCGGCCTTCACCCAACTTTCTCCCGCTGGCAAACGCGGTTCCGAGTCCACGCTGTGCGAGGAGCCGACCCCCAACACATGACCGAAAGCCTGGGAGTGCTGGCATCCCCGAGGTCCTCCATCCTTCCCGCTCCCGAGTGTCATCCCATGAAACAGGGGGTCCGTTTGCCACTGAACCCCCGCGACCCCTTCGATCGGAGGGGGCAGCCCGGTCACCTCCCTCCATGGACGCCTTCCCAGACCCCAGCCACTGACCCCACGGGTTCCCACCGTGCAGACTCCAGTGTCTCGGTTACGTTTCTGGAACACGTGTTGGGAGGGCGCAAACTTGCTAGAAAGAGATGAAGCCACCCTTTCCGCACGGTTATCTGGGCCCTGCCGCACTGCCCAGGGAGGGGACGAATGTCACCAATTTTGGGATGACAGCCCTTCAAATCGCCCTACGGAGGGGAGCGAGGCCCGGCCGGCCGGCCGCCGGCAGCTCTTACCCATTTGTCCAAGGGGACCTGGGCGAGGGAGCCGGTGCCCTGGTACAGGTCCAGGCTGAGCTGCTCCAGGCTCAGCTTCTCCTGCAGGAAGTGGCCCAGGTACCGCTGCAGGAGGTACCGGCAGGCCCTCTTCTTGATGGACTCTGAGAACGGCCACGGCATGATGAAGGCTGGCGGCGGCTGCGGGCGGCGGCGACTCCGGCCTCGTGGCGCAGACTCCGGCTCCAGGCCGCGACCGCGGCGCCTCGGGTCCCGGCCGGCGACCCCGGGCCGCGGGTGGGCCTAAGCCCGGGGCGGCTCCTCCATGCCCGCCGGCACCGGGCGTCCCTCAGGGCGACCCCATCTCCAGCGCCGCGTCGTTCGCTCTAGGCCTGGCGGACCGAGACGAGGCGCGGAAGAGTCCCCGTCGCCCCTGACCCGCGGGGTCCGGGGGATCCCCTTCCACACAGAGAGAGGGTGCAGGAGAGGCGGGGGGAGGCGATAAGGCCCGAGGCAGGGGCTCAGCGGACACCTCCACCGCCGCCGCGCGACGAATTTGTTGTCATCCGGGGGCGCGCTCCCGGCTCTGGCGACGCTCCCGGCGCGTTCGCGAGACCTGGACTCCCTGCGCGCGACCGGAAGTGACGTCACACTGGGACTGGCGGAGGCGGGAAGAAGAGCCCGGAAGCGAGCGTTTCCGGCTCCGAGGGGGCGGGGCGAGGGGCGGAGGGGGCGGCGCCGCAGGTCGGCTCCTGACGCCCGGGGTGGGGAGACCCGGAGGACGGCGGGCGCGCAGGTGAGCTGCCGCTGGGATGGCTGCGGGCGGGCGGGCGGCCGCCGAGAAGAGCTACCGGGAGGGGAGGGCAGGCCGGGGACCCCCCGAGCGGGACGCGGCGCCGCGGGCCCGGCCGGGAGGGGCGGCGGCTGGAGGGGCCGGAGGCGGGTCCGGCCTGGGCCGTCCCGGGCATCTCGGACGCCGCCCCGAGGGGAGAGCTGCCGCTGCCGCTGTCGCGCACCCCCGCCGCCCCGAACACTGCCCGGTGCTGCTCATTGTCAGCAAGTTCATCGTCGCCCGACTCGGTCAGGTATTGTCTCCAAAGCTCCCTCTTCGTTGCCGCTGGGCGGCTGGCAGCCTGCGGGCGCGCTCTTCGTCCTGGGTGCGCTGCCCTGGGACCAGGAAACTTGAGTTTTCGAGGCATTTGTGGGCAGAGCTGCTTTCTCTGATCAGCCCCCAGCTCCCTCCCCGCCTCGCGGAGACGTGGGCGAAGTCCTCGTTCCGGAGTCTGCGCCGTCGGCTATCTGCCTTTGAGGAGGCAGCTCCTGCCGAGGGGCACTGCTCGGAGGCGCCCCGAAAGGCCTGCGCCGGGGTTCGCCGGCCTGGAAGCCCGGCGCCCCGGGTTACAGTCCTGACGCCGCCGCTTAGCCCAGCCGCTGTGCACCGGCACTGCCCCGGAGCCTTTGCCAGATGGGAGCCGATTAACGTCTGCTCCCGAGGATTGTTGTGAAAATCAACTATGATGACCGAACCTAAACAGAGCCCTGCCCCAGGTAGTTTAATTAAGAATAGCAGCCGAAGACGACCTGTGCAAGGAGAGCTTATTTGTTGGTAACTCGTGAATGCCTTCGAAATACCAGCACAGCCCCCCGAATATTGCCCGATAGAGGGCGCTCCGGTTCCCTTTCATTTTAGAACCAGGGTGCCGCCTGGAGTGCGTAGTGGGTCGGATTGTTGGTGCCCCACGTTCCTAAGAGGCTTGTCCCAAGCCTTCTCAGGGACTTCCAACCCCCTTGCTCCCGGCTCATGCAAAAATACCGGGTCAGGCTCCATTAGGTGAAAGTGTTCCCACCTGGAAAGGTGAAAAGGGTAAATAAGAATCGGGCAAAACCTTCAAGGAACTTATGTCCTACATCCAAAGAGCTATTCCTTTTCTCAGTAAATCCTTACTGATTTCCTGCACGAGCCAGGGGCTGTTCTAGATGCTGGGGAGACAGCACTGAGCCAGCCGAGGCCCTGCCCTCCTGGAGCTGGCCTGTCATTGAAGGCAGGGGAAACAAACAATGATCAAATAAATAATGTGCCATGGCGTCCTCCATACAGGAAGCATGAGCAAGCCATTCCCTTCCCCTCTCTTCTTCCCCCACAGGCACCTATCCCCTAACTTTCTAAGGAACCTCATGATATTTTTTGCTACAGTCAATTCTTGCTTGCTTTTCTACAAATAAATAATGTGCCATATGGTGATGTGTGCTGTAGGGAAAAAATTCTATCTAATAAAGAGGGAATATGCTAATTGACCCTCACACTTTTGCAAAGATGGTGGTGCCCACAGCCAATAAGGAGGGGATATGCTAATTGACTGTCATGCCCTCAAAGATGACGATGCCCATAGCCACAAGGTGGTGGTGCCCAGTCCCCTCAGCCCCGCCGGGGTGGCAGGCGCACAGCAAGGCCGGGCCGCGGGCGGCCACTCCGTGCGCCTGCCTCCGGAGTCCTTCAGTCCCCCAGCCGCCCAGGGCCGGCCCGAGGTGCAGGCAAGCCCCAGATGGCCGCTGCCTAGGGCCAGCTGAGGCTTGTGCTGCCATCAGTGGCAGCAGCAGAGGTGTGATGGGGGTGTCACCTTCCCCTGGTCGCCAGGTCGCCTCCCGCCCCTGAGAGCTCCCCGACTGTGAGAGGGGGCAGGCTGGGCTGACGGACCCCCCTCCAGTGCATGAATTTTCATGTACCGGGCCTCTAGTAAATAAATAAAGCAATATAACCCTGGCTGGAGTGACTTGGTTGGGCGTCATCCCTTGCACCAAGAGGTTGCCAGTTTGATTCCCATCAGGGCACATGCCCGGGTTGTGAGCTTAATTCTGGTCAGGGGAATGTGGGAGGCAACTCATTGATGTTTCCATCTCACATCGATGTTTCCCTCTCCTCCTTTCCTCTCTCTCTAAAAATCAATTTTTTAAATCTTTAAAAAAGATAAATAAAACAATATAAAGAGAATGGAGACAAGGAGATTTGTCACTTTTATATAGAAGGGTAAGGAACAACCTCTTATTTAATAAGGTAACATTTTAGCAGAGACTTGGAGAAAGCTAGGTAGCAAGGCACATAAGTACCTGGAGTTCTTTTCCAGGCAGAGGAGCAACAAGTGCAAGGACCTATCCCGAGGGAGTGAAGGGGAAGGGGGTGAGGGAGGGTCAAGTCATGTAGTGCATTGTAGGCCATTATAAGAACACTAGGGGCCCGGTGCACGAAATTCATGCACTGGGTGTGGGGGCGGGGAGTGTCCCTCAGCCCAGCCTGCCCCCTCTCACATACTGGGAGCCCTCAGGCGTTGACCCCCATCACCCTCCAATCGCAGGATCGGCCCCTTGCCCAGGCCTGACGCCTCTGACAGAGGTGTCAGGCCTGGGCAGGAGACCCTCATTTCCCCCCATCACTGGTTCTGCCCCCAGCCCCCTCTGATTGCTGGCTCTGCCCCTTGCCCAGGCCTGATGCCTCGGCCAGAGGCGTAGACCCCCATCACCCTCTGATCACCTGATCGGCCCCTTGCCCAGGCCTGACGCCTCCGCCAGAGGTGTCAGGCTTGGACAGGGGACCTCCATCTCCCCCAGATCACTGGCTCTGGCCCCCGCCCAGGCCTGAGGCCTCTGGCCCAGGAATCATGCCTGGGCAGGGGACCCCCATCTCCCTCTGATCGCTTGCTCCACCCCCCGCCCAAGCCTGACGCCTCTGACCCAGGCTTCAGGCCTGGGCAAGGGGACCATCATATCCCCCCAATCCCCAGCTCAGCCCCCCGCCCAGGCCTGATGCCTCGGCCAGAGGAGTTGACCCTCATCGCCCTCCGATCACCAATCACCGGATCGGCCCCTTGACCAGGCCTGAGGCCTCCGGCAGAGGTGTCAGGCCTGGGCAGGGGACACCCAGCTCCCCGCGGTTGCAGGCTCCGCCCCTGCCCAGGCCTAACGCCTCTGGCTGAGGCGTCGGCTCGGGCAGCGGGGACCCACAGCTGCAGCGGCCCCGTGATCGTGGGCTCCGCTTTAGGCCCAGGCAAGGGACCCCTAGCTCCCGGGACTGCCAGCTTCGACCGTGCCCAGCTCCCATCGCTGGCTCCACCCCTACTTCCTGCTATCACTGGCCAGGGCGGAAAAGGCACCTGATTCTCTGATCATGGCTGGGGGGCAGGGCAAAGGCGGCCCCTCGGCCGCCTTTGCCCTGCCCCCCAGCTCTTAGCTCTCCCCTGGGTTTCCGATCACTGTCAGTGGCAGGGGGCTTCTTCCTGCTTTCCCTTTCGCCTCCCTGCATTGTGCCTACATATGCAAATTAACCGCCATCTTGTTGGCAGTTAACTGCCAATCTTAGTTGGCAGTTCATTTGCATATAGCCCTGATTAGCCAATGAAAAGGGTATCGTCATACGCCAATTACCATTTTTCTCTTTTATTAGTGTAGACTAGAAGCCCGGTGCACGAATTCGTGCATGGGTGGGGTCTGGTCAGCCTGACCTGATGGATGCCCATCAGGCCAGGTGGCAGGGGAGAGGGGCCACAGGAGGTTGGCCGGCCCCACCCCTGATGGGCAGGCAACGGGGGGCAGGGCTGGCCAGGGGGAGGCGCCACGGGAGATTGGGGGGGCCAATCAGGGTCCCGATCAGGCCTGTTGGCCGCCGCAGTGCCGTCATAGCGACTGTTCCTTCCGGTGGCTTGGCTTTTATTTATATATAGATTGACTCTCACTCTGGATGAAGGAGTTTGAGGAGAGGAGTGACCTATTCTGGCCTGTTTTTACTAACTGCTTTGTTGAGAACAGATGGGTAGAAGTAGAGTGGCTTGGACTAGAGTAGTGGCAGTGAAGATGGTAAGAAGCAATTGGATTCTGGATATATTTTGAAGATAATAAGACATGTTTGTGAGTAATAATTATGATACTTGCCATAAAAGGAGCGTAAACAAAGTGGTATGAAAAGGTGGAATCTCATCTGGCAGGGAATTAGAATAGGCCTTGAGAGGTTTGAACTGAACTCTTGAGTAATAGGTACAATTGACTTCTTTCAGGTTCACATGTTAAATAGTAAGTGACTTCTTTTGAAATATAGAATTACATTTAGGCTGTTTATAGAATGCCTGAAATTTCAAATATCAGAAAAGGAAAATAAAATCGGAAGATTTTATAACAAACATACTCCCTTCACTGATTTTGTCTCTCCTATATTACATCAACTTTAATATCTTATTGGTTCCTTCATTCATGAGCTAAATACATTTTGACACATGATTACTATAGGTATGTGACCCAAGTAGAAAAGATTAGATACTGCAAAAGAAAAGATTGGTGAACCTGAAGACAAAACAATGGAAACTATTGAAAGTGAAACAGAAAAGAAAATGAAAAAATTAACAAAGTTGTGAGGAATAGGACAGCTTCACTTGGACTCATATTCATGAAATTGTAGCCCCCAAAGAGAGGAGGGACAGATAATAATAATAATGAAGAAATAATTAGCAAAATTTGTTGAAATTTATTGAAAACTATAAACCCACAAGCAAGTGGTTCAGTGAACCCAAAGAAAAAGAAACATGAAAAAAAACTATACCACCCTAACCGCTTTGGCTCAGTGGATAGAGCATCAGCCTGCGGACTCAAGGGTCCCAGGTTTGATTCCAGTCAAGGGCATGTACCTTGGCAGCTGATCGATGTTTCTCTCTCATCGATGTTTCTAACTCTCTATCCCTCTCCCTTCCTCTCTGTAAAAAATCAATAAAATATATTAAAGAAAAAGAAAGAAAATAAAACTATACCAAGTGGAACAAAGATAACAATGGGATCAGATTTATCATAGGAAACAATGCAAGCAAACTGATAATAGAGAAACATCTTTAAAGTCTTGAAAGGGGGGGGCAAACTGTCAACCTAAGATTTTTATACCTAGCAAAAATACCTTTCAAAATGGAAGGTGAAAGGAAGTCCTGTTCAGATATACAAAAGCTGAAAGAAGTTAACAGCAGCAGATTTATACTGCAGGAAATGTTGAAGGAAAATTGAATGGCAGAAGGAAAATGGTACAGGTTATAGACCCAGATGTAGATCAACACAAAGGAATGAGGGCACCAGAAATGGTAACTATATGGTTAACTCTAAAATACCTGTGCAGTGATGATGGTGCTGGAGTTACAAAGCATGAAACCTATAGTTAAGGAACCTTTCCAAAGGAGACAGTGAACTTGGCAAGTACTCTGAGCCTCCTTTTAATAGAACCATGTAAACTAGCTGTTTATATTGCCCATCCAATATATTAATTAACTTTTCCAAAAAGAAAGGGCAGAAAATGAAGTCTCTTCAACTATCTGAACACTGTTTTTCCTGCTGATAGCATATGGACACTGTGGTACAGAGACTATGCCTCCCACCCATGTTGCCCATGTCCTAATTCCCAGAAACTGTGAACATGATGCCTTAAATGGCAAAAGGAACTTCCTAGATTTCTCACCTCCAGAATTGTAAGAAAATAAATTTGTGTCGTTTTAATTTACTATATTTGTGATAATTTGTGACAGCAGCAATGCAAACTAATATAGAAACATATTAATATTCAAATTCTACAAAGCTTTATAAGCACTTTGTATATGACAGGTATAAAAATATCATTAGGGTTCCATTTATTTACATCCTTTTCTATAAAGCTGTTGAAGAGCTAGATCAATCATTGCTTTTTATTTTGGGTAGTCTCCTAAATCAGTTAGGATACTTTCAGTTGCCAGGAAAGTAGCTGGAATTTATTGCTCCCATAACTGAAAAGTGCAAAGGTTAGGCAGCCATCAGAACTCTGGCAACGTTTCTCAGTCAACCTTTTGGCTCTGTTCTTTTCCCATTTTCAGCACCGTCTTGGCCCAGTATCTCCCATCTCAGGATGACAGCCAGAAGGAGCTGAGCTCTGTGCTCTATTCTGGATTAAGGTGACTAGAAAGAATTTCGTGTATTGTTAGTTTAGGGCACTCTAACTGGGTGGGGGTCAGTATCACCCAAATTACTTTACTCAGTAGGAGAAAGGAGCGTTATGATTCACCTTAGAAAATCTGGGTGCTATTAGGACGGGGAAAGGATATTGATAAGAGCTTGTTACAACCAACAAAAAAGAAATTATAATAATGTCTTTTAAAAGTACTAGTAAGTCTCAAATGTTATCAATTTGTGTAATGCTTCAAAAGTAAATTCTTTTTTTATTTGTGTATTAGCAAAAGTTCTGAATGTCTGCTTTTTTATCTGTCATTCAAAGACATTTTAGAAAAATAATCTTCAGTCTTAAGTGTCTTTCTTTTTTTTGCCCCTTGGTGCTAATTAGTACACAACAGTTTGATGACCTACTTCCTGACCTGTGAGAATTTCTTCCATCCTAGTATTGAATTCTTCATCTTTCCCTAAGGTCCTAATTGCAATTAACTGGACTCTTGCTTTAAAAACTTTATATACTGCTAAGCTGTTTCGTATAAACATCTTTTTCATGTAATGATTATTATTATTTCTGACATCTCTAATTGAGATACTGGATTACTGAAGCCAAAAAAAAAAAAAAAGATGTTTGGTATTCATGATGTTAAAAGATTCATGCTTCGAAGTCTTCAAACTAGCTGTAAAAAAATAAAATGAGCTAATTTTCTATACATAAAACCAAGTATAAAGGAGTATAATGATTATTTTTAGAGTAAAGTAGAAATTTTAGAAAACAAATATTTTCACTATCTCATACAGTAAGTCAGTATTAGATTTCAGTTATCTGACAAATGGATCCAACAATAATTGGTAATTTTATAATTAACCTGTATTGTTAGGAGTGACTAATTCTTGAAAGTTCTGTAGGAGGCTCAAAAAAAGGATCTTTAAAGCATATCATTAGTTGAAATAGGACTGAAAGAATGTATTATTTGTACATTTGCTGTGTGAGTTTTTAATAGCTTTACATAGTTTATTATAAATTGCCTTTGGCAAATAGTTCTGACTTTTTAAGAAAATTTTTTTTTTTTTTTTTTTTTAGAGGAAGAGTGAGAGAGAAACATCGATTAGTTGCCTCCCGTACACACCTCAACCAGGGATAGAACCCAAAAGCTAAGCATGTGCCCTGACCTGCTATCAAACCAGCGACCTTTCAGTGCCTGGGACAGCACTCAAATCAACTGAGCACACCAGCCAGGGCATAGTTTTGACTTGTCTAATGAGTAAATGACAACAACTATAGGAGCTCTAGCTCCTTAAGATTTTTGCTAGTAGTTTAGAGTTGACTGTATGGAATCACCCAGAAGCTCAGAAAAATACCCCCAAAAAATTACCCAGATTTTTTTTATTTTTTTTTTTTCAGTTTCTCTGAGGGGGGTGAAGGGTGTCAATGACTGAGGACTTCATTTGTTACCTCTCAAATTGGCAAATATTAAAAAGTATTGGAAAGAATGTGGGGAAGAAAAAAAAGAGGATAGCCCTGCATAGTCTCTTGGTGGAGTATAAATCATACAGCCTTTGTTTGTTTGTTTGTTTGTTTGTTTGAAGGGTAAATCAGCATTATGGCAGTACCTATTGAAAGTTAAAATGAGCATGTGCTTTGACTCAGCAATTACAGTTTTAAATATCCTAGAAGAGTAATTACACATTTAAAAAGATGTACTAAGGCTTTTACTGAGACATTGTTTGAAATAACTAAAAATTAATATTCTCAATTCCTATCAATATGGGAGTTAACTTTTGGGGGGAAAGTGGAGAACAGTGGCTGTTTTTTTCTGAAAATCTATAGGTGTCTAGATAATTTTGCTGTAAAAAAAACTATTAGAAATGGTTTTCAACAATATTTTCCAGAAAAGTTGTTGACTAGTTCATGCTGTCTACTAAGTAGCAATAGGAAGGCACGTCAGGCATTGTTTCATCAAACAACAATATCTGGAGTGTCTTTCTGTAAAGATTCATGTCTACTTTTTTGCAGGATGGAGACGGATTGTAATCCCATGGAGCTAAGCAGTATGTCAGGATATGAAGAAAATGCAGAGCTTAATGGTTTTGAAGGGACTGACATGAAAGACATGAGGCTAGAAGCTGAAGCAGTTGTGAATGATGTTCTCTTTGCCGTGAACACAATGTTTGTCTCAAAAGCCCTGCGCTGTGCAGATGATGTGGCCTATATCAACGTGGAAACGAGAGAAAGGAACAGATACTGCCTGGAGCTTACTGAAGCAGGGCTTAAGGTGAGTGCCTTTTCTTTTTGGAAAAAGGAAGTATTTATACTTTACCACTTTATCAAAGAGGGGTCAGGGAGTAGGGACGAGTGTTAAATGAGAACTCAACACTCAGCAGCTAACAGGGATTTTTAAAGGAAAACTTTTATCTAGGAATTTTTAATAATACTCAAGTCTCTCACTAACATGGGGAAATTGAATTTTTTAAAAAAATTTGATTGGCAATATTACTTTGTTTTAATGATCGATCACCCCTAAAATTTATTTATTTCTTATCTGTGGTTAAATAATGTGCACCAGAATTAGGCATTCCCTGTATTGGCTGAGTTTTATAGGCATTGTATTGAGAGGATCTTCTTCCACCTCTTACAAATGTCTCTTCTGTGAAAACAACATACTTGACTCCACTGCTCCCCAGCTGTTAGATCAAAGTCCCGTCGCAGCAGACAGTTGCACCTCTGAATTTCCAAGAGTGTCCTATTGGCTCTTTATTACAGGTGAGCTGTTCTAGGCAGTAACCTTAAATCCTTATACCAGAATCCTGAGTTTAGAATAGTAGAAAGTACCACCTGAAATCAACTTTTCATTTAAAAAAACAAAAAACACAACTATTATAAAAATTTTGACCTGCTAAACAAAGGAGTAGTATTAGAAACTCCAAAATTTAATTGTAACTTTACTAATTAATTAATATTCAATCTCAATGAAAGATCTCTGACTTTTCTGTTTCAAAAGTTGCACAGAATCATAAAGTAGAG
Source organism: Myotis daubentonii (assembly GCF_963259705.1). Taxonomy (NCBI): domain Eukaryota; kingdom Metazoa; phylum Chordata; class Mammalia; order Chiroptera; family Vespertilionidae; genus Myotis; species Myotis daubentonii. The sequence goes on from NC_081840.1 coordinate 3,246,318, forward strand.
GCCAAGGCCTAAGCAGGTGAGAATGTCATGTAATGCTATGTTCAAAGGCTACATGAACCTCCCTATTTCACTAGATTCGGTTCCTTCAGAAGCAGATGAGCCACGTGTTCCGTGTACTCCTTGTTGAGGATCACTTGCACTGAAGCGAATTGCAAAGCCAGCAGCTTGACTGCTCTCAGTTCCCTCACAGCTGCCATGCAGGTAGCTGCTTAGCTTAGTGAAACTTGAATTAACTAGTTTTGTACACTCCTTTCTCAATCCCTCAATTTGTACTAAAAGCTTATTGTCTTCAGAAATGGATCTTAAGTAGAAGTAGGTAAATCAAAAGTAGAGATAAATGACCCTGGATAAGTTAATTATATTTTACATTGATTAATTCTAAGGTAGCTATGGTGAAATACGATTGGTTCTGATAAATTTAAAAACCAGAAAGAATTGGAGGATAATTATATGAATAAAGTATAGAGAAAGAACTAGGTCAGTTATAAAGCTTGACATGTAGGTACTTAAATTTTTTTTCAGTCTGATTCGGTTAACGTTCATTGAGCAACTATCCTGTGTTAGGAATTGGAAATGAAACTTTGAATAAGATATGATCCCTATCCTATTAGGAAGACCAGTCTTACAGGGATCAGAAAGGGGCAAACAGAACTGTAATACAGCCCAGCTGGTGTGGCCCAGTGGTTGAGTGTCACCCCATGAACCAGGAGGTCACAGTTCAATTCCTGGTCAGGGCACATGCCCGGATTGTGGGCTCAATCCCCAGTGGAGGACATGCAGGAGGCCAATCACCGATTCTCTGTCATCATTGATGTTTCTCTCTCTCCTTTTCCCTTCCTCTCTGAAATCAATAAAAATATACATACATATATATTTTAAATCTCCTTATCTTTGAAAAAACAACAATTATAATACAATGGACCCTCCCTTATCCACATGTTCACTTTCCACAGTTTCAGTTACCTGTGGTCAACCATGGCTTGAAAATACTCAATGGAAAATCACAATTTATACAGGGGTGGGCAAAAGTAGGTTAAAATACCAGCCATCATTATGTAAAAGATAAATTATAATTAAGGATACAGCCCTAGTCGGTTTGGCTCAGTGGATAGAGGGTGGGCCTGTGGACTGAAGTGTCTGGGATTCAAGGGCACATGCCCGGGTTGTGGGCTCGATCCCCAGTGGGGGGCATACAGGAGGCAGCTGATCAATTCCCTCTCATCATTGATGTTTCTATCTCCCTTTCCCTTCCTGTCCGAAATCAATAAAAATATATTTTAAAAAATATATAAATAAGTGCCGGAACCGGTTTGGCTCAGTGGATAGAGCGTCAGCCTGCGGACTGAAGAGTCCCAGGTTCGATTCCGGTCAAGGGCATGTACCTGGGTTGCGGGCACATCCCCAGTAGGAGATGTGCAGGAGGCAGCTGATCGATGTTTCTCTCTCATCGATGTTTCTAACTATCTCTCTCCCTTCCTCTCTGTAAAAAAAATACATTTAAAAAAAAATTTTATATATATATATATATATATTATATATATATGTATATATATAATATATATATATATATATATGTAAGGATACAAAATAATAAGAATGAGACAAATAATACAAATAAATAATATAATAATAATACAAAAATAAACTTTCGGGTACTCACAGCTGTAAACCTACTTCTGCCAACCCCAGACATTTTATGTTGCACACCTCTCTGAGTAGTATGGTGAGATCCCGTGCCACCCTGCTCCGTACTGCCCAGGACATCCTTTGTCCAGCACACCCGAGCTATATACACTACTCGCCCGTTAGCCATTTAGCAGCTGTCTCAGGTACCAGATTGGTTATCAGAGAGAGCACGTTTACATAACTGTAAATACAGTATATTGTTATAATTGTTCTGTTTTATTAGTTATTAATTGATCTCTTACTGTACCTAGTTTATAAATTAAAGTTTATCATAGGTATGTACGGTATGTATGGGGAAAGTACATATAGGGCTTGGTCCTGTCCATGGTTTCAGGCATCCACTGGGGGTCTTGGAACATCTCCCCTGCGTATAGGGAGCTGCTGTGCGCGTGGAAAGCGCTGCAGTAAAGCATGGTTCTGAAGAGGCGTGTGTGTCATCCTCCGCGGGCGTCTGCCTCTGCTTTTCATCAAAACCACTCCTACTTCTAACAGGAACTTGCGTCTCCTACGGATTGACTAGATGGCATAACAGTTCAACGCTTACAGAGGGAATTCACAAGCTTTAGTCAAGTGAACAAAGGCTAAAGTAATTTTGCCCTGTACTGTGCTGGTGAACTGTGATATGTCTTATATAATCTTGGTGGAGAGAAATGCTTTAGCAGCTGCATTTAAAGAAAAATAAATAAAACAGTAACATTCCCTTTTTTCTCACTGAGTTGTGCATTCGTTTCCCTATTAGATAAGTAATGTATTAGTAATGTGAAATGGCCTTTCAGATAAATAATCATACAGGAGGATTAAAGCTATAAATACTTTCTAGAATTCTTTATAGAGAAAGAGTCCAAAGGATTAGTTCTAAGGTAGCTATGGTGAGGTATGGCCGGTTCTGATTAGAGTCAGAAGTCTTACATATGAAGCTAAGTAAATAGTGGATATATTATCTATTATAGTGCTTTTATATAGCAGGCTCTCAATACATGTGTAATTAAATTGAAGTATGTTTTATTTTTTTAATCATGTTTTAAATTATGAGAATGGAACGCTGCTTTTGATAGCTTTTTAATTTTTTTCTCTATTTTACCTTTGTTTTAGGACCAGGAGTTGGTAAATCAAACCATTAAATTTGGGGGGGAAATGACAAAGAGAGTGTTTTGCAGGGGTTATTCCTATAAGTTGTAAATTGCTTAAACATTTTAAAAATATATTAAAATATGCACATTTTAACTATTGATTGAAAAAAGTGTCATTAGAGAATGACCCAGGTAAACAACTGGTTTTTGCGCTGTCATGAGGAAATCTAATTATTGAATTCCCTCTTCTCTTGTAGATAGTAGGTTATGCTTTTGACCAGGTGGATGATCACTTACAGAGTCCCTACCATGAAACGGTCTACTCCCTGCTGGACACGCTCAGCCCCGCCTATCGGGAGGCCTTCGGAAACGCACTCCTTCAAAGATTGGAAGCTTTGAAAAGGGATGGACAGTCATGACTAAGCTTTTTCCTTTGAGAGGGGGTGGCTGCTGGTACAAAATGTTGATGTAAAGCTTGAAATTCTTGCATAAGGTCATAGAAAATGCATCTTTGATTTTGTGTCTTTATCTTTTCTTGCTTCAAATTTGGCTTTTGACAAGAACATTATTGAGTAATGAATCGTCTTTCTTAGTTCCTGATTCATGAAGGGAATTGCTGTAATACCATCATTAAGACATTCACATTTCTTCATGTAGTATCTCTGCATTTCAAAACCAAATCAGTGTTTCATTCTGTTATCCAGGACTTCGATTGCTGCCAGCACTCTCTATCACATGGGAACTTCTGGATTTGCACAGTAATGTAGGATTTAAAAGGACCTACATGTAAACTTTGGTTCAGCTCGCTAAATCAGGGGCTTACTCCTAACTTGGACTAACTTTGTAATACTTCTTTTGGTACTAGCCTTACCGGAAACAAATTATCAACCAGTTTCCCCTGCACAAAATTTGAAATTCACTGAATCACTTCATCTATTTATATTACTGATATGGACTGATGAAGATGAATTAAAGATATATTACTTAGCTAGTATTCAATGAACAACAGGGACTGAGATAGTTCTGTATTCCTTGTTTGCAACAGCCAGCGAACTAAGAGGACAACCGTTAGCAAATGAATGTAATAACTTTCTCCAAGGTGTTTAAGCACATAAGCAAATACAGGAACAGGCTCCATTCTTTTTCTTAACAAAAAGTATCTTCAGTGTGTGGGATTTAAAAGAAAGAAGATTCTGATTTGCTAAAAAACAGTCGTTTGGCCTGTGTTGATTCTTATTATAAATGTTTGTTTACATGATGTACAGTATATATTCAGAAAGTATTTTCGCCTCAGTGTTTACTTTCTATAATGTAGTACTTTGGTATTCCCACAGCACCCTCCTTCCCAGCAGATGTGCAATGTTTCGTCTCAATGCCAAACCCACAGTGTAATCTGAGTGCATTGTATGGGTTTGAAAACCAAAGGATGACGGAAGCATTCCGAGACTTCATATTTGAAAAAGGGAGAAATCTGTATTTTATATTTTGTTACAAGTACTAAGATTTATAAACTTAGTAAACTGTACCATGCTGCTGTGTGTTTTCAAAAACATGTTGAATAGTAAGGATTGGGGAAGTTTTTTTAATACTAATAGTCAAAAGCAGCAGCTGTTAGAAATGTTGAACTAGAATTCTGCATCTGAACACTCCTTCAGAAATTGTCATTCGCAGGCTTTGTTTTCTATCATTATTAAGTAATGGGTACTTTCAGGCTCTGAAGTTTTTGTAGACCAGAGCGAATTAGAGTTTGGTTCCGTCACTGTTTATTCCGAGCCCTATTGGAATGCTTTCATTATGGTTGATATGCATATTCATTCTCAGCTTTGCTTTCAGATGCTTAACTGTTTGGGCAGTGAAGTCTAACTTCAGGTTGAACAATCTCAGGCTAACTGTAAAGTTTGGATAAAATTCTGTCTGTTCATTTTGAGTTAAGTATGCAGAAAAAAATAACTGTATGTTTAAAAGTTGAAATTGTTCATTTTGTGATAAATGATTGATTCCAAGAGCTTCTGTTTCTTTCTTTTTTTTTTAATAGAAATAGAAGAGTGTATAAAACCTGGACTTTTCACTCCAAAGTCTTGCCACAGTGGTGTTGCTTGAAAGGTTAATCAATGCTTAGTGACATAGAGCTCTTAAGCTGTGACCTTTTCCAAAGAGATCTGGGGAGTAAGCCAATGCAATATCATTTCCATTTTTGAATTTAGTATTGTTACATTTTAATGTGAGGTGAGTTCTTTTTATTACTATGAAAGAGCAACTTGGAGAGAAGACTTAGTAAAACGCTGATAATAAAACCTCCACTAGATTGTGAAACCTCAATTTTACCTAGATTGGTTAAAGCAGATAACTTAAAGCCTTGATTACACTTCCAAAGGAAAAGGGAAAAATAACTTTAAATAAAAAAATTAAAAAATGAGAATGAGCAAATGATATAAACAATTCAGAAAAAAAAAAATACAGATGTCCACTAGTAACTACTTGAAAGATATTCAACCTGACCAGTAATTCAAGAAAGGTAAATAGGTTTGGCTATGTTAGGCCATTTCACTTAATCATTTAATAATTTCTCTATATAACTAGAGGCCCCATGCACGACATTCATGCAGTGGGGGAAGGGGGGTGCCTCAGCCCCCCCCACCCCCACCCCCAGTGCATGAATGTCGTGCACGGGGCCTCTAGTATAGGATAAAAGCCTAAGCAACCATTATGGCGGAATGACCAGAATGACTGGTCGCTATGATGCACACTGACCACTCAGGGCAGCTGCTCAACACAGGAGCTGCCCCATGGTGGTCAGTGTGCTCCCACAAGGGGAGTGCCGCTCAGCCAGAAGCTGGGCTCACGGCTGGCGACCGCAGCGACGGTGGCAGGAGCCTCTCCTGCTGCCGCAGCAGCACTAAGGAGCAGCGAGCAGACAGGTGGACATCCCTCAAGGGGTCCTGGACTGTGAGAGGGCACAGGCCGGGCTGAGGACTCCCCCCCCCCCCCCCGCCTCCAGTGCAGGAATTTTGTGCACCGGGCCTCTAGTTTAAATATAATGATACCAGTAAGGATTTAGTGAGAGGGCACTCTTACCTCTGTTGGAAGATATTCTGGCAAACATTGGTGGTAGAGCCTTTACAAAGTTTATAACTTCTGTTCCGGTGCTAGCCAGTTAGCATGGTGAGCGATTCCGAGGACATATACCGCAAGGATGTTCATTTTCTCTAATGAACCATTGGAATGGCTCTAAAAGTGATTAAGTTATGCCACATTGATGGGGGAATTGACAATGGAGAAAATTGAACTACATGAAAAAAATAAGAAACTAACTTATTTTGGAAAATACTCTTCTATGTGAACAGGAAAATGAAATAAAATATTCTGCATGTTCATAGTCCTCAGCAGGTGATAAGATAGGTAGTTTTCATTTTCTCTGTACTTTCTCACATTTTCTACATTTGCTTGTATGTACTAATTGAAGGGGAAGCAATAGATTTGGGGTTCAAGCTAGCTGAAGAACCTCCCTCTCTAGGAAAAGCACCAACCTGTGTTCAGTTGTGTGTGCTCCCAGGATCCTCATTCCCCATGGTGACCCCGTTCCCACCTTTCCCCGGGGTCCAGAATCAATGGTTACACTTCCAACAGAGCAAATCAGTGTGTGTGGGATCATGGTCATAGCTCTTCCATCGCACACTGCACCGTTCTCTCTCCAGTGTTCAAAAACAAAATGTGTCGACTGTCAAGGGAGAACAGGTTAGGAAAACTCGGAGAGTCTTCGTGACATGTTAACGTTGGAACTCTGCCTTCTACCCCTTTCTTTGTGAGAACAGAGCTGAGACTTGGACAGATGGAGGGACGTGCTCAGCGGCCCACCTGTAAGCAGTAGAGTTGGGCAGAACATGGGTCTTCTGACGCCACAGCATAGCCCACAGTGAGCGTCAATGAAAGCAGCTCCTGAATTCTCTTTATATGAGAGCTGATTTTAAAAGAGGGAAGGAATAACAATAAAAGCTGTGTTAATTGGTATGACAGAATTAACAACCCCCCAACCTACCATCTGTAAAATTCTCCGGAAGCAATCCCCCTATAACTCTGGCACAAACACACTGACCCGTTATCAGTAGTGTGAACTGGGAGAAGGAAACGCAGGTGAGATATTTTATAGTAGCATGACCAGTAGATAACTTTCGAAGTACTTACCTGTTAAACTTCATATCAATAGGAACAAACTAAAAATCTGGAAATGAGGCATCTAGGGAGTTCTAGAATATTTGATCTAACAAGCCATCTGAAAGGATGGTGGAAGATAGTCCATCGAGTTTTGCACGGGTCGTGATGAGTTTTTATATTTAAGTTGACAGCATTTTTTTGTTGATAATTTTTTAGAAAGACTGTTACTATGAGCAATCTTTTCCAAAATTGAGTGCAGATTGTCAGTGTTAATTATTTTATCAAAACAGAAGCTCGAATGAAACATATCAACAAGGAAAGTGGGTGAGGACCCAAAAAAAAGGAATGAAAGGCTCCCATTTGTAGCAGTGTGCCTTAGGCTTACAGAATAAAAGCAATTGCACCTTTGGAGACCATTTCAGAAAAAGCTCTCATGCATGTCTTATTTAATCCTAACAGCCCTCTAGACTGGAGGTTTCACCCCTGTTTTACAGCCAATTTAACAGCTTGGGAAAGGTTAAAAGATGGGTCCCAGGCTCCAGCAAAAGGCTGCAGAACTGTAACTCAGCCACATCTGAGTGTCTGACAGCCCAGAGCCTCCCAGTTTTCTGGAGCTCCGGGCCACCTGCATTTTTTTTTAAGGCAAGCAGTATTTTTAAAATAAAATAAAAATTGCTGCATGTGTTAAATATTTACATTGAACAAGTCAATGTTTAAAGCACAAAAATATTTCAATAGAATCAAGATAACAAATGGCAAGATGTAATCTTAAGTGGAGTGTCATCTTTTCACTTGTCGGTTGCTGTGGGTAACTGCATGCGCAGTCTTATTTGGAAAGGTCAAACCTAAATTCCATCCCTGAGTGAATGTGGGCGATTGGGTCCCCAGCACCGTGGCCCCCCCGGCTGCCTCCACCCCACCCATTCCAGAGGTCTTTCCGGAAATGACCCCTAGGCCAGGGGAGCCCCAGGGACCAAGCAGCATGGCTGCGCAGGGGGGGCCACCCATGCTGTTGTTCGCGTGTCCAGGACCCGAAATTCCAGGGCAACGCTCTCTGTTACAGTAGAGGATGATGCCAGGTCCTCCCGGTGAGGCCATTTCACATGAACTCCAATTCCAGGGAAGGCCTAGGCGGTAGCTCAACCTTCTCATCAGATTGATCAATAATTGTAGTCCTCCCAGTCCTCCCTGCCAAGTGGACACTGGGGCGTGTTTCCAGAGTTTCCGAATGAAAGAGCAGAAAACGAACAGGTCGCGCCCTGCCCGAGGGCACCCGGCGTGTAGCAGGGCTGAGTGGGACCTGGGCTGCAGGCACAGTGGGCGGGGCAGAGCCCAGGGAGCGCGGGGAACCAGTGGCCCCGCCCACCCACGGACGCCCCGCCCAGCGCCCTAGGCCCCGCCCCCAGGGAGCGGCTTTGGCCCAGCGGTCCGGAGGCCTTGACCTCGCCGCCGTGGCAACCAAAGGGACGCTTTCCCCGTAGCTACCAGAGCGGCTCCCGCCATGGCCGAAGAAGAGGATATCGTCCGGACGGAGAAAGTTATCCGGGTCCAGAGGGTGTTTATAAACCTGCTGGACTCCTACAGCAGCGGAAACATTGGGAAGGTGAGCGGCGGCGGGACCCCGGCCCCCAACTCCATTCCAGCGCCCCGGGTCCCGAACCCTGAGAGGTCCTGTGCCGCGGGCTGCTGTCCGGGCCCCTCCTAAGAGAGGGTCCCTCTTCCTGGGCACAGCCAGGACCCCAGGACCCCAGTCCGAATCCAGGCTAGACAGCCACCCCACCTGGAAGTCCTCTTCCCCACCCCCACCCCCACCCCCGAGATCGCGGGTGCAGCCCTGAGTCCTCCCCTGTTAATGAGGGGAAACTGAGGCTCAGCGGAAGGAAGGGACCTGCCCAAGATCACGTAGTGAGTTGGAGGCAGAACCTGGAAATAGAAACCAGGTCTCTGACCCCTTAACTGGGCTCTGTTTCCCCTCCACCACCGTAGCCGAAGCGCGCAGCTGATAAGAATATAAATCCAAATCAGTGCCCTAACCGGTTTGGCTCAGTGGATAGAGCGTCAGCCTGTGGACTGAAGGGTCCCAGGTTCGATTCTTGTCAAGAGCATGTGCCTTGGTTGCGGGCACATCCCCAGTGGGGAGTGTGAGGGAGGCAGCTGAATCCATGTTCCTCTCTCATTGACGTTTCTCTCTATCCCTATCCCTTCCTCTCTGTAAAAAATCAATAAAATATGTTTTTATAAAAAATAAATAGATAAATAAATCCAAATCAGTCACGGGGACGGGGACATAAAGTACACAGCATAGGGATTACAGTAAAAAATATTGCAAGACTATGGGTGGTGCCAGGTGGGTGCTGGAAATATCAGGGAACACTTTGTAAAGTAGATATTGTCTAACCCCTATGCCGTGCACATGAAACTAATACAAACTAATATTGAACGTAAACTGTAATTTTAAAAATTCGTCCAAGGGTCATATCACCCACAAAGTATTTTCCATTCAGCCGTCCTTCAACCTACGGTTTGAGCGTCGGTTATGTGGTAGGCACTGTTTGGGGTCCTGAGTCCCACTAAGCTCTTTCACCCTTTTCCATCGTTCACCGCTGGAAAATGAAGAAATCCAGAAAGAGCTCAGAAGTGCTCAGCCATAAAAAGAAAGCCATGATTGTACCACTTCCCTGAGGAGGTCGTATTGATTTCCTAAGACTGTGGTAACGAATGGCCACAAACTGGGTGGCTTGAAACAATGGAACTTCTTCCCTCCCTCCCCGTTGGGAAGTCCAGAAGTGGAAACTCAGCGTGAGCAGGTTGGCTCCTCTGGGGGGCTTGAGGGAGGTCTGTCCCCGGCCTTTCTCTCAGCTCCTGGGGCTGCCACGGTCCTGGCCATCCCTTGGCTTATAGGATCGTCACTCTGAACTCTGCCTCCATCTTTACCCAGTCTTCTCCCCTTGGTGTCTCTGTGGCCAAAGTTCCCTCTTCTGATAAGGACACCAGTCATTGGCTTAGAGCCCACCCCGACCTGGCATAAGTTCTTTTAACCTGATCACATCTGCAAAGACCCTCTTTCCAACTATGGTCAGATTCACACATTCCCAGTGGACAGGAATTTGTGGGGAAGGGGACACTGGTCAACCCAGCACATCATCTAAAGTTGATCAGTCAAAAATATATAGACTTAGTTATATAATTTATATGTAGAAATAGTATGTCTTATACAGCACATCATTATCTATGATGTACAATATATGTAATATTATATGTATTTATATAATAGGTATTTCCTAGAAGAGACTGAAATCACATGATCAGAAAAGGGGGAAAGAAGGAACAAAGACAAAACTAAAACAATACAATAACCAAATTTTTTTAAAGAAAAGAAGCATTAAAAAGACAGAGGTAGCCCTGGCCGGCTTGGCTCAGTGAATAGAGCGTCGGCCTGCGGACTGAAGGGTCCGAGGTTCTGTTCCGGCCAAGGGCACATGCCAGGGTTGCAGGCCCGGTCCCCAGTGGGGGGCATGCTAGAGGCAGCCGATCAATGATTCTCTCTCATCATTGATGTTTCTATCTCTCTCTCCTTCTCCCTTCCTCTCTGAAACCAATAAAGAAATATATTTTTAAAAATTAAAAAAAAAAGACAGAGGTAGTATGTACTTCTGTGTGTCTTTCAAAAAAATAGATATAGAAAAGATAGACTGATTGATAGGTTGATAGATAGATATTCTATACACAGAAAATGCCTCATAGGATACACAAGCCACTTCACTAGTATCACCTCTTTGGATGGGACTCATTCATGCCCACCTACACAATGGCAGGCAACAGAGAATATCACAATGAATAAGACCAAAAAAAGGTTGTTGCCCTCTTGGACCCTGTGTCTCCAAGAAGACAATCACTAGTATTTAGAATAAACAAAATATTTCAATGTGTGATAAATACTCTGCAGGCCAGAGGACCTCAAACGTTGACTGGTGGGCGAGAGCAGCGGCTTCACACAGAGTTGCACAAAACAGCTCTTGAATCTGGCCCAGGGCGAGGAGCAAGCCCCAGGAACTAGTTCTCAGGGCACGCCAAGGACAAAGGCCCCGAAATGGAAGTCAGGTTGGCCTTCTCAGAGGACAGAGTGGCCTGGGATGGGGCAGTGACCGGCAGCTCCAGGGCTGATTCATTGGTGTAGCAGACAGTGGCCAGGGCCCAGGGCCCAGGAGACTTTGGGGCCCACAAAAATGTTTCCATTTCTTTGAAAATCAGAAGGAAGCAACTGAAATTTGAGGGTCAAAGATTATGTTTGTCTATATAGCAACACACATGTAAAGTCTAATTTTTAATATTTTGTTTGTTTGTTTGTTTTTTCAAAGTCCTTCAGCTCAGAAGTAGCAGAGTTAAAATTCAATCTCAGGTCTTCTCTGAATCCACAGCCTGAGCTCTTTTTAAAAATATATATATTTCTTTATTGATTTCAGAGAGGAAGGAAGAGGGAGAGAGAGATAGAACCATCAATGATGAGAAAGAATCATTGATCAGCTGCCTCCTGCACGCCCCTTACCTGGGGACCGAGTCGGCAACCCAGGCATGTGCCCTTGGCCGGAATCGAACCCGGGACCCTTCAGTCCGCAGGCCAACGCTTTATCCACTGAGGCAAACTGGCTAGGGCTTAGTGTTTTCTTATGGAGGAAAGAGCCCATGAAATGTGGCCCTGCCCGGCAACTAAACAGTGCCTCACACATGCTCAGCACCCCATCGATATTTGTTGCATAAATTAATGAAGGAGAGTCAAGCGCAAAGGCCCAGATCGTGCGGGGTTAGGCGCTTGGCTTATATTCTCATCCCATGAAGGCCACTGGAGTATTTAAAAAGGGAGGTGACATGATTGAGGTGAGAAGGGGGAGAGAAGGAAGAGAATGTAACTTTTTACTTTATCTCGTTTTGATCCCTGATTATTTCTGAACAGTGTATCTGCAGAATAAAACTTTTAGTTTGTAGAGGTATCTTTTCAAAAGCTTATCAATAACAGAATTTTCTGGTTTTTCCTTCACTAACTAGGACCTCTCTTTCTCCAATGCCAAGTAATTGCTGTTGTCTGTACTATTAACCTAAAAATGAAAAGCTGAGTAAAAGGCAATAAGTGTCTATTTGAGATCCAAAAAAAAGTAGCTGTTCAAGAATCACAGATTCTGGGAGAAGCCCAGATAGTGTTCTAATTAGGGGGGTGAAGGCAAAGGGATTTTATGAGAAAAGGAAGGGAAATAATTTCATGAATAGAAGGAAGGAATTTCTGTTGGGGTTAAGAAGTCAAGGGAAGGCCCAGCTAGTCTGGCTCAGTATGGAACATTGACCTATGAACCAGGAGGTCATGGTTCAATTCCCAGTCAGGGCACATGCCTGGTTTCGGGCTCGATCCCCAGTAGGGGGCATGCAGGAAGCAGCCAATCAATGATTCTTTCTCGATGTCTCTCTCTCTCTCTCTCCCTCTCCCTTTTTTTCTAAAACCAATTATATATATATATATTAGAGGCCTGGTGCACAAGATTCGTGCACTGAGGGGGGGGTCCCTCAGCCTGGGTTGTGCCCTCTTGCAGTCTGGGACCCCTCGGGGGATGTCCAACTGCTGGCTTAGGCCCGACATCCCTTTTGCAGTTTGGGACTCTTGCAGTCTGGGACCCCTCACTCCTTACCACCCACCTGAGGCAGAGGTGGGAGAGGCTCCCACCACCGTTGCTGTGCTCGCCAGCCATGAGCCTGGCTTCTGGCTGAGTGGCACTCCACCTGTGGGAGCACACTGACCACCAGGGGGCAGCTCTTGCACTGAGCGTCTGCCCCTTGGTGGTCAGTGCACATCACAGCAACTGGTTGTTCCGCCATTCGGTCAATTTGTATATTATGCTTTTATTATATAGGATTTTTAAAAATATATATTTTTTATTTATTTATTTTTTTTTTATTTTTAAATATATTTTATTGATTTTTTACAGAGAGGAAGGGAGAGATAGTTAGAAACATCGATGAGAGAGAAACATCGATCAGCTGCCTCCTGCACATCTCCTACTGGGGATGTGCCCGCAACCCAGGTACATGCCCTTGACCGGAATCGAACCTGGGACCTTTCATTCCGCAAGCCAACGCTCTATCCACTGAGCCAAACCGGTTTCGGCTAAAATATATTTTTAATTGATTTTTATAGAGAGGAAGGGAGAGGGATAGAGAGTTAAAAACATCGATGAGAGAGAAACATCTATCAGCTTCCTCCTGCACACCCCCTTCTGAGGATGTGCCTGCAACCAAGGTACATGCCCTTGACTGGAATCGAACCTGGGACCCTTCAGTCCACAGGCCAGTGCTCTATCCACTGAGCCAAACTGGTTAGGACAGGATGTTTTAAAGTCAAGGAAAGAGCTTCTAGACCAGCCATGGGCAAACTACGGCCTGCAGGGCGGATCCGGCCCGTTTGAAATGAATAAAACTAAAAAAAAAAAAAGACCGTACCCTTTTATGTAATGATGTTTACTTTGAATTTATATTAGTTCACACAAACACTCCATCCATGCTTTTGTTCCGGCCCTCCGGTCCAGTGTAAGAACCCATTGTGGCCCGCGAGTCAAAAAGTTTGCCCGCCCCTGTTCTAGACATTCAAATAAGCTAAGCCATACATGGTGATGCTCATTCTAAAGAATTTATTTCAGCCGAAACCGGTTTGGCTCAGTGGATAGAGCGTCAGCCTGCGGACTGAAAGGTCCCAGGTTCGATTCCGGTCAAGGGCATGTACCTGGGTTGCGGGCATATCCCCAGTAGGAGATGTGCAGGAGGCAGCTGATCGATGTTTCTCTCTCATCAATGTTTCTAACTCTCTATCTCTCTCTCTTCCTCTCTGTAAAAAATCAATAAAATATATTTAAAAAAAAAAAAAAGAATTTATTTCAGCCCTGGCCTGTTTGGCTCAGTGGATAGAGTGTTGGCCTGCGGACTGAAGGGTCCTGGGTTTGATTCCAGTCAAGGGCACATGCCCAGGTTGCTGGGCTCAATCCCCAGTGGGAAGAAGGGGGAGGATGTGTAGGAAGCAGCCGATCAATGATTCTCTCTCATCATTGATATTTTTGTTTCTCTCTTCCTCTCCCTTCTTCTCTGAAATCAATAAAAATATATTTTTTTAAAAATGCATTTCATTTTCATGTGTGGCACCTCTAGCAACCCTAACGAAAGGCAGGTTCTTAGAATCATCATTCATTGACTCCAAGGTGTTCTTAGTATTGGGGAACTCGCTCTTGTCTTGCAGTTTCTATCGAACTGTGTGGTCGGGGCTTCCCTTGAAGAAATGACGGAAGAAGAAGAAGAGGATGATGAGAGCAAGTCAGCTATACCAGATGCCTCCTCATCCAAACTGAAGGAGGGCACGTTCCAGATCGTGGGCACGCTTTCCACACCCGGAAAACCCTCGCCCGACTTTGCCCTGGAGACGTACTCCGTAAGTCCTAGTGGTTTCTGCTGAGAGCAGACAAAGGGAAGCGTCACCAACCCCCCCCCCCCACCACCACCACCACAAGACCCCCTTACAGCATGTCCTTGCTCTGCTTCTCATTCCCCACCTCCTGCACATGTGTGGGGCTTGGGAAGGTGAGGGGCAAGGTGGGGGCTGGCCTTTGTCCTAAAAAGGAAATGAACCACCATTGTTGAGACTTTTTTTTTTTTTAATATATTTTATTGATTTTTTTTACAGAGAGAAAGGGAGAGGAATAGAGAGTTAGAAACATTGATGAGAGAGAAACATCAATTCAGCTGCCTCCCGCACACTCCCTACTGAGGATGTGCCCGCAACCAAGGTATATGCCCTTGACCGGAATCGAACCTGGGACCCTTCAGTCCCCAGGCCGACGCTCTATCCACTGAGCCAAACCAGCCGGGGCTGTTGAGATTTTAAAGAATTTAAATTAGCTCTAGCCAATTTGGCTCAGTGGATAGAACATCAGCCTGTGGACTAAAGGGTCATGGGTTCAATTCCAGCCAAGGGCACATGTCTGGGTTTTGGGCTCAGTCCTCAGTAGGGGGCGTACAGGAGGCAGCCGATCAATGTTGGGTTTCTATCTCTCCCTTCCTCTCTGAAATCAATAAAAATATATTTTAAAAAATAAGAATTTAAATTAGACACTCCTGGAAGTATGAGTCTCATTTGGATTTCCAGGCTCCTCACATTCTCTCTATATACTGTATTTAAAATGTACTCTTCCCTGCATGACCCCAGTACAGCCCTGGGCCATGGTGGGCGCTATCTGCGAAGGGAAACCTCCTTTGGAATAACGTGCCATTATATTGCTGTCTCACTGAGAAACACTGCTGCCTACACATGACAAATGCAAGTGCTGGTTTGGAAATGCATTGTCCTCGTGTGGTTATCTCAACACCCACTCTCGCTATCGCTCTACTCGGAAATGTGCTATGTGTGGGCATCCACACAGCGAGGAATAGCTAGTTAAAACACGATGGTCACCCTGGCCCGTGTGGCTCAGTTGGTTGAGCATCGTCCTCTGCACCGAAAGGTAACTGGTTCGATTCCCGGTCAAGACACATGCCCAGGATGCAGGTTCCTAGTCAGGGTGTATATGAAAGCAACTGATCTCTCTCACATCAGTCTCTCTCTCTCTCTTTTTTCTCCTCCTCCTCCTCCTCCTCCTCCTCCTCCTCCTCCTCTTCCTCTCTTTGTAAAAATAAATTAAAAAACGTTAAAAAAAAACAAACACGATGATCACCCCAGTTACTTTTGTCAAATCTAAGAACTTTATATTTCTAACCATTAAAAGTTTCTGCATTTTTAAAATATTCCCAACAGTCAACTGTAATAAGATACCTTACATCTAGAAAGAGAACGGATTAGTTCCATCTCAAGGATGCTGAAACAATCCCCATAAATCACTCATCAGCACTTCTGAGTGACTCAAGATATATAATCGCTCAAATAATCTTGCAGAGAGTCTGAGTGAATTTTGAATGCCTCCCCCTGTTTTTTCCCCAGTGTGTCCTAATTCTTCCCTTCTGAATTGGGGTGTAAACAGCATACCTACTCATCATGCAACTTTTTAATCATCTGTTCCCAGCTATTTCCGTAAGTGTCTTTGTTATTTGAAAACCACCCACAGCAGAGAGCCAAAATTTCATTTCAAAAGGAACCCTCCTTCTGCAAATATTTTCAGTGGGATTCTTCCGTGCAGGGTATCTCATTGGGAAACTGTTATTCCATCTACATATCACTGATCCTTCATCAGCTTCTTGAACAAATGACTGTCGGTTCTCTTCCCAGGACATTTCTCGAGAAGAACTTCTCATGCGCCTGCTGGAGTGCGATGTCATTATTTACAACATCACTGAGAGCCCGAAGCAAGCGGAGGAAGCCCTCTGGGCAGTGTCCGGTCAGTGAGGGGACCCTTTTATCTCTGGGGACACCCCTTGGGTGTAATTTACTTTACTGAAGAGTCATTTAAGAGTCATCAAATTAGGACCATTAGAAGCTAGACTTACTAAACCCAAAATGAAATCAGGCTAATGGATATGCCTGTGATAAACAAAGACATATTAAAATGTTTAAGAGTTTATTCGAGCAAAAATCAATTCAAATTAGGTAGTGCCAACCTGGAAGCGGGTAAGAGTGCTCCGTCCACAGGAGCTGGGGGAAGGCTTGTCTAGAGAAAAGCAGGAAAAAAAAAACAAAGAAAGTACTTGATTGGCTATAGCTGAAGCGTTTACCTTATGTGGAAGAGCCTAGTGGGCTGTGATTGGTTGCCCTTACATTTTTTATTTCTTTTTTTAATTGATTTTTTTGAGAAAGAGAGAAATATTATTTTACTGTTCCACTTATTTATGCCTTCACTGGTGCCCGGACCAGGGACCAAGCCCACAACCTTGGCGTATCGGGATGACACTCTCACCAACTGAGCTCCCAGCCAGGGCTTGCGTTCCTAACCTGGAGGCAGTTACTGGCTTCATTGTGGGTTTGCTGGCGTAGGCTGCGAAGGTATCTGAACCACCTCCGTCTAATGGGCCTCCTTGTTTAATTATGTTAACAGGATATTCTTTATCATTGAAAGAAAGGAAACAGCCCTAGACGGTTTGGCTCAGTGGATAGAGCGTCGGCCTGCGGACTCAAGGGTCCTGGGTTCAATTCCCGTTAGGGGCATGTACCTTGGTTGCGGGCACATCCCCAGTGGGGGGGCGTGCAGGAGACAGCTGGTCGATGTTTCTCTCTCATCGATATTTCTAACTCTATCCCTCTCCCTTCTTCTCTG
Organism: Myotis daubentonii; assembly: GCF_963259705.1. Lineage (NCBI taxonomy): Eukaryota > Metazoa > Chordata > Mammalia > Chiroptera > Vespertilionidae > Myotis > Myotis daubentonii. The sequence continues at coordinate 3,263,494 of NC_081840.1, forward strand.
TAAAAAAAATCAATAAAATATATTTTTTTTTAAAAAAAGAAAGGAAACATTAACTTCCTAAACGTGGCCTTGACTCATTCTGCAGGCACTGCTTAAGGAGGTGCGGTTGGCTGTAATGGGAAGATACATAACAAATAAGAAAAAGATTGTACCTACCAGGCACTTGGAGGCCTAAAGAGTGCGAAGGAACACACGAGAAACTTGACCGCGGGGTAGAGAATGGCACATTCACCGGAAAGGCATCGCGGGAGGTGACTTTGAGAGGAGAGGAAGTATTTCTAACTGTGAGGGTTTGATTCAGGCCAACAAATGCCCCCAGATGGCAAGAGGTAGGGGGGCTGTGGGGAATGCTTGCAGCTTTTATGTATTTAATTACTTATTTATTTATTTAATATTTTTATTGATTTCAGAGAGGAAGGCAGAGGGAGATAGAGATAGAAACCTCAATGATGAGAGAGAATATTGATGGCCTGCCTCCTGCACGCCCCCTACTGGGGATCGAGCCTGCAACCTGAGCATGTGCCCTTGACTGGAATCAAACCCTGGACCCTCCAGTCCGCAGTCCGACGCTGTATCCACTGAGCCAAACCAGCTAGGGCTGCTTGCAGCTTTTAAAATGCTCTGGGAAAGTGATGAGCTCTAGGACCCTCAACTCTAGAAGGACGAGGTGCTGTTTAGCAATTCGGTGCGTTGTAATTTATCTCCTCATTAAGTCAGGGGCAAAGAAGAAAGTAGATCAGCTTATCTGAATCGTTGTTCTAGACTGGGGCAGCCAAAAAGACACAAAACACCTGACTTTCCAATGCTTTTTGCACCTCATTATCTTTGCTTTAGACTGTTTAGATCAGTGGCCAGCGAACTCTTTCTGTGAAGGGCCAGATAGTAAACATTTTTGGCTTTTCGAGCCAACTACTCTGCCATCATCGCCAGAACAGAGCATAAACGATATGTAAATGAATGGTCTGGTTCCAATTAAATTTTGTTTTATTTTTTAATGTTTTTATTGAGTTCAGAGAGGAAGGGAGAGGGAGAGAGAGAGAGAAACATCAATGATGAGAGAGAACCACTGATCAGCTGTCTCCTGCACGCCCCCACTGGGGATCGAGCCCACACCGGGGCATATGCCCCTCCCCACCGCCACCACTGGGAATCGAAGGTGACCTCCTAGTTCATAGGTCGATGTTCAAACACTGAGCCATGCCAGTTGGGCAATAAAATCTTGTTTTAAAAGCAGGCAGTACTTTTGCCAACCCCTGATAATATCAACAGCAAAGCCACACGTTGGCTTAAAGGAAAGAAATGGAACAGAGCCTCAGGAATGCGTCTGCCTATTCCGGGAAATCGTGATGAAATAGTGCTTCCGTGGGCGGGAGGGATTCCTCGGGAGCTTAACATGATTGATCTCCCTCCTCTTTGTAACTCTGGGCCTAAATTTCATTCAATGCGATACAAATCAAAAACGTGAACATTGTGCCATCTTTTAGGAACAGAGCTTTTCGGAAGCCTGCTGGGGGCATTCCGTCCCTTGGCAAATACGTACAGATGATGGATAATGGCACCTCCTGAAATAATTGCACCGCCTACAGTAGCAATCAGACATAATGTTTGTCGAGTTCCTATTTTGTGCCAGGCTTTGGAAATTGATTTTTCTATGTAATGAATCCTTGCAATTTTCTTAAAATTTTTAATGCTTTGTGTTGTGTGTTTTTTCCTGAAGTTAAACCAGGACAGGGTTTGAAAATTAAAAAGCACAGTCCTGGCCTGGTAGCTCAGTGGGTTGGAGCATCACCCTGATATGCCGGGGTGCGGGTTCCAGGCCGGGTCAGGGCACCTACAAGGACCCACCAATGAGTGCATATGTGGGTGGAGCAACAAATCAAGATTTCTCTCTCTCTTTTCCTTTCTCTCTCTAAAATCAATAAATAATCTTTTAAAAAAAAGGGAAATTAAAAGGCACAGGAAGGCTTAGAATAAAGAGCAACAATTCCCTGCATTTTCTTCCCATCCCATCCCTATTCCCTAAAAGGAACCTCCTTTAACCCCCTTGTTCCTTTTAATACATGAAAATGCCTGCGCTGATGTCCCCTGATTGTGAATTTCAGACACTGACCACTGATTTCCTGCTATGACAGGTGACCTTCGGCCCCTCATAGGGCTCCCCAACCAGTGCCCCTCAAGGGAATGTAGTTGGTTCTCAAACTTTGATCACGGCATTTCCTTTCATGGGTGTTCAAGAGCGGAGCATGTTTTACCGACCCCTTCTTCATTCTGATAAGGAGTTTTATATAAGAAAATTTTACCTCTCTATTGGGTGGAAAGGTGGTGGCAGTATTACCCCATTTTTGAGATATAGAGTGATTGTGTCTATAAGGAAGTATAGTCAGAGGCCCTTGGTCTGCCTTCAGGGTCACCTGGGAGCAGGCGGTAGGTGGGGCTGTGGAGAAGGGGGAGTGGGGTGGGGGTGGGACTTTGTCGGTTTACCTGAGGCACATTCTTAGATTTGGGTGTTTTGTTTCATTTTAGTTTTGCAATGGATATGTATTACTTCTTTTTTTTATATAATATATTTTATTGATTTTCTACAGAGAGGAAGGGAGAGGGATAGAGAGTTAGAAACATCAGTGAGAGAGAAACATCGATCAGCTGCCTCTTGCACACCCCCTACTGGGGATGTGCCTGCAACCAAGGTACATGCCCCTGACTGGAATCAAACCTGGGACCCTTCAGTCCCCAAGCCAACGCTCTATCCACTGAGCCAAACCGGTTAGGGCTGTATTACTTCTTAATAATGTTTTATTAAATTACTAGTGCATGAATTCATGCAAAGGTGGGGTACCTTGACCTGGCCGGCAATCAAGGCCTATTGGGGTGGGGGGGGCCGGCTGGCAGAGGGGAGGGATTGCAGGAGGTTGGCCAGCCCAGGGAGGGGGGTAGGGGCCACGGGAGATTGGCCTGCCAGCCCCCCACACCCCCTGATCAGGGCCCAGGGGGGAGGGACTGTGGGGGGTTGGCTGTGGGAGCGCACTGACCATCTGCATTTGAGCGTCTGCCTCCTGGTGGTCAGTGTGCATCATAGCGATTGGTCAACCGGTTATTCCGGTTGTTCCAGTCATTTGGTCCTAATGGTCACTTAGGCTTTTATATATATAGATGTGAACGTTTTAATATAAAAGAATTCTCCCACCTCGCCTTTCAGATACTATGAAAGGAAGGTAAAAGGACATAGGAGAAAGGAAAACAGTATTAGAAATGAGAGAAAATGTTTGCGCATGTGGGTGAAATGTGCTTGTCCACAGCGAACAAGCAGATCATTTTGACCCATTAAGATGATAAATCCAGGCGACAGCCCAGTTAGAGCAGCTCTGAGGCGCCGGCATCCACAAAGTAGGCCAGATGAAACCACCAGAGAGAGAGGCTGAGAGAGCAAACGGAAGAGGCCGTCTTTGTTAATAGAATCAAGACAGGAGCTGAAATTAACACCCGAGTGGGATTAACATGCGGACGTGGCGCTCTTAGATGTAATCCCAGGGTACTTTCTCACTCTGTCGAACCCGCCCGTTTAATAGATTCAGGGTGTCGGCAGTTCCTTGTTTTGCTTGTTGTTTAAGGAATCAGCTCGTGAGACTACACTATGAGTAGCTGTGTCACTTAGGTCCTGACAATTTAACCAGCCTTCACTTTAGGTTTTTGGTTTCTTTTTCTGGGATTTTTACACCCCATCAAAAACATTTTAGTGGAATCCCATGTGCAAAGTATCCAAGGAGAGTCGGTGCTTAGATGTGCGGGGAGCCCCCCCTGGAGAGTGGCAGACCCCTTGGAAATCAAATGCTCCCCCTCTACCCACCGTGTCCTATATCCCCATCCCGCACCCCCACAACGCCCCCAGCCCCCCCCCCACCCGGCCGCACAGTGCTCCCCCCCACCCAGGGAAGTGGGAAGGGGTCACACCCCAAATTACTTCCTTCCACAAGGGCTTAGGCTCCATCGGGCTGCTCTATGTGAGTTCCCAGGAGGGCCTTCCCTTCTGCTTTGGGTCGCCCACAGCCCCCATCCGCAGCCTTGCTGGGGCCTCCCGCTCCCTCCCCTCGCAGCTGGGCCCACAGCCTGGAGAGAGAGCACAGGCCTTGCAGCCAGGCGGCCTGGGCTGGGCTCTCAGCCCCACCCCTTCCTCCCATGATCCTGGGCACACGGGACCTCCGTTCCGTCCCTGTAGAGCAGAGGTCAGGGCAGTACCTATTTCATATGGTGAGCGTTCCATAAAGCCCATGAGTCGTGCCCATCCACATCCGCCATGACTGTCTCCATCACTGCCCTCCTACCAGGTGAGGGCACACACCTGCGGGCTCAGGGAGGGAGGGAGCGCAGGTTCTCCGCTGGGCGCAGAGGAGGTCAGGGGGCTGGAGGGAGAACGCCAGAGAACGCCATGACGGGACACACAGCCCAGTGTCGGAGGGGATGCCACCCTGGCGTTAAGTTGGAAAAAGGAGTCGCTTCCAGTCCCACTAACAGTACAGGTGGCTTCGAAAGTGCACACGTTGTGTGGATCCAAGTAACGCTGGCTCTTTGGCCCCGCAGCACTGAATGAGGAAGTCAGCCACTTTGAGAAGCGAAAGGTGTTTATTTTAGTTTCCACGGTGATGACCTGGGCCCGATCCAAACCCCTGGACCCCGTAAGTAGTCTCTCTCCTTCTTCCATGGCTTCCGTTCTCCTCCGAGGGGGCTTCGCCCCTCCTTCGGGTCCCGATCAGCTCCCAGGCTTACATCCTAGTGTTTCATTCAATCCCCTTTCCACTTTGGCCAGATCCCGTCTCAGAGCTGCAATGCGCTGTTCATCCAGGTCTGAGGTCACTGGCCTGACTGTGAACCAGTCACTGTGGCCAGGGGAATGCAGAGCTCTGATTGGTCACACCTGGGATCACATACCCACTTCTAGAGGGATGATCAGCCCCGTAAACGAGGTGGGCTGAGGGTGGAGAAGAGGTGGGAAGATGGCACCGGTGTTAGCGCCTGCGTCCCGGTGTGCCCCCTTCCTCTCCCTGAGGTTTCAGTTTGCATTTCCCTCAGGGCTCACGATTCTTTGAAGTCCAGGATTATTAAGGTCCCATTTACATACCGTGAAATTGGCCCTCTTTACTGTGGAGGCCTAATGTGAGCACATACAGTTGTGTAGCCACAACAATCAGCTACAGGACATTTCCCTCATCCCCTGAGATTCCCGACCTCACACCACACAGCTCTCAGGCCCGTGTAACTGGTACCTGTCATCGCCCACTCCAACCCGTCTCCAAGGAACAGCCTAAGTAGCCTTGTTCTGAGTTCAAACCACGTGACAGTCCTGCTGAAAGCCCTTAGGCCTTCTAACGCCCTTAGGATGAACCTGAAGTCCTCCACACGGCCCACAAGCCCCGATAACCGGGGTGTCCCCCACCTCATCTCCTCCCGGTTCCCAGCTTGGCTCCCACCCTTTGGGGCCGTCTTCCCACTTCTCACACCTGCCAACAACTGTGCTACCTCGGGCCTGCTCCCTCTGCCCCGCTGATTAATTTCATGTGCACCTCCTCGTACGCAAACACTGTGGACTGGCCCTTTAACCTAGACCAGTGGTCGGCAAACTGCGGCTCGCGAGCCACATGCGGCTCTTTGGCCCCTTGAGCGTGGCTCTTCCACAAAATACCACGTGCAGGCCCGCATGTACAGTGCGACTGAAACTTCGTGGCCCATGCGCAGAAGTCGGTATTTTGTGGAAGAGCCACGCTCACGGGGCCAAAGAGCCACATGTGGCTCGCGAGCCGCAGTTTGCCGACCACTGCCCTAGATCAACTTGATGTGAGCGAAAGGCTTCTCACCGAACATTACATTTTATTTATTTATTTTTATTTTTATTTTTTACAAAGGAGGGAGAATCGCCTTTTATTATTTTATTTTTTAATTCTTTATTGTTTAAAGTATTACAGAAGTCTCCTTGTTCCCCCATTGACCTCTCCCTGGCCGCCCCCACCCTCCAGCACTGAACACTATGTTTTAAAATCCTACTTCATGTAGGGCCTCTAAATCTGATGGGTCTGGGGAAAATCACTCTGAAAGAAATAACCTAGAAATAGAAAGAAATTCAGCCCTCGCTGGTTTGGCTGAGTGGATAGAGTGTCGGCCCTCAGACTGAAGCAGTGGTTCTCAACCTTCTGGCCCTTTAAACACAGTTCCTCATGTTGTGACCCAACCATAAAATTATTTTCGTTGCTACTTCATAACTGTAATGTTGCTACTGTGATGAATCGTAATGTAAATACCTGATATGCAGGATGGTCTTAGGCGACCCCTGTGAAAGGGTCGTTCGACCGCCAAAGGGGTCGCAACCCACAGGGTGAGAACCGCTGGACTGAAGGGTGATGGGTTTGATTCTGGTCAAGGGCACGTACCTCAGTTGCAGGCTCCATCCCAGGCCCGGTCGGGGCCGAGAAAACCAATCAGGGCAGAGGCAACCAACCGATGTGTCTCCCTCACATTGATGTTTCTCTCTGTCCGTCTCTCCCCCTCTCGTCCACTCTCTAAAAATCAATGGAAAAATATCCTCACGTGAGGATTAACAAAACAATAAATAAATGAGAAGCAGTTTTTAGAATACTTTATTTGGGCTGAAAGCAGCGGTTCTCAACCTGTGGGTCGCGACCCCTCTGGAGGTCGAATGACCCTTTCACAGGGGTCGCCTAAGACCATCCTGCATATCAGATATTTACCATACAATTCATCACAGTAGCAACATGACAGTTGTGAAGTAGCAACGAAAATAATGTTATGGTTGGGCCACAGCCTGAGGAACTGTATTTAAAGGGCCAGGAGGTTGAGAACTGCTGCTCTAACACATCGAGTTTGGCCCTGTTTTCTTCCATAGGAAGATTCTGAGGTTCCGTTTACTGAAGAGGATTATCGAAGGAGAAAGCACCATCCCAATTTCCTGGACCACATAAATGCTGAAAAAATGGTTCTCAAATTTGGAAAAAATGTAAGTCTAAAGTAGTAGAGCATTTTGGGTAAGAAAAGTTCTGGAGTGTTTACACATTTCAGGCCACATTTTTTTTTTTTTAAAAAAGACACATGCTTTTATTGATTTCAGAGAGAGGAAGGGAGAGGGAGAGAGGGATAGAAACATCAATGATGAGAGAGAATCATGGATCAGCTGCCTCCTGCACACCCCACACTTAGGATTGAGCCTGCAACCCAGGCATGTACCCTGACCAGGAATTGAACTGTGACCTCCTGGTTCATAGGTCGTCACTCAACCACTAGCCACACCAGTTGGGCAAGAAACGTGTGTGTTTTTTTTTTGAGGCAGCGTGCCATGGGCATGGCCAGGACTGTCCCGCATGCTTTTTTGTACGTCACCTCAACTCTTTAAAACACCTGTGTTCCGTTTCCTTGTCCTTACACCCACAGATTTCTGACCTTCAGGCTCACCCCAAGATTCACTGCCCTGACCCTGGTTCTGGTCCAGCCCACTAAGGTGAAAACTTGTATCTGGTCCCCATAAAACGCAAGCTCCTACCTACCTTCCAGGGCGTCTGTGGGTCCAAAGGGTTGCTCAGCCCAGAAGAAGCAAATAGCTCCGAGTTGGAACGGGGAGGGGAGGGAGTCACATTTTCCCTTTTCCCAGAATCTCTCCTGTTTGTTCCTGACAACTCTGAAAAGCGCATACTAGCCTCATGTGACAAATAAGGAGACAGGCTTCCAGGGGGTTAAGGAACTTGCTCAAGGTCAGGTAGGCAGGGTTTCCTGAGCACCATTCTGAGCGCTGCCTGGCCTGTCTGACCTGCTCCTCACAGCAGCAGAACTGCAGACGTGCGCAATTACCCCATTTCACGGACGTGGACACTGGGTAGGCGGGTCGAGTGCTAGAGCCGTGACTCAAATCTAGATCCATCGGCCTGCGGGTTGGGTTGCTTTTGGTTTCTGACTCCAGAGCTCCGTCATTCAAGAAAGTTGATCTCCACACACCCGGCCACTGGTTGCTGGGACATACGCATAGCTGAGAAGTTCATGTAAACAGTAACAGTAGCTTATTGGCCTCCTGGTGCAGCAACATTGATCATATGTATAAATGAAATTATTTTATCTCTCTTACAGTTTATCGAAATAGATGACAGGAATGTCCTGCTGTTGAATAAGTAACCTCACAGCGAAAATTGCAGGCTTGTCAGTGGTTGCCAGGAACAGTGCTAACTGTTTTACTTAGAGTACCTCGTGCCATCCTCATGCACCTCACATAAAATCCTCAAAATTCTGCGAACTAAGTGCTCTTATCAGCATCCTCACTGAGCTCCTGTAGGACTTAACTAGAGCCCCAAGCCCCTAGATTCCATCCACTGGGTTTTCCCCATTAGCTGAAGGCCTGCCCAAGTGGTATAGAATAATAGCTCTAAGGTGACACCTAGTGGTATTAGGGGATATGACATTAGGAACTTTGTGCCCAAGTTCAAGTTCTGTTCTACTACTAATTTTTTTTTCTTTTTTTTTTTTTTACTTTGGCAATACAAACACTGTGGGCATAAAATATTTGAAGGAAACCACATGGCATTAAAATTTATAGCCACTTTCCTACCCACTAGGAAATCGAACGAGCAACCTTTTGCTGCATTGGATGACGCCCAACCAACAGGGCCACATCAGCCAGGACCCATCATCCCCTTTGGAGGACACTATTTCTATCTTAAACAAAACTTCCGTAGCCTCAAGGAGGCCATGGCATGAGCCTCCCTGAAGTGCTCATTTTTAACCGCAGAAATAATCCAGTTCAATGGGATTGATAATATCACACTTTGCTTTTTTTCCTGTGTTTTACCTCATAGGTCAAAAAATTCGCGACTTACGTAGTTGCTACCGGACTTCAGTATGGAGTGGAAGGAGGCATCTTACATTTCTTTTTCAAGGTATGACTTTTCAATGACTATGAGGATTTTAAAAATGCTACAGGAAGGTGATACCACCTGAAGATATTTCTGATTGCTTCTAGGCGTGGCTATGCCAGTCTAGTAGCAGAGAGTCCGGGGAAATAAGGGTGTCGACCATCGCCCCCTGTTTTTCTTTCCCAGCATTGGCCCTTCTAGTCACCACTCTCAGGATAATGAAGAGTGAGGCAGATCTCCTTTCATTCAAACACATGGTGCTGATGTAGGCATTTTCTCTCCACACAGCAACACGCAGTTGACTATTAAAGACAGCTGATGGGATTATAGGTGTTTTGAAAAGTGTTTCAGCTCTGCTGTTGCACTTTATTTCTCTTAAATGGGATTTGACCCGTCTCATCAGAACCAATCTACCAAACCTCTCCCTGAGGCGTCCTCTGAGGACCATGACCTCAGGCAGGCAGTCCCTCGGGTGCCTCTGGCTATGGCGTGGCGTGAGCTGCAACCGTCACGTCACACACGTGTGCCTGGGGAATACGCTTTGTGCTTGTCTTCCTTGCAGTTGGCTTGGTTGGGCGAGGTCCCCGCATTGCCTGTTTTTGGAGATGGAACCAATGTAATTCCGGCAATTCACGTGCTTGATCTCGCAGGGTGAGTACTCGCCTCCCGGAGACACCACTGCCCACGACTTCACTGACGAACGTGTTGGTTTATGTGCTCGTTTGTCGAGCTCTCACCGAGGGCTAGGACCCTGTACCACTGCGTTTATTCACAACAACGCGGTGCGGAAGGTTCTGGTGTTATCGGCACGTGCATCTGAGGAAACAGTGTCCGCCCCCTAAAAGCCCCACAGTTCCCATGACGAGTTCAGGTTCATCCTTTAAACGCCTGATCGGCGGGTGCACAACTCCGGAAAAGGAGGAACAAGGCATGTGCATTCTGGGGGCCTCATTCCTCCTGCTTTTGTCCCAGGTGAGATGTCCAGGAATCAGGTAGCCAATGCGAAAGCTGAAGCAGGTTGGTTTTGGCAACTGCAGGTAAAATTAACACATGGGTGTGTTGTCCTTTTTAAAATATATATATATATTTTATTGATTTTAGAGGGGAAGGAAGAGAGAGAGAGAAACATCAATGATGACAGAGAATCATGGATCAGCTGCCTCCTGCATGCCCGCCACTGGGGATCAAGCCCGCAACCTGGGAATGTGCCCTGACCAAGAATCGAGCCATGACCTCCTGGTCCATAGGTCGATGCTCAACTACTGAGCCATGAGGGCCGGGCTTAACATGTTTTTCACACTTGTAGAGTTCCCCAACTCTGTGCCCCAGACAGGTCCGGAGACCCTTTCCAGCTTTGCAGACCCCGACTTGAACACGGGTCAAAAGATGGTTCACTTTGTTTGTGGTTCGTCGGGTCTACATGTTGGGTTCCATGGGCTTTATTCTGCCACCCCTCTAATCACCCCCCCCCACCACTCCCCCATTAAGGGGACAGTTACAGCTCTTCCCTGAGGTTCTGGCTTCCAGATTCCACTCTTACTCTCATCCACTGGCCACGAGTAAATTGGTCCCCATCCCAGGTTTACTGCGGGGAAATGAAGCGTTAGGACCCCTCCCCCGCAGGGGTCTCCTCCGAGGCCCTAATCTTCAGCCGTGTTATTTTTCTAAAAGAAGCATCCCCTGAATGGTGTAAGCGTCTCCTCCATGCACACCCAGCCTGCGGCAGCCAGCCTTCACCCTGGGCTCGGAGGGCTCAGTGCGCCCTTCTGTTCTGCAGAGGTTTCACTTGATTGCGTTGTCAGGTTCTAAAGATGGGAAGGCATGTTTGACATCCTTAAAACCAGGCCTGCCAGCCTGTGTACTCCCTCTCTGGGCTTTCCTCCTCCGGTGACGGCGGCCTTCCCTGGCGCTCTGCAGGGTGATCCAGAACGTGATAGACCATGTGCCGAAGGTCCACTACTTGGTGGCTGTGGACGACTCCTTCCAGACCCTGGAGGACTTGGTCAAGGTACAGCCCTCGAGTCCCCCGCTTGACGGCGTTTCCTAAACCGTTCCGCCTCTAAGTATAGTCACAGGATCAGGTGTGCAAACGAGCCGGGGCTCCTCATGTAGAACAGCACCCTTAAAACCCAGCTCCCCGCCTTCCAGACGGGAGCGTCCTCAGGGCAGGAGCCGGGCCTTCCCGTTCTCTTCCCCGTCCTGGCACGCAGGGGCCGGTGAAGCGCACACACAGGCGCAGGAACGCTGCCCTCCGTGCACGCCCCCTGCCGGGCAGCATTGTTTTTTATCGCACTCAGTTACGCTCGCGTTCATCAGAGGGCTCGTATATTGCAACCTGACAGGTTAACCAATAACACGTCCCCTTTTCCCTCACAGTGCATCAGTAGGAACACCGGCCCTGGGAAGATCCAGAAAGTGCTCAAAGAAAACGCTTTCCTATCCAAGGACCTAACAGTCAGTATATGCGATTCTCTGTCTCTTCCGTTTTCCCAGGTGGCAGCTGAGGGGTTTGGGGTCAGGATGCCTGGCTCCCACGCTCCTCCAGGCAGCCAGCCATCAGCCCTAAAGCAACGCTCTCTCCACCTCCTCCTCCTCCCCCTCCTCCCCCTCCTCCTCCCCCTCCTCCCCTCCCCTCTCCTCTACTCTCCCCTCCCCTCCTCCCCTCTCCCCTCCCCTCCTCCCCTCTCCTCTCCTCTCTCTCCTCTCCCCTGTGAGCCTGTTTTCTGTCCTGAACTCTCCGAGACCATGGCCAGAAAATGTACTTAAATGCCGTTCGCTGGACAGTGGTGTTCAGACGCCGGGTGTCATCCTCTCCGGCCTCTTCCTAAACTTCCCGGGAGGCGGAGATTCTGCTTCCACCCCCACGGAGAACAATGCAGCCTTCGCCACTCAGTGTGCTCTTCGGCTGCAGTGTTAGGGTGTAATTTTTTAGGAATGAATGGACCAAAACACTGTCTTTGAGGGTGTTTCTGAAAGCGCTGGCATCCCTGGGGGCGCAGAGGTGGGTGGGAGGCCGGGCGCCCAAGGGGCCATTTCCCTCTGCTTTTGTTTTCGGGGATTTTTTAAAAATGTAGTTTTATTGACCTCAGAGGGGAAGGGGGGGAGAGAGAGAGAGAGAGAGAGAGAGAGAGAGAGAGAGAGAGAGAGAAACATAAATGATGAGAGAGAATCATGGATCAGCTGCCTCCTGCTCGCCCCATACTGGGGATGGAGCCCCCAACCCGGGCCTGTGCCCTGACGGGGAATTGAACCGTGACCTCCTGGCTCATAGGTCGATGCTCAACCACTGAGCCACGCCGGCCGGGCTGTTCTGGGGGTTTTTGAACCATGAGATGCAATGAAACATTTTTAAGAAGCTTTATACTGGGACTTCCAGTACCTTCCTGCTCCGAGCGGCTCCTGTAACGACAGGCTGCTGCCGGCACAAGCGCGCCGGCGGGCGCTCCTCCGCCCACTCCCAGCTGCACGATGGGCCGTCGAGGGTGGTGGGGTACAGAGTTTGCTTTCATGATAGTAGATTTGGGCCTGCTCGAGCCATCACCAGAAAGAGACAAGTCTCTCATGTGCCTTTACCGCGCAGCAAGACAGCATCGACCACCTGCTGCTCAACCTGCGCATGGAGGCGCTCTACGTGAAGGAGAACTTCAACATCCGCTGGGTGTCCCAGACCGGCTTCGTGGAGAACATCGGCAACATCCTCAGAGAGTACAAGCAAAGCCGCGGGCTGCTGGTAACCGGAGCCCTCCCGTCTGCGCGCTCCGTGCCGGCGGCGTGGCCACGGAAGCACGTCCTCTCCCCCGCGGCCCAGTTTCTGAAGCCCAGTGCCCCTTCCAGGGCGGACCCGTTTGTCCAGGCCTTAGCATCGACCTGGGCGTCATCTCAGTCCTGCCAACCGGGCAGTACCACTCCTAAAGTTGGCATAGATGCTGACTGTTACGCTTGACACACACGGAACACGATAGCAAGTTCGAGACCGACTGTCACAGGGCTGTGGACGTCAGGAAAAGAAATCTAGTGTCTTACTGCCGGGCCTGCTTCAGGCCCAGGTGTACATATGGGGGGGGGGGAGAGGGGGGAGGGAGAAGGGAGGTGGGGCAGGGGGAAGAAGTCTGATTCTCACTTGCATCCTATTGGCCAGGAGATCCGCTGGTCATTTTCATCATCACAACTGTTCAAGGAAGATACTCGTATCTCCTTAGTACAGATGTGAAAACCAAGGCTCCGAGAGACAGGGCAACTCCTTCACAGCCGCGTGGCTAGTCAGGGACTCATCCGAGCGAGGACGCGAGCTCAGCTAGAATGGCCTGCGGACCAGCCTCCACACCCCTCTCTGAAGCAGCACTTGGCCAGATCTTTAGATTTATTCCAGGGAAGCACTACAAAGGTGACAGTGAACATTACATGAGAAAAATGGTTGTGTTTTTTTTGTTTGTTTGTTTTTTTAATCCTCACCTGAGGATATTTTTCCATTGATTTTTAGAGAGAGTTGAAGGGAGGGGGAGAGACAGGAACATCGATGTAAGAGAGACACATTGATTGGTTGCCTCCTGCACCCCCCGCCCTGCCCTGGGAATCGAACCGTGACCTCCTGGTTCATGGGTCGACGATCAAGCACTGAGCCACAGCGGACGGGCTGAAAACTAGAGCAAATTATCTTGTGTTAAAAAGCAGTGGATAATTAAAGACCAAGTTCAGTCCAGAAACAATATTCATGAGGCAATAAGTTGGGCACCATGTCCCCGAGAGCAGACACTCGTCAACCTCTTAGTCGTCTTTCCAGGAGCAGCAGCGCCACAGCTGTGAAGCTGGCGGCAGGCCATGCGCGTGGACTTCCTCTCTCGACACTCTGGCCCTCTCCCTGGGCACATACCCGAGTGCCGCCTTCCCCACACCCCGTCATGCTCACCACGCGCGTGGAGGAAGGGACCAGAGGGATCTGAGAGCTGAAGCCCCCCGTGATGGGACCAGTGCTCTGTCGCTGCCAGCCCGGCCGTGCCCAGCTGGCTCGTGACCCTGGCTCTCCTCTCTCAGCCCATCAAGGTTTGCATCCTCGGCCCGCCCGCCGTGGGCAAGTCCAGCGTCGCGGAGGTGCTGGCCAAGTACTACAAGATCCACCACATCAAGCTGAAGGACGTCATTTCCGAGGCCATAGCAAAGCTGGTATCGCTTTTCACCCCTCCTGGGGGACTTCCCTGTTTTAAAAAAGGCTTTCCCTCGCCGTGTGCTAACGAAGCCACTGGCGGTGCGTGACATCTGCACAGGGCTCTGTCCCTCTCAGGGCGGTGGTCGCTGGCCCCGCTGTGACAGCTCCCAGGCCCACGGAAGCCACGCCCAGGGGTGGCCCTGGAGTTTAGTCTGTCGCCAGCTGTTGCTCAAAGTCTATCTCCTATTCTCCCTGTTGAGTGGAACCTTTATTTATTTATTTTTTAAAATATGTGTTATTGATTTTTTACAGAGAGGAAAGGAGAGTGATAGAGAGTTAGAAACATCGATGAGAGAGAAACACTGATCAGCTGCCTCCTGCACACCCGCTACTGGGGATGTGCCCGCAACCCAGGTACATGCCCTTGACCGGAATTGAACCTGGGACCCTCCAGTCCGCAGACCGACGCTCTATCCCCTGAGCCAAACCGGTCAGGGCAAGTGGAACCTTTACTTACTTACTTTCTTATTAAATTGATGGGGGTGACATCGGTCAACATGAACATGCAGGTGTCAGGTGTGGGCTTCTATGTTACAAGAGCTGTACCAGGTGCCCACCACCCAAGGTCACCATATGTTAGGACCCCCTCCTCCCCCACCCCTTCCCTCTGGCAACCACCACATGGCTGTCCGTGTTCTCGAGTTTCCGCTTTATGTCCCATGTATGAGTGAAGTCATGGGTTCTCAGCTTCTTCTGACTTATTTCTCACAGCATAACGCTCTCAGGGGCCATCCGTGTTGCTGCCAACGGCGCTACCCCACGCTTTCCCACGCTGAGTAGTGTTCCCCTGCGTCCACGCGCCGATCTCCCTTAGCCACTCCTCTATCGCGGGGCACTTGGGTTGTGACGCCTTTGTAAGCTTTTTCTTCGCTTTTATTCTTGATGTACGTTCCTCAGGGTGTGGTCAGCTTCTTTGCTGAGCGCTTGTTTAAAGAAAGGCTTTATTTCCTTAGAGCAGTTTCAGGTTCAGAGATTTCCCCTATGCCCCCAGCCCCCCGCCCCCCGTGGCAGGAGGCTAGTGAGTAGCAAACCAGTGCAGGGCACCAGCCAACTGGAGGACCCTGTGGTGTGCAGGAGGCCATCGTGGCCCCCAAGTTCGGAGGGGAAGGAGGGGAGGAAGATGAGGAGGAGGAGGAGGAAGAGGAGAACGTGGACGACGCGCAGGAGCTGCTGGACGGCGTCAAGGAGAGCATGGAGCAGAACGCAGGTAACTGCCCCCCTCCCCTCCCCTCCCTCCCCCCCACCCCAACCCACCTCACACCCCCCCCCCCCCCCCGCACCGCACAGGGGCCGTGGGCCTGTGAACCAGGGCTTGTTTGTTTGCTTTTCCTCCAAGTAAACAGCACAACATTTTTATTTTTTAATTTATTTTATTTTTCTAACTCGGTCTGGGAGTCTTTCCAATTCCCCTTCTTTGTTATAAAAGACTATTTGTTTGCTATTATAAGTTAAGTGTAGAAATTATAAGAACCAT
Source organism: Myotis daubentonii (assembly GCF_963259705.1). Taxonomy (NCBI): domain Eukaryota; kingdom Metazoa; phylum Chordata; class Mammalia; order Chiroptera; family Vespertilionidae; genus Myotis; species Myotis daubentonii. Next base: position 3,279,068 of record NC_081840.1, read on the forward strand.
AAAGAAATGTCATTTATAATCTCCCCTCCCAGGGGAAAAGAAAGTCATCATTAATATTCTGGTGATTGATCGTGAGACTGGAAAGGCCCTGGCTGTGTGGCTCAGTGGTTGGGTGTGGTCCTGTGCATGGGAAGGCTTCCCGGTCAGGGCACATGCCCAGGTGGCAGGCACCATCCCCAGTTGGGGGTGTGCAGAAGGCAGCTGATGGATGTTCTACCCTCACATCAGTGTTTATCTTTCTCTCTCTCCCTTCCTCTCTCGCTAAAAATCAATAAAAATATATTTTTAAAAATAAGGTGGAACTATCTATGTTTAAAAAAATGAAATGTATAGTCATAAATCTTTTATAAGTATCGAAAATCATTAATTAAAGGGCAAAAAACAAACCAGGAAAAAAATACTTGCCACCAATATGACAGAGTTAATAATCTTTTAAAAAAATATGTTTTTATTGAATTCAGAGAGGAAGGGAGAGGGAGAGAGAGATAGAACCATCAATGATAAGAGAGAATCAGTGATTGGCTGCCTCTTGCATGGCCCCTACCGGGGATTGAGCCCACAACCCAGGCATGTGCCCTTGACTGGAATATAATCTTAGTATATAAAATACTCAGGCAGCCCAGCCAGCATAGCTCAGTGGTTGAGCATTGATCCATGAACCAGGAGGTCATAGTTTGATTCCTGGTCAGGGCACATGCCCGGGTTGCAGGCTCTATACCCAGTGTGGGTTGTGCAGGAGGCAGACAATCAATGATTCTCTCTCATCATTGATGTTTTTAGCTCTCTCTCCCACTCCCTTCCTCTCTGAAATCAATGAAAATATATTTAAAAAAATAAAAACATAAAATAAAATACTCAGGCAAACTAGTAAGAAAATCCTTAAATCCTTAATAGAAAAAAATTGATGAATAAGGAGGACCATAGTTAATGCAGGAAGGAATACAAATCAATGGGAAAACGTTCCTCCTCATGTTTGGACATAAGAAACATCCAAACCTGTGGAGAATTTCTGTAAGAGTCTGAGCCAGACTCTCATGAGGACATATGCCCGGGAGCAAGATCTCAATGCTCAGAGACTGCAGTGGGCAGCGTTTCTTCATTCGAGATTAAGGAGAGAGGGTAAGGGCGGTATATGGAGGAGGGAGGAAACAAGGGGGGGGGGGACTGGATTACAGGGGAGTTAACAAGATTACTTGCTCCCTGGAGCGTTACTCCCCCTCCCAAGGGTATTACAAGCACTTCAGGCGCTTCTAGAGGCACAAGAACAATGGACAGAGCTGGCTGGTCACCTTTCACTAGGAAGTGGTGTTCCTGGGGCGTGACTACCCACCATGACCTGCCCGGTTAGGAATTGATGATGAGAGCGCCCTGCGATGTTACTTTTCATAGAACCCCTTTTCCATCCATACTCACTTGGTAATTTTTTTTTTTTTTTTTTTTTTTTTTACAGAGAGGAAGGGAGAGGGCTAGAGAGTCAGAAACATCGATGAGAGAGAAACATCGATCAGCTGCCTCCTGCACACTCCCTACGGGGGATGTGCCTGCAACCAAGATACATGCCCTTGACCGGAATCGAACCTGGGACCCTTGAGTCCCAGGCCGATGCTCTATCCCAGCCGTGGGCAAACTACGGCCCGCGGGCCGGATCCAGCCCGCTTGAAATGAATAAAACTAAAAAAAAAAAAAAAAAAAGACCGTACCCTTTTATGTAATGATGTTTACTTTGAATTGATATTCGTTCACACAAACACTCCATCCATGCTTTTGTTCCGGCCCTCCGGTCCAGTTTAAGAACCCATTGTGGCCCTCGAGTCAAAAAGTTTGCCCACCCCTGCTCTATCCACTGAGCCAAACCGGCTAGGGCACTCACTTGGTACTTTTAACCAGTTTATGGAACAAACTCATCACAGTCAAGTGTCACTCTAAAGTCAAAACCTGGGCTCACTTTCCCCCTCCCTGGGAAGGAGGTCAAGGCTGGTCCCCCCGCGACCCTAGGTGATAAGTCAGCGGCCTCCTTGGCCAGTCATGCTTTACGAAGTCCGCTCTTATCACCGCAGACGGGGCGTGGGACGGAGATGTTTCCAAGGGAGCTGGCTCCCCAGCAGGAAGACCGCCAGTCAGCAGTTATTAGAAAAAGAAAGCCATTTCGCCCTGGCCGGTTCGGCTCAGCGGTCGGGGCGTCGTCAGCCCCCGGACAGGTTCAATTCCCGGCCAAGGGCACGTACCTCCATCACAGGTTCATCCCTAGTGGGCACGTGCAGGAGGCTGCCAACCGGTGTGTCTCTCTCAGGTCGATGGTCTCTCTTTCTCTTCCCTTCACCTCTCTCCCTTCTCCTCTTTGTAAAAATAAATGGGAAAAAGATCCTCAGGTGAGGATTAAAAAAACAACAGCACCATTTCATTTTTATACCCAGTCAGCGGAGTTCTTCCATCACGCTGGGTATATTAGTATCATCTGCAGAGCAGCCCGGTAGTGTGGGCTCGTCCAGTGGAGAGTTTCTGCCCCGGCCGACTTATCAAGCACATCTGGTTTCTTCTCTCTGTTTACTTCTCCCCTCTTGCTGGTGGCTGTTTCTCATCCCGCAGGGCTGGCGTGAGGGAGGGACAGGGGAAAACTGCCCTGGGTGACAGGACGCTGGGCGCTTGCTGCTTCTTCCTGGTGTTGTGCTTCTGTGGGCCACAGGGGACGTCCCCGCCTTACCCTGAGGCCCTGCCCCTGAGTGCCCGCCCACCTCTGCTCTTCTGGCCCCCAGTCCTTCAGGTGGGCCTCCTCCCAGCTACTCATCTTCAGGACGCTTGTCCCTCCATGCCCTCCCGCCTCCTCCCCGCCTCCCCAGGCCATGCCAATCTGGTTTTCAGAGGCAGCGAAAACGGTGTTAGCATACACTGAGTGTCCACTTAAACCAGCTGCCTGGTTTCTGCTCTGGTGTGGGCTGGGCTGGGGAAGGGGGGTGGAATTTAGAGAGATTTCTCAGAGGAACAGGAAGGTGAGCAGAAAACACAAGGCCTCACCCAGAGACACTGGGAGTCTCTCTCCCAGTTTAGAATCTAGCAGCGCCCTGGCTCCCACCCTTTAGGGGAGAGGAGAACACCCGAGAGGAGGTGCCCCCGGTGGGGACCCCTGTGGGAGGAAATCGGGCCAGGCCGCATTACAGGGGGAGGCGCATGTGAGACCTTGCGTCCTGACATGGCATCCGTTTGGCTCAGATACACTCATAACATTCTTCTAAAAAATAGAAAAAATTAAGGGTGGGAGACCTGGAATTTTAGGAATCCACGGGTGTACGTGGCCATGTGTACACACACTTTAAGCCTGAGGTGTAAGGACAGAAAGAGAACGCTGGGGCTGGTGACCGATGCCGCCCCCAGAAGAGAGGCAAGACCCGCGGGCGTTGGAGCTAACCGGACGAGACAAGCCCCGCACGATCTTTGTAGACGGGGACCTAGATAGCAGGTCTCTGCCAGGGCCCAGCAGTCTGACCTGGGGCGTCCTGTCACAGCCTGGCGTGACGCGCCAGCCGGGCTCTCTCCGTGCCCGGGGAGGGGGACACGTAGGAGAGTTACAGCAGGGGCAGCGCCACGTTGAGAACAGTCACTGCCCAAGCTGAAGAAGGGCTGTCTTTGGCCTTGGCCGGAGACTGTCCTCACAGATGCAAGGGGCCAGTGTGGCTCAGCAGCCTCTGCCTGGAGGGGCCCTGGGAGAGGGCAGAGGGCGAGGTCTCTGGGGGAGGGAAAGTCTTCGGAACTCTTCCCAGCCCCCTCTTCCCAGCCACCCACCACTTCTGCAAGCTTGGGAGATTTCCTCAATCCCCTCTAGTTTGTCCAAAAACCCCTCCTCATCATATTTATCAGAAAGTAGAACATGGGCCTTGATTATGTTTGAACAAAACAAGACCTTGGAACGCACCGCACAGACCCACAGGGAAATTTCGCAGCATGGAGGGACACAGGTGAGCTCGCGTGTCCCTAACATGGCCCCGTTTGTGACTGTATGACTCTAAGGATTCCAGCAAGACAGATGTCGCAACCCCGCCATGAGTCACTTCCACGTTCTGTTCACACATAAGTCCACTCCCGTCGGCCTCTGACAATGCAGCCAAACCAGGGACATGGTTAACTCTCTGGTGCACCAGTTAGATTCCCCATTGCTCACTTTATATAGTTCAAGTGTGTGGGGTAAGAAGATATTTTTATTGATTTCAGAGAGGAAGGGAGAAGGAGAGAGTTAGAAATGATGAGAGAGAATCACTGATGGGCTGCCTCCTGCACGCCCCCTACTGGGGATCGAGCCCGCAACCCAGGCCTGTGCCCCGACAGGGAATCAAACCATGACCTCCTGGTTCATAGGTCGACGCTCAACCACTGAGCCACACCAGCCGGGGCTTTTCGGCAGCTTAAAAGAGAAAGGTGCCTTTGAGGCTCAGCTCAACCTTGATTTTTAGCCAAAGGCAGCAGCTGTGTATTGGGCGCCTCGTAGGAATACGTCATGTGCTAGCAACACACATGAGCCCCACCTCAGTCCGTACAACAGAAGCATGTACCCGCATGTGTACGGCTACAGGGGCAGCCTATCCAAGCACCGCCGAGTAAAGCCTACCGGTAAATGGTAGCACTCCGGGTTTCTCCACGCACTTCGTGTCCTTCTGCCCCCGGGAGCTGTGACCACACAAACATTCTGGAAACGCCAGCACCCGCGTTTGCCTCTGTTCTTTCGCGGAAACAGGCCCACTGGGGGCTCCTATTTGATTGTGCGCTGGAGTTCACGTGCCGTGTTCGAAATCCCAAACCACCTATTTGTCACTTGAAGGGAAAAATAAGGGGCCGCATGATCATTTTTCAGGTGACGGCAGCGTGTAACCCTATGCAGAAGGTGACTCCGCAGTCATATAGATATTGTTCTTCTTTTTGTCAGGCCGACTGGAAGACCAATATGTAATTCGGTTTGTGAAAGAAAAGCTGAGATCTATGCCTTGCAGGAACCAAGGTTACATTTTGGACGGATTCCCCAAGACCTACGACCAAGCCAAAGACCTGTTCAACAGTAAGTCGGGGTGCGCCCTCTGTTTTGAATGTGAACATTCAGACAAGGCACCAGTCTACTCCTCAGAGTAATAGCCACTCAATTAAAATTAGTGCCTGCTAGTTAAAATCGTTTCATTTTTGAACAATAAAGATTTTTTAAAAATTAAAAATAATTTCATTTTTTCGAGCTACCCATAGTAATAATAGGTAACAAACACGACGATGTATTTTTTTAAATCTTTATTGTTGAAAGTATTACAGATGTCCCCTTTTTCCCCCTTGACCACTTCTAGCCGCCCCCCCCCGCCCCCCCCCCCCCCCCCGCCCCAGGCCTTCACCACACTATTGTCTGTGTCCCTGGGTGATGCATATATGCACACAAGTTCTGTGGTTGCTCTCTTCCCACCCACCCCCGCCTTGCCGTAAGTATGACAATGATGTCTATTTTGTTTTATTAGAAGACGAGGAGGAGGAGGAGGAAGAAATCAGAGGCAAAATGTTTCCCTTTGATAAACTGACCATACCTGGTAAGTTTAAAATATTTCTCCAGCGTCACATGTAGAGGAATGCCATCTGATATCTCCTTTGAACCAGAACAGTCCTTTTGATGTTGATAAAGTAGGGTTTTCTTCTTGTAGAAAAGCAGTCAAGTGATACACACTGAAAATCAAATTCCCAAACTGAAGGATGCATTGGGGGTAAATGTGAGGGATATTCCGTTTCTCTGAGCACCTTTATTTCTGCTGCTCCCCGCTGTAACTAAGCCACAAACGTGGCCAGTCTGTTGAAGCCCAGAGGCCCTTGGAGAGCCCCCAGGGTCTGGATCACGGCCGCTCCTACCTGCTTCAGGGGCCAGCGATGCCATCGCCTTTTCCAGGAGACGTGCAGAATCCAGCACTGAGCAGGGCAGGCAAAACGCCTTCCAGTTCGCAGTGAACGTGGCGGCAAGCCTGTCCTATCAGGTATTTACCCAGAGGTTTCACAATGTGCTCTTGAAAGAGAGGCATAAACAATGTCCCAACGAAAAGGAGTTGCTGAGTAGCTAGCGGCCATTTCTTCTGACCTTGCCATGAACTTGAAATGTTGTTTTTTCCCCTCTCTCTCTTAAAAAAAAAAATCAAAAAAATCAGTTTGTCCCGGCCAGTTAGGCTCAGTGGTTGAGTGTTGATCTATGAACCAGGAGGTCACGGTTTGGTTCCCCGTCAGGGCACATGCCCCAGTGGGGGGTGTGCAGAGGGCAGCCGATTAGTGATTCTCTCTTGTTATTGATGTTTTTCTCTCTCCCTCTTCCTATCCCTTCCTCTCTGAAATCAATAAAAATATTGAAAAAATAAAATAAAAATAAAAACTCATTTTGGTTGAACTGTCATCATAGGAGATAACTGTTGGCCATGTGGTTAATGCAAACTATTTTCAGCAACTTGGTACAAGGGTTGTGTCTCAGAGTGTGAGAATCCCCCCGCCCTTCCTTAGTTCTTACAGCTGGACTAATCCTATAGAATAAAAGCATAGTATGCAAATTGTCCCCTTGACAGGGAGTTTGTCTGGGAGTTCGACCAGGGGGGACAAGGCCCGGCTGGCAGCTGGCAGCCACTTAGGGACCCTACCAGTGCATGAATTTTGTGCTCTGGGCCCCTAGCAATAAAATAATAGAATTGACACAGACTAGATTAACAGGAGAAAAACCAACCAAATACACATGCATGGGGCTGGGGGAGGGTAGGGGAATTCACAATAAGATGCTCAGAACATAAAATGAGAGTCAAAGAATTGATCTAATACTTTTTAGACAAAAAAAAAAATGGATGAGAAACTGGCAGAAGAGGAAAGTGCTCATTAAAAAGGAATCTACACAAGTTTTGGGTATTCCTCTTTGTTGGGAATCCAAACAAAGTCTGGGTTTGAGTAGTAAACTGGCTCTCACAGGTAGGAGGCCCCGTTTATATTAATTTGGCAAATCAGCCACTAAAGCATTTCGCTCGTAGCCACCGGTCTCGCTGGGGCTCGCCTGGGAAACTGATGACGGGTACCACGGGGTTATTAGAGATTTGCTACTTACAGTTTCTGCTGCTTTTGTTTTATTTATTTTTGTTGTTAATCTTCACCCAAGGATATTTTTCCATTGCTTTTTTTTAGAGAGAGTAGAAAGGAGAGTGAGAGACAGAGAGAGAAACATCGATGTGAGAGAGACACATCGATTGGTTGCCTCTCACACTCGCCCCGACCAGGGCCTGGGATTGAGCCTGCAACCGAGGTACCTGCCCTTGACTGGATTCGAACCCGTGACCCTTCAGTCCAAGGGTTGACGCTCTATCCACTGAGCCAGGGCTCAGCTGCTTTTTATAAAGGAAGGAAGGGAGGGAACGAGGATGGAAGGAAGAAGGGAAGGGAAGGGGAGGGAAGGGAAGAAAAGGGAAGGGAAGGGAAGGGAAGATAATAGACCCTCCAATGACCGACAGGTTGGACCTCACAGGGTAGTGTCTGAAAATGTCCCTGGTTTGCATGTATTCAACCTCCACCAGAGGCAGCAAGAAGCCAAGCTGCCAGGCCATTTGCAGCAACAGGAGGTCTGAGCTGCCAACCAGGCGTTTTCCTGTCTGACCGTCCCCCTCCCCCCAGCCCCCGCCCCCCTGCACCTGCTGGTTAGGCAACCCGGCGGCCACTGGGTTAACCCAGGCGCCTCTTCTTCCCCCCAGAGTTCGTCTGCGTGCTGGACGGCTCGGACGAGTTCCTGAAGCTGCGGGTGATGAACCTGCCCGAGAGCGTGGTGGTGGGCACCCACTACAGCCAGGACCAGTTCCTCCGGTCGCTGAGCAACTTCCGCGAGCTCAACACCGAGGACGAGACGGTCTTCAACTACTTCGATGAACTCGAGATCCACCCCATCCACATTGGTACGGGATGAGCCCCTGGAGGGGTACGGGAGTGTGGAGAGCCTCCGCCAGGTGGCGGACCCTCCAGCTGACCCCCTCCGCCCCCAGCCCCCCCACCCCCTGCACAAGGCCATGGTAGGGCTGGGGGGAATGGCAGGTGGCAACAGGGACACACAGGGACTTCTCCTGGGGTGACCTGCGTGAGGATTTGGCGGCGGAGTGTTGTTATGTGAAAACACAGGGATATATTATGAAATGGAATGCCACATTGTGATTTATTTACTTATTTATAATAGGTTTTTATTTCTTTTTAGAGGGAGAGGGATAGAGAGATAGAAACGTTGATGAGAGAGAAACTTCATCGATCGGCTGCCTCTTGCACACCCCCTCCTGGGGATCAAGCCCAAAACCCGGGCATGTGTCCTGACCAGGGATGGAACCAGCGACCTCTTGGTTCCTGGGTCAACACTCAACCACTGAGCCTCACGGGCCAGGCTGGAATACCAAATTTTTCAAGGGCATTTCAAAGACTTGTGTTTGCTGCCGGCTGCTGTGGGCCATTTCCCCAGCTGCCTGGGGCCTGGCGGTCCTCACAGGAATACTACACCGGCCAGCTGAGAGCCCCCTGGCTACTCAGAAAAGCAAACAGCTCTCCATTGCCTTTCTGTGTTTCCTCTAAACACGACTCGGAGCTCAGCTCCCAGCAAACGCCCAGGAAACATGCTCTCGTCACCCTCGCCTTCATCATCACCCTCGCCCTCATCCTCATCACCATGGTGCGGGCTCCAAACCTCAGCTGTCACTGCTGTTTCCACTCCCCTCAGCTAGGGGAGCCCCTAAACTTGCTTTCCGGCTTTCTGGGCACTGATACTGCTTCCTCCGTTGGGGAGACAGCTCGAGCTGGGTGGGACCTTAGTGGCCAGGCCGACGCCTTGGGCCTCCCGAGGCCTCTCTTCACCCCCAGGAGCGAGACGGGGCAGCACTCGGACGCTGGAGTATTGGGAGGCTTAGAGCTAGTGGCAGGAGAGCCGATTCCAGTTCTGAACCTGCCTCAGTGTTCTCATCTGAGAATAATCCCTGCCTTGTAGAGTTGTTCCAAAGAGTAGCAGGAAGAGATAGGAAGTATCTGGCTCATTGGAGGAGTTCTAAAGCGGTAACTTTGTTTTTGCTCCCAGCACTAAGCCATCAAATGGCTGCTAAGAAACTGAAAGGTGACACTGCTTACATGTCTGCACTCCTCTGTTTCGCACCAGCAGAAGTGGCTGGGTCTTGCCCTCACCTAACTGTGTCTGTGCATATTGGGCAGATTTCACATATTTTATATGTAAGGACCTGACGCCTACTAATGTGGAAAGTCCTCTACGCTGTTTAATTAGAGAACGAGAAAAAAATGGCGAGCACATGTCACAAAAATAGCCATTGTCACCTTCTCAGTAAAACCCCAGAAATTATTTATGGAAAGATCAGGAGAGCTCCAGGGAGAAGCGTCGAGAGAGACACAGTGATGACGGGGGAGTGAATGAGTGGCCATCGCGCTCCTGTCTCATTCTGTGCCAGACATGCTGTCCTCATCTCCACACCGACAACCAGGAGATCATAACAGCAAAGGGAGACATGTGCCGCCAGGAAGGGCGCAGGGGAGGTGTCAAGGTCTGGAGAGCAGCCTGGCCTCCAAGGGTCTGGAAGGGCCTGGAAAGATGCTGGCACCACATTCTGTCTCTGCATCTGAATCCCCTTCTCTCTCATGCCCCTTTCCTCTCTCGCTCTTTGGACCAGAATCTCTCTCTCCTCTGGCTCCCGTGGCAGCCCGGGGGCAGCCCTGCCCCCCAGAGGTTCCGGGTTTCACTGGAGGCAAGCCTAGAGCTGGACGTGACTCTCAGTCCCGATCCACATTCCAAGAAGGTCAAGTCAGAGGCCACGTACTGTCCAGGTGGCCAGGTGCCCCTCCCCGCCCACCCCCAGCGCCCTCGGGGGCAGCACTGTCCTGTGAGCCCTCCTCCTCCGAGAGGGAGCCTTTCAAAGCCGGTCAGAGGACCCTCAGGCGCAGCAAGGCTGGGATTACTGGAGGAACCAGGGAAAATCCATTTAAATGTCAGCGTGTGGGCACCGGCATGCATGAAGTTTTTGTCTTTTTTTTTTTTTTTTTTTCGATGCAAAAGCAAAGAGTCTTTATTCGAACTAGTTCGGCTCCCCAACAGGTTTTTGTCTTTTTTTAACATACGTTTTTGTTAATTTCAGAACGGAAGGGAGAGGGAGAGAGAGAGAAACATCCATGATGGGAGAGAATCATGGATCGGCTGCCTCCTGCACTCCCCACACTAGGGATCAAGCCCGCAACCCAGGCCTGTGCCCTTGACCGGAATCGAACCCCTGACCTCCTGGTTCATAGGTTGATGCTCAACCCCTGCGCCACGCCGGCCGGGCTGCCTTTTTCTTTCTCGGTTTGTTTGTACCCACTAACTGACAAACTCTGCCTGTTCCGCCCCTCTTCCTGTGTCAGCACCGGGGTGCCTCTCGTCTAGGTCAAGGTGACAGTGTGTAACCAGGGAGTGGGGGAGGGGCCATCACCGTGGTGTACTTGGGCGCAGGGTGGGGGGTCCCCGGGAGGAAGGTGTGGAGGGCTGAGTAGTGAATGCGTCCACGGCACACCCTTCCCTGCAGACACCTCCCAAGAACACCCAAGAGAGGGCTGAGGATGGACTGCGGGGTGACTGGGGGGAACTCATTGTAACCAACAAGCCTTTCTCTCTCTTTTTTTTCTTGGTCCTGATAGCGACATGAGTCAGGCATACTGCAGTCCCGACCGAGGGCTCCCCGTCTTTGCCTGGATGCTTCCAGGGCTGGAGAACCGCCCCCCCCCAACCCATCCGTCCGTCCGTCCGTCCATCCGTCCGCTTAAATCCATGGGGTCTGTCAGAGGCAGACGGGGGTGCAGGCTTCCTCCCTCCGTTTCCCAGGGCCGGTCTGATATCGGCCAGTGAGACCAGAAAGTCTGACCGGTGCTGGCAACTAGAATAGGAAACCGCAGGTGGTAACTTACATAACGGACCCCCACAAGGTTACGGGTGGAGAATTTTCCCGACTATGGTCTCAGAACGCACTGTAGGTGGGCCCCGAATGTCAGGATGTGTTGACCGCTCCCTCTCTCCTGGTGTTTAAAGATGTAGGGAAGATTGAAGACCCTCACAACAGACTCACTATCAAACGGCTCATCAAGGAGATTGGGGAGCCTCGGAATTATGGTTTAACGGATGAGGAAAAGGCCGAAGAGGAGCGCAAGGTTGCCGAGGAGCGCATGGCCAGGGAGGCGATGGTGGAAGCGGAGCGGGAGCACAAGGAAGCCGTGGAGATGGCCGAGAAGATTGCTCGCTGGGAGGAGTGGGTGAGTGTGTGTGTGCGCGTGCAGGCTTATGTGTGCAGGCGTGTGTGTGTGTGTGTGTGTGTGCAGGCTTTGTGTATGTGTGCAGTCTTGTGTGTATGCAGGCTTATGTGTGCAGGCTTGTGTGTGCGTGCGTGTGTGCAGGCTTGTATGTGTGCAGTCTTGTGTGTATGTATGCATGTGCAGGCTTGTGTGTGTGCAGATGCATGTATGCAGGCTTGTGTGCGTGTGCGTAGGCTTGTGTGTGCATGTGTGTGTGCAGGCTTGTGTGTGTGTGCAGGCTTGTATGTGGGTGCATGTGTGCAGTCTTGTGTGTATGTATGCATGTGTAGGCTTGTGTGTGTGCAGGCTTATGTGTGTGCATGTGTGTGCAGGCTTGTGTGTGTACGCAGGCTTGTGTGTGTGCACAGGCTTATGTGTGTGCATGTGTGTGCAGGCTTGTGTGCGTGCAGGCTTGTGTGTGTATGTGTGTGCATTCCTGTGCAGGCTTGTATGTGTGTGTGCACGGGAACCTGTGGAGGGGGCCCTGGCAAAGCCATTTAGGCCAGTTGCACTTCCAACCCTGCTAATAGAGAAATGTCACAGAAATCCCCAAACCAGTTTTGTTAGTTTATTAGTCATGTGTACCATTTTACAACGATGCCATAGTCTTCTGCTCAGTATAAATCACAACGACAATAATAACGAGCCATCGCCAGCCGTGTTAGCAACACACATCCTGCCCCTGTAACGTGCTGCTGCGCGGCGACCTTGTGGTTTCAGTCGACTTCCCCCCATTTACCCCCTGGCCCTGGGTGTCAGCCTCATTCCACCGTCCCCATCCCCCACTCTCACCTACGCTGCCCTTACAGTAGCTCGGAGCCCGCAGCTCTCCGCTCCTCAGAGGTCAGTGTGTCTCACCCGGGTTGTGGGCTGTGCCATCCCCCTGGTCTCCCCAGCTCCGCAGCCTGTGTGTCTCCAATCCGTGCAGGCAGCCTCCTGAAGTGCAGGTGCTCACGGCCATGCTCCGCTCCCTCTTCACAGGCTCACCATCACCTGAGACGCAAGTCCAGACTCCTACCGTGGCCCCCAAGGTCCTTGGGGACCCGGCTGCTTCTAAGATTTCCCAGCGTATCTAAACATGCGCCTCCCGTGTGACACAGTTCCTCACCGTTTAAAAAATCTTTATTCAAAGTCGTCTTTCCAAGGAGGCCTTTCTTGGACATGAGCCATATTTAAAATTTCAACCCCTGCCCTGGCCGGGTAGCTCAGGCTGGAGCATTGTCACGATACACCAGGGTTGCAGGTTCAATGAGAGAGAATCATTTGATTCACTGCCTCCTGCACGCCCCCTACGGGGGATGAGCCCACAGCCCAGGCATGTGCCCTGACCAGGAATCAAACTGTGACCTCCTGGTTCATAGGTCGATGCTCAACCACTGAGCCACGCCGATCGGGCCATTGGTTGATTCTTGTATGTGCCCTGGCCTCCAACCCTGCGTTCTCGATTCTGCGCGCACACACCACTCTGATAAACAAAACCTGATCTCACTGTGTCAGTGTTCATGCCTCCGATCACCAGCTTACCGACTTTTCCTGCGTTAGGACGTCCCATTCCCTCTTATGCTGCACGCTGTCCCCACCCATGCTGGAGCTGTGCGTCTTTTTCTTATTATTTTGCAAGAACCACTCCTGGTCGGGTTGTGCGAGAGAAACAGGAATGGCCCAGGAGACACCGTTAGCCACGTTGTCCGGACCCGGCTCCACTCTCTGGAGGTCCGTGCCCTGCGCGTGTCCCTCTGTGTCCCGGCCTCTCCATGTGGGAGATGAGGATGGTGATGGCACCTGCTTCATAGGGTCGCGGTGGTGACTGAAGAGTTAATGTGTGTGCAAACATGCAAACTGTTAGCCTGGCAAACAGTGTGCTCCCCCATCAGATCTAAGCTTTTTATAATATAATGCAAATAGTTCTTTCTCAGCTCATCCGTCCTTTATCTTTCAATATCATGTATGATGTTTCTTCTGGTCATAAAATATTTACGTTTAGCCCGGCTGAGGTGGCTCAGTGGTTGAGCTTCAACCTATGAACCAGGAGGTCACGATTTGATTCCCGGTCAAGGCACATGCCTGGTTGTGAAATCAATCCCCAGTGTGGGGTGTGCAGGAGGCCACCGATCAATGATTCTCTCTCATCATTGATGTTTCTTATTTCTTATTTATTTATTTATTTATTTATTTTTATAATTTCTTTTTGTCTAAAGTTTTACGTATGGCTCCTTTTTCCCCAGTTGAACTCCCCAGCCACTATCATTGATGTTTCTATCTCCCTCTCCTCTCCTCTCTGAAATCAATATATTAAAAAACATATGAAACAATATTTATGTTTATATGCAGTCAAATCCATCAGTCTTCTCCCATTTGATTCCTGGGTTTTCTATCTTTCTGGGAAAGTTCTCTTTTAAAAAAGATCAGTTAGGATTCCTTAGCTTGCAGGGGACAGAAAAGTCCATTGAAAATGTCTTGGCAATAGAGAAAAGTGATGGATTCATGTAACAGGAAAGCCCAGGGTAGGCTGGCTTCAGGCCAGGCTTGGTACAGTGGCTCAGAAGGCACCAAGGACCTCGCATCCCTCTCTCTGCTCCCTCGTCGTTGTCGGTGTCACCCTTGGGCTCTTCCTGACGTGGCCCATGGACAGGAGGGGGGCTGGACGGATGGGCTTGCGTCCCATCTAAACCTCTAGGCTGAGAAGGAAGATTTTTCAAAGGAAATATGGAATTATTTTTCCCAGGGGAAGGTGGCTGTATGCTGAGCAAGGAATAGCACATGTCCACCAGACCAATGCCTTCCAGATCTGTTATTACTTCTACTAGAGGCCCGGTGCACAAAAATTTGTGCACTCGGGGGGGGGGGGGTCCCTCAGCCCAGCCTGTGCCCTCTCGCAGTCTGGGACCCCTCGGGAGATAATGACCTGCTGGCTTAGGCCAGCTCTCGGGTGGCAGAGGGCAGGCCTAATCCCTAGGTGCAGCCCCTGGTCGGGCTCAGAGCAGGGCAGATTGGGAGGTTGCGATGCCACCCTCAGTCACGCTCAGGGTAGGGCCGATTGGGGGGTTGGGGCACCGCCCCCTGTCACACTCAAGGCAGGGTCGATGGGGAGGTTGTGGTGCCACCCCGTCACGCACAGAGCAGGGCGGATCAGGGGGTTGGGACGCTGCCCTATATCACCCACAGAGCAGGGCCGACCAGGGGGTTGGGGCACCGCCACTGTCACACTCAGGGCAGGGCCGATGGGGAGGTTATGGCTCTACCCCGTCACACACAGAGCAGGGCCCATGGGGTGGGGGGGTTGGGGCGCTGCACCCTGTCACACACAGAGCCGCAGGGCGATCAGGAGGTTGAGGAGCTCCCCCCTATCAGGCACAGAGCAGGGCCGATCAGGGGGTTGGGGTGCCTTCCCCTGTCAGGAACAGAGCAGGGCCGATAGGGAGGTTGTGGCCCCGCCCCCTGTCACACACAGAGCCACAGGGCGATCAGGTGGTTTGGGCACTGCCCCCTGTCATGCTGATCCCGGTGCTGGGAGGCATATTACCCTTTTACTATATAGAATAGACGCCTGGTGCATGGGTGGGCGCTGGCTGGTTTGCCCTGAAGGGTGTCCTGGATCAGGGTGGGGGTCCCCACTGGGGTGCCTGGCCAGTCTGGCTGAGGGGCTGAGGGCTATTTTCAGGCTGGGACTGAAGCTCCCAACTGCTTTTTTTTTTTTTTTTTTTATTCTGGGCCAGCTTTAGCTCTGAGGCTCCAGCTCTTAGGCCTCCGCTCCTGAAAGCAGGTATCTGGTTTGTTTAAGTTCTACAATCGAAACTCTGTATCAACTCCAGGTCTGAGATCCCGGCTAGCTGAAAGCTGGTTTCTGGGGTTTTGTTTAGCTTCTATTTTTGTAACTATGTTTCAAACTGCCAGCTCAGAGGCCTGCAGCGGCAGGCGGGGAACATTGGAGTCCTCCGTCACTGAAGCAAGCAAGCCTCATGTTAGTTTCAAGCTGCCTGGCTGCTGGCCACCATCTTGGCTGGCAGTTAATTTGCATATTGCCCTGATTAGCCAATGGGAAGGGTAGCGGTCGTATGCCAATTACCATGTTTCTCTTTTATTATATAGGATGGCCCTCCTTCCTTCCCTCCCTCCCTCTCTTCCTCCCTCTCTCCCCCCTTCTCTCTCCTCCCTTCTTTTCTTCATCTAGACAGCTAGAAATGATTTCTGTTTAAGAAGTGAGGTAGGGATCCAGCTTACTATTTCCATGGTTATACCACCCTTTCTGTCTATTCTCTGCGGGTTGGAAAGGCCATCTTATAATAATGCGGCGGCCATTTCTAGCACGCTCTAGTTCTGATGCATTGTGGGGTGAGTCGTGTGAAAGAGTTCTCCCTTTTCTGACTCTTCCCCCCCCCCCCCCCCCCGTGTTCTACTTGTAGAATAGACGGCTAGAAGAAGTGAAAAGGGAAGAAACCGAATTACTCGAGGCTCAGTCTGCTCCCCTGAGAAACTACTTAATGACTTACGTTATGCCAACGCTCATGCAGGGTCTGAACGAGTGTTGCAAGGTCAGACCAGAGGATCCTGTGGATTTTCTGGTAAGAGATTGAGGGTGCTTGTTTTTTTAATATCAATTTGAAAATAAAATATACCTGAATCTAAATGGGAAGCCAGTTGACATAGAGAAATTGTGTGTCTGGCATTTGGGAAATAGCCTCTAATGCAGTGGTTCTCAACCTTCTGGCCCTTTAAATACAGCTCCTCATGTTGTGACCCAACCATAAAATTATTTTCGTTGCTACTTCATAACTGTCATGTTACTAATGTTATGAGTCATCACGTAAATATCTGATATGCAGGATGGTCTTAGGCGACCCCTGTGAAAGGGTTGTTCGACCGGCAAAGGGGTCGCCACCTGGTTGAGAACCGCTGCTCTAATGCCTTCACAGTTTATAATAAGATTTAAAAAAAAATTTTATTGAATTTATTGGAGTGACATTGGTTAGTAAAATGACACAGGTTTCAGGAGTCCAGTTCTATAACGCATCATCTGTGTACTGCATTGTGTGTTCACCACCCAAAGGCAAGTCTCCTCTGTCACCATTTATCCCCCTATCCCCTCGACTACCCCCCACCCCTCCTGCTCCTGTAGTCACCATGCTGTTGTCTGTGTCTATGAGTTATTTTTTTCCTTAATCCCTTCCCCCTTTTCACCCAGCCGCCCAAGCCCCCTCCCTTCTAGCAGCTGTCAGTCTGTTCTCTATCTATGAGTCTATTTCTATTTTGTTTATTTTGTTCGTCAGATTCCACCTATAAGTGAGATAATGTGGTATTTGTCTTTCTCTGGCTGGCTCGTTGCACTTAGCTATAAGAAGAGTTTTATTACTCATTTGAAAGTAAGAGGTTTGTACACTTTTATTTTTAAATTGTGCACGTTAATAGTACAAATATGTGGCCCACAAGTACCTTGAAGTGCCTTCTCATTGCCGACCCGCCTCTATTCCTTCTCCCCCTTGCAGGCAGAGTACCTCTTCAAGCACAATCCCGCAACACTGTGACGTGGAGGACCTCGAGCCACAGCCCTGCGCAGAGCTGGAGAGGACTCTGACATTGTCATGGACATTGCAATTCGAAAAATTGTTTTAAAATATGCTTTCCCAGCTTTTGGAAAATTCTCCCCCTCCCCCTGCCCTGCAAGCAAATATTTTATTAAGTAAAATCATTAGGAAATGCTACATGGCAATGAGCGGCGACTTCATTAAAATGATATGTGAAAGGTGCATTTGGTAAGGTATCTGTGCAGAGCTCACGGGACACACAGCGATCTGAGAGTTCAGGCTTAGTCTCCGCAGTCTGCACACTAATGTTGGCAGTGATCGATAGTGTGGGGAGCGTCAGACCATCTACTCTTTGAACATGTAGACTAATGGGTTTACACAATGTGCTGGGGCCCAAGTGCCTGTGGCGCTGGACACGGAAAGAAGTGAGGACGTGGATGCTTTGTGAGTCCCAGGGAGCCAGAGGGGCCGGGCTTCCGCAAGGCTGCGGTCTGAGTTCAGGGTCAGGGCCCCAGCCAGTGAGTCCGAGAGCCCTAGGAACCTCTGGGCAGAAACACTCATGTAACAGAACGAATAATTCTAGTATCTGTGGTCACCAGAAAACAGGCAAATATTTTTAACAAACTGACTGTACAACACAGGCATGAGCAATCACCCTCTGGGCTCCTCCTGTCCTAAAGGCCGTGTACTTCCCAGAACTTCACCGAGGGAGAAGTTTGTTTAGGTTGATTTTAACGCTGTATCTATTTCATCCCTTTAGATAATGTAATCTGAATATAACCGCGCTATTTTTTTATTGTGATAAATACACAGAACATAAAATGTATGATTGTAACCACGTTACAGTGTGCAGTTCAGTGACAGTACGCTGTGTTGTTCACTCACCACCACTATCTAGCTCCGGAACCTTTTCCTCACGCCATATGGAAACCATGTCCCCATTATTTCTTTGCCTCAGCTCCCAGCACAGGGTTAGGGAACGTTTTTTCTGCCAAAGGCCATTTGGGTATTTATAACATCATTCACGGGCCATACAAAACTATCAACTTAAAAAATTAGCCTGGCCCTGGCTGGTTTGGCTCCGTGGATAGAGCATCAGCCTGTGGACTGAAGGGTCCCAGGTTCAATTCCAGTCAAGGGCACATGCCCGGGTTGTGGGCTTGATCCTCAGTGTGGGGCATGCAGGAGGCAGCTGATCAATGATTCTCTCTCATCATTGATGTTTCTATCTCTCTCTCCCTCTCCCTTCCTCTCTGAAATCAATAAAAATATATATTTTAAAAAAATTAGCCTGCTATGTTTGGTCAAAAATTTAATTAATTCACATCTAATGCCCTGGCAGGGCCAGACCAAAGGATCTCATGGGCCTTATATGGCCCGCGGGCCGATGTTCCCCATCCCTGTCCTAGCAGCCACTGATATGCGGTCTGTCTCTATGGATTTCTCTATTCTGAATACTTTATATAAACAGAATCATACACACTGTGCCTTTCAGGTCTGCTTCTCTTCCAGGTCCAGCCAGGCCGAGCAGGTGTCAGTGCTTCATTCCTTCTTACGGCTGAATAGTATTCCATCGGGTGGACTGACCACGCTCAGTTTAATCATTCACTTGTTGATGGACATCTGGGCTGTTTCCACCTTTAAATATTGTGCATACAGCTGCTGTGGACATTTCTGTACAAGTTCTTGTTTGGACACCTGTTGTCAATTCTCCTGGGTAGGAATCTAGGAGTAGAATTGCTGTCATATGGTCACTCTACATTCGACTTACTGAGGAAGTGCCAAACCGTTTTCCACAGGGCTGCATCATTTTACATTCCCAGCAGCAGTATCTGAGGATTCTAATTTCTCTGCATCCGTATCAACAGTGGTTAGTGTGTGTGTGTGCACGCGTGAAGTTAATGGTAATGGAGTGTGTATCACGTTGTGACTAAGCATCATTGCATGTGCTTGCTGGCCACTTGTACATCTTCTCTGGAGAAATGTATATTCAAGTCCTTTGCTCAATTTTTATTTGGGCTGTTGATCCTTTGTTATTGAGTAGTAAGAGTTATTTTTACAAAAAAATATGTCTCTATTGATTTCAGAGAGAGGGAGAGAGCGATAGAAACATTAATGATGAATCATCAATAGGCTGCCTCCTGCATGCTCCCTACTGGGGATGGTGCCTGAAACTCAGGTATGTGCCCTGACCGGGAGTCAAACTGTGACCTCCTGGTTCATGGGTCCATGCTGAGTCACAAGGGCTGGGTAAGAGTTCTTTATATATTCCGGATATAAGATCCTTATCAGATAAATGACTTGTAAATATTTTCTACCATTTTGTGGCTTGTCTTTTCACTTTCTTGATGGTCCCTTGTAATGCACAAAAGGTTGCAGGCTCTATAAGCATAATCTATGGACGCAGACAACAGGGGGTGAGGGTGAGGGCAAGACTGGGGGGATGAGGGGACAATGGGATTATAAATTTATTTACCTTCTATAATTGAAACTTTGTAGCCTTGAGAGGAGCTCAGAGCCGGCCAGGCGGATAGGAGGGAAGCCTCCTGCTTGCTCCAGCTCCGTGGCTGCCAGCCGCCATCTTGGCTGGGTTAATTTGCAGATAGTCACTCTGATTGACTGGTGGGCATGGCTTAAGACGTAGCGAAGGTATGGTCAATTTGCATGTTTGTCTTTTATTAGTGTAGATAATCAGGGTCTCTACTTTCATGGAGCTTTATTTTAGTGAGAACGACAGAATAAATAATTTTAAAAAATTAAACAGAAAGTTCTGGTTATGTGATAAGGACTACCAGTATGAAGCAAATAAACAAAGATTAGATAAGTGGTCTGGAAGGCCTGTATGAGGAAGGTGACATAGAGCTTCTGACTCACTGGAAAATGAGTCAGCCACTGAACGAGGCAGTACCGCAGACTGGGACAGTGTGGAGGCCCAGAGGCAGGAAGGAGCTTTTCGTGTGGAAGGAAAAGAAGAGAGGCCAGGCCCAGCTGGTGTGGCTCAGTGGTCGAGTGTCAACCTGTGAGCCAGGAGGTCACGGTTTGATTCCCGGTCGGGGCATATGCCTGGGTTGTGGGCTCAGTTCCCCGTAGGGGTATGCAGGAGGCAGCCTATCCATGGTTCTCTCTCATCGTAGATGTTTCTGCTCTCTCTCCCTCTCCCTTCCTCTCTGAAATCAATGAAAATACTTTAGGGAAAAAAACAGAAGAGAGGCCAGGAGGGCAGGAGGGCTGTAGCACAGCCAGGAAAGGGGAAGAGTTTGAGATGAGGCTGGAGAGAGAATTAAGAGACAGATTATGCAGGGTCTTGTAAGCCATTGTTAAGCTTGGTTTTATTCTAAGAGCAACAGGAAGCCATGACATTTGGGTTTAATTTGGGGGGGGGGCAGGTGATACATCTGGAGCAGCTGCTATATGGAGAATGGTCTGGAGAAAAGCATGAGAGGAAGTGGGAGGGGTACTGAGCATATGGCAATGGTCTAAGAGAAGACAGTGGCTAAGATTGGGGTGGTGGCAGAGGAGGTGGAGAGAAGGGAATGGATTTCAGATGTTGGAGGTGGCATCAATGGGACTCAATCATTGATTGGCTGTGGGTAGTGAGGGGAAGGAAGGAGTCACGGAGACTGATCGGTGCTTTGGCCTGATTACTGTGCTGTTGACTGAGAGGCAGAAACTAGAGGAGGCACAGGTTCTAATCCACATGCTATTGTGGTTCTCTTCTCTTCCATGCAAATGGTGGGAGGCACATTCTTCAAGACATAAACACACATCTGAAAGGGGAATGAGAATTTAAAGAAAAGACTGCTTAAGAGTAGCAGTACTCATTCGGTTAAAGTGCTAATGTTATTTTTACTTAGGTGACTCACAAATCTGGTTTTTAACTAAACTTTTTTACAAAGTGTGCACAAGTAAATAGCCAAATGAGTCACTGTGCTTCATTACTGAGCTGAGAATCTCCATCTCACCCAGTATCTCCTAAGTGACACTGAGTCACAAGCCAGGTCGCTCCCAGTATGTGAAGAGGTTCTGCCCCCAAGAACATTTGGGTGCATTTTTTTGGATTCAAATGCACTGTGAACCTGAGAACCAGTTTAAGAATTCTTCCCTCTGTGTATGACATTGCCATTGGAATGAAACTTAAGATGATGGTTGAAAACATCTTCCCCCTTCTGAGCAGCTGGTAGAAATGGAGCTGGGGTGGGCGAGGGCGGGGGTGAAGGGCAGGCAGTGGAGTGGAGACAGGAAGCAGCTGGAAGGAGTGGGCAGGGGCTCTGAGAACAGGCACCACAAGGCTTCACCGGCTTAACCACAGACTGATAATTGGCGTTATCTTACTCTCCACTTTCCTTGGCTCAAGTTTTATCCTTAAACTTGGGTCCTAAAAGTTGGGGATGTGTGAACACCTAGTTCATTACCCATGTGTGAAATTTTAGTTGCACTAGAGGCCTGGTGCATGAAATTCATGCACAGGTAGGTCCTTAGGCCTGGCGGGTGATCAGGGCCAATCGGGGCCTTCCAGCTGCTGGCTGGGGCCTTCCTTCATTCCAAGCTACACCCTGGTCATCAGTGCATATCATAGCAAGTGATCAAACTCCTGAGGGGACACTTTGCATATTAGCCTCTTAAATATATATAGATTGCAGTGACTGGGTAGCTCCATTCATTCTGTCACCCTCCCTAAAACCTTTCTTTTTTTAATTTTTGATTTAAAATATATTTTATTGATTTTTTACAGAGATGAAGGGAGAGGGAAAGAGAGTTAGAAACATCGATGAGAGAGAAGCATCGATCAGCTGCCTCCTGCACACCTCCTACTGGTATGTGCCTGCAACCAAGGTACATGCCCTTGACTGGAATCGAACCCAGGACCCTTCAGTCCGCAGGCCAACGCTCTATCCACTGAGCCAAACCAATCAGGGCTAGAACCTTTCTACATAATGTTTGTCTTCTCCCACTCCATCACCTCCCACAACCAGGATTAAGGACCCTGCCTAAATCTCTCAACCTGGTTCCTTTACTCCTTTATTTCAAGTGTCATCATCTTTTGCCTGAACCCCGGCAAGGTTCTTCAACTTGAAAATCTCTCCTAGTTCAAATTCATTCCCTACTTTTTTTTAAAAAAATGTATTTTATTGATTTTTTACAGAGAGGAAGGGAGAAGGGTAAATTAGAAACATTGATGAGAGAGAAACATCGATCAGCTGCCTCCTGGCACACCCACCACTGGGGATATGCCCACAACCAAGGTACATGCCCTTGACCGGAATCAAACCTGGGACCCTTCAGTCTGCAGGCCGACGCTCTATCCACTGAGCCAAACCAGTCAGGGCCATTGCCTACTCTTTTGATTTTTCAAAACATATAAATGTAATCTCGTTCAGTTTTAAACTTTCAATGGCTTCTCCAGCTAGAGAAGATAAAATTCAAATCTCTCAGAATGGCCTCAGGCCTCTCAGCTCAAAGGTCAGCACTTGCAAGAGGCCTTGTCTGGCCACTCTTTCTAAAGTTGACCTCCCTGTAATCCTAACACCTAATTTCTCTCTTTCATGGTTCTTAATCACAACCTGTAATCCCCACCTGATTATGGGATTATTTGCCCAAAACCCTCAGAATTTAAGGTCTACGTGGGTCAGAGATCTTCACTGTATTTTTTCATAGTGGAAAATAACCCCAACTTAGCACCTTTTTGCTTTTTAATTTTTCCCTCTACCTGATATGCTCATGTAGTTATCAAATATTGTTTTCTATCAAGATTTCTTTTCCTTCCCCCTTCTGTTGTCATCTTTTTTAAAAAAGTACTTTTATTTTTAAATGATTTTAAAATATGTTTTTATTGATTTCAGAGAGGAAGGGAGAGGGATAGATAGAAACATCAATGATGAGAGAGAACGATTGATTGGCTGCCTCCTGCAAGCCCCTTATTGGGGGATGGAGCTTGCAACCCAGGCATGTGCCCTGACTGGGAATCGAACTGTGACCTCCATAGGACATTTTTCCATTGATTTTTAGGGAGAGTGGAAGAGAGTGAAAGACAGAGAGAAATATCGATGTGAAGGAAACACATCAATTGGTTGCCTCCTGCACTCGTCCTGACCAGGGCTCCGGCCGGGGAGGAGCCTGCAACCAGAATCGAACCGGGGACCCTTTGGTTCGCTGGCCAATGCTCTATCCACTGAGCCAAACCATCCAGGGCAAGTCTTAACTCTCCTATCAGGACATTTCTAAAGTCACCTCCTATGTAAAATCCACCTTAACTCCATCTGCAAAGATAGTTCCCTTTAATCGTCTTGAGCGAGCAGCGTTACAAATTTTCTTCAGTTGTGCTGCCTGGCTGCAGCAGCCTAGGGAAGGCTGACACCAACGGGGTGCGGGGTAGCTCCAGGCTGATGTCCATCTCTCCTTTCCGCTGAGATGCCCCGCAGAGGACAGCCCTGAGCTCACGAAGGTCCCATTCTTGAACTCAAAAAGCCCATCATTGGTGCCATCTTTATGAGCAAGCTTTAAGGCCACCGCCTTCATATTTTATTGGTTTCTCTGGATCTCAGACTTTCAAACTTTTTAAGGGCAGGTCTGCTCTTGGGTCCTCAAGCCAGGCCGCCCTGGTGACAAGAGGGTAAGGAGCAAGCAGACGTGGGAACCCGATCCAGGCCTGCCTCCAGGCAGCGCTGTTCGGAGGAAATGACGGCCGCACACACAATGTAACACTCCCTGGTAGCCACACTTAAAAAGGAACCAGTGAAATGAACGTTCCCGATGCTCTCTAATGCCGCACATCCGAAAGGAGATGAAATGCCATCAGTGAGGCAGCTCGCACTCCTTTGTTCGTACCGAGATCGCGCAAATCCGTGGGAGCTTGGCGGTTACATCCCTTCCTCCAGCCGAGCGCGCCAGAGCCCCACGTGGTCACAGTGGATGGCGGTTTGGCCTCTGCATTTTCCCACAGAGCCGGCAGTCCCGACATGCCCCACTGGAGCTTCCGGGGCAGCGGTTCTCAACCTGTGAGTCGCGACCCTTTTGACAGTCGAATGACCCTTTCACTGGGGTCGCCTAAGACCATCCTGCATATCAGATATTTACATTACGATTCATAACAGTAGCGACGTTACAGTTATGAAGTAGCAACGAAAATGATTTTATGGTTGGGTCACCACATGAGGAACTGTATTTAAAGGGCCAGAAGGTGGAGAACCACTGTTCTGGGGGGCAAGGAATTTAAAATTTCAACTTCACCGCCTCTGGCTCCTGCCTGCCCCGCCCTTGCACCCACCTGCGTGAAGATGGGAGGCAGATCGGAGTGGAGCGTGGCTCGGGCTGCGTTCCTCACCCTCTTGCTGGGGGCGGGAGGGAAGGCTCCAGGCCCCACCCTAGGGAGAGGCTAGGGCCGGGTCACACAGCCTCCCTCGGGGAAACTGAGCGGATTTGGCAGGAGAGATCCACCCGCCACAGCTCCAAGACCCGCTTAAAAGGCCGCCGGTCGCCGCCGCCCGATGTTGTCCCGAGCGACAGCCTGCCCCGTGGGTTCCGTCGCTGGTAGCGGGGTGCAATGAGCTCGCGTTACCGACGGGGCGGGCCCTGCCCTGTCCTGCGAACTTCTTCATTCAACAAACACTTCTCAGGAGCCCGCCCAGGGGCATCCGTGGGCGGAAGAGCCCACAAGCGCCAGCCCCCTGGACTTCCGGCTAGAAGGTGGGTCCCCCAGACACCTCTGCACCTCACTCCGCACAACCACTTTCCACAGGGATGAGGCCGAGTCTCACTCTGCATAGCAGTAGGAAGCCGTTGGGTAACGCGTTGCAACCCCAAGGCACCCACCCACGAGACCCCGTCCTGCGCCCCGCGCTCGCTTGGGGCACCCGTGGGCGCCTCGCTCCCCTTCAAGCGCCTCCATCGGCGCCGCGACCTCAGGCGACGAGAACCGCGGGACCTCACAATGCGCTGGAAGCGGCCCCTCGCGGTCCCGGGGTCTCTCCGAGCCCGTCCTCGCGCCGTCCGGCCGCGTCGCCCGCCTCCGCCACGGGAGCATCCCGGCTGGACGGCCTTCGCGCTCCCTCAGACTCACCGCACTCCTCGCGGAGGCGTGTGGGAATATGCTAATTGCGGCGGAAATTGCCTGGCCGTCCGCCGCCTCACGAACTACCTTTCCCGTGAGGCTTCGCGGCGCCGGGTGGCCTCTGCGCAGGCGCGGGCCCGGCGTGCGTGGCGGCGTCAGCGGTTCTAGAACGTTGCTGTGGTAGCGCTCGGGCGCCATGTTAGGACGAGGGGGAAGGAGGAGAAGCGCTTAAAGCGGCGGGAGCGGGTGCGGGAGTGGGGTTGGACCCTGGGCTGCGGCAGGCCCCCCCCTCCCTCCCGCCTCAGTGGATCATGCCCAGGGCGGCAGCGGCGGCGGTTGCGGGGGGGAAGTGACTGGGCGGTGCCGGCGCAGGAGACGATGCCGTTGTAAGTTATTTGTGTTCTGTTTCCTTTCGCATGCTGGCGGGGCCTTGGGGGCGTCGGGGCCGGAGGGGAGGGTGGCGCGCGGGCCGGGCCCTCGCCCCGCGGGGGGAGGTCGGCGGGACTGGGGTGCTTCCTGTTTCCTCACCCGCCCGCTGCCGCACTTCCCCTGGTGCTCGGGCCCCACTTCCCCCACCCCTTCCTGGCCTCGGTCGCCGGCGGGCCGGGGCCTTCCCCTTCCGGGAGAGCCGGGAACCCAGCCCCGCTACTCCCGCTTCCCCGCCGCGGCCCCCGGACCCAAACACAACCCGAGCGGGGTCCGGCGGGGAAGGGGGGCCCTGCTCCCCGCGGGTCTGCGCGCGCCTCCCGGAGCATTTTGCTGCTCCTGCGCCCGGCCTCCCTCCGCGCGTCCCGGATGCCCAAGCCGGGCCCCAGCGTGAACCCCCTTCCACGTCGGAGGCTGCTGCAGCGCTGGTTCAAAGCCCGGCTTGGAGCGTGGAGCCCCGCGGTTCGAACCCCTCCTCCCCCGCCGGCCGGGGTGCCCTCCGACACGCGCCAGCTTCCGCGTCGCTCGCTCGCCCCGGTTTGTTTTGATGGGATTTGCACGCGAATTGCAACATACGTCCTCCCGCCACCTCTTCCCGATACTTTGTGTTTTTCCGATTGTAGACCTGCAGCCGTCCCCTTGGTGCCTTGGAATCTCCCTAGGCCTGCATTTCACACTTTTAGAAAGTTTCCCCTTTCTCACTGAAAGGAGGCGATGTCATTTTAGAGATCGTCGTTGGGATAGACAGGTTACATGCAGCTTGTTTTCTGCGTTTATTCAGCCGCGTTGAGGCCTAACTAGTGAGACTGCATTTCAGAGTGGAGTGCCCCTGTCAGACGGGGGAGGGAAGGAGGTGGTTTCTTTGTAGCTCCAAAACGAGGTATGTCCTCGACACTGGAATTTTTACTTAAATGCAAAATAATGGTTTCTAGACACCTATTGTAGCACATCAGGTTTTTGTTTTTTAAGGAAAGACAGTTTCTTTTTTTGCACCTATCGATGATAGCTTTACAGTTTCATTTAGATAGGGTGGGGGCAAAAGTAGGCTTAGGGTTGTATGAGAAACAGTTTATTTTTGTGTTGTTATTTATTAACTATTGTGTTCCATACAAACAGCTGTGAATCTGCTGTCCCCTCACCCTGTACGTGAGTGTAGATATATCCGTGTATGTGTGTGCGTGTCTCTTACAGGTGAGGCTCTAACTTTGACACAGGCTTTAAAGACATCTGCTTTTTACACAATCGTTTCAAAAGGAATTTCATACTCCTTTTTTTCACACGCTCCTGTCATTTTGTCAAGAGGCTTAGCAACATACTTCTGTAATGAGAATATTTGTTAGTTTAATTAAATATACAGACCTAAGATCTTAGAATCTGCAGGATTCCTAGTTG
Organism: Myotis daubentonii; assembly: GCF_963259705.1. Lineage (NCBI taxonomy): Eukaryota > Metazoa > Chordata > Mammalia > Chiroptera > Vespertilionidae > Myotis > Myotis daubentonii. Next base: position 3,305,771 of record NC_081840.1, read on the forward strand.
ATTCATCCTTTCATAGAACGGTGAAAAGAGACACCGGGAAGGAGAACCCTGTCTGAGCAAGATTTTTGTGGCCTTTTCCCATTCAGCAGCTATTACAATAAACCTAAATGTGTGCAGTGATGCCATGTGACTTCTTTGTGTTAGCTCACATTTTGTTGCTGTTTTTGAAAAGGGACTTCTCTTTCTGGTAATCTTGGCTGTATTTAAAAATGGATCAGTGATAGGAAATGTATGCATTAAAAGACTTCAATGAGGAAATAGCTCAAGTAATTGTCTTTCTAGAAAGCGAAAGTCGATTTATACCTACTTTTCTCAAACTTTCTTTGAGGGGGGATGTGTACATTTCCTTTGAAAACCTAGGTGCTTCAAATTCTTAGACAGTAGTTCAAATGTATAAGATGGAAGGCAGTCAAGACAGCAAATTTATACCGGGTTATTGTCTTTCCAGTGTGCTTCTTGAAATGTCAACGATATGGCAAATTTTTCATTAGCTAGCCCTCTCATTTTTAACCCAAAGTGTACAACAAAAGACCAAATCTGCCTAGTTAGATAGACCCTTTCCCTCATTAATTTGCTTTTTTTTTCATGTTCTGGTGTCAGCTGTCTTTAATTTTTGTTCCTTTGCAGTTTTGAATTGTGATTTCTAGGCTATATTAGGTTTGACTTTGACTTTAATTTTGGGTATGCCTGTCCTGTCAAATTTGGGTGGGTGGGTAGGATTGAGGCACAGACCGTAGGTGAGCTGTCAGACTGGACCAAATCAAAATAAATTATTGAAGTTTAGGTCATTATACAACATTGTGAACAAGCCCATATTTTGTCTAAAAATCATACATAATTGCATATATAATTTTGAAAGGTTCATATGATTTAAGAGCCATGGTGATGAAAGCTTCCGACAGTTTTGATGGTAATGAGGTTCATTAATGGAGTTTCTCACATTTTGGGCTGTATAATCTCTCATGGGGCTGTCCTGTGTATTGTAGAGTGTATGACAGCATTCCTGCCCCTCTACCTGCTAGGTTTCAGCAGCCCCACCTTCCCATCTTCCTAGTAGTGATAACCAAAAAAAGACTAGATGTTGCCATATGTACTCCGGGGCAAAATCTTTTTGTTGAGAACCACTGCATTAATACAGAGTATAATGTCCTGATGGAAACTATATTCCGATTGCTGATATTTAGCAAGAGACTTGGGGGCTATAATAACTTTTCTCACAAATATTTGTGGGGCTGTCACCAAAAGGGATTGGAGTAGTTTGATGTGGTCATCAGTTGGAACTGGGACATGTTGGTGGATACTAATATTGTTTATAGCAATGGTTTATGGAGTGACCTGTGGAAGCCTTGGGGTGTGGGAGTTCCTGAGATCCTTTCAAGGAGTACATAAAATCCAAACTATTTTCATAACAGTGCTGAGGTATGATTTTATACTCTACTGACACTTGCACCAATGGTGCAAAAGAAATGATGGCTAATACTATTCAGGGCTTAGGAAGAATCAAGGCAGAGTTAGCATTGTGGTCGTAGTCATTGTATTTCTTCACCGTATACAAGTTTATTAAAAGTCCTTGATGAATCAGTAATGTTAGTTTTATTAAATGTTGATCTTTGAATTTCTTTTAAACATTCTGTGATAAAATGGGAATTACACATAAAGCTGTTTCTAAAAAGTAGAATGGCTGTTTTGAGAAGGACACATGTATGATTGTTTGATTTGTGAAGCACTAAACTAGTGCTTTTCTTATGAAGCTCTATTTTTACCTAAAAAAAAACAAGTGATGTACCGTGGATAGTCATACTTGACTATTTAGCATTTACTTGAAAATGAAGTGAGCCTGCCTCTTTAAGGAATATAACATAGTATTTATGGTCAGTGATAAAATTTGAGCTTTCAAGCCAAAATTAGAATTTTGGAAAGCGTGGTTCTGCCATTGTAATGCTTGATAGCCTCTCAACAATTAAACATGTTTCTAATTTGATTAGTGGTGATATTAATTTGTGTAGTTTTTTGGATAGTGTGTAATAATGTGTCAGCATCTGGAAGATATGTATAATTCAGTGAGCCCACATATTCCAAATCACCAATCATCCTATCAATAAAAGACAAAAAGGGTAATTAACCGTACCTCTGCTACGCTTCCCATTGGCTAATCAGGGTGATATGCAAATTAACTGCCAACCAAGATGGCGGCTAGCAGCCAGCAGCTTAAGCGAACAGGAGGCTTGCTTGCTTCAGTGATGGAGGAAGCCAAGGTTCCCCTCCTGCCACTGCCGGCCTCTGAGCTGCACTCTAAGAAACAATGTTGCAATTATAGAAGCTAAACAAACCCCAGAAACCTGCTTTCAGCCAGCTGGGCCTCAGAGCTGGAGCTGCAACAGTGTTTCAATTATAGAAGCCAAACAAACCCAGATACCTGCTTTCAGCAGCCAAGGTCTCAGAGCTGGAGCTGAGCCTCGGAGCTGAAGCCGGCTCTCAGTTCCAGTGACAGCCATAGAAGGTAAATAAATCCCAGAATAAAAAAAAAAAAATAGAAGAGGAGAGGTTGGGAGCTTCAGTCACCCGCCAGCCTAAAAACGGCCCTCAGCCCCTCACCCAGACTGGCCAGGCACCCCAGTGGGGACTCCCACCCTGAAGGGGGTGCGACCAGCTGCAAACAGCCATCATCCCCTCATCCAGGCTGGCCAGGCACCCAAGCGGGACCCCCACCCTGATCTGGGACACCCTTCAGGGCCAATCAGCCGGCCCCCACCCGTGTACTGGGCCTCTATCCTATATAGTAAAAGGGTAATATGCAAACTGACCCTAACAGCAGAATGACTGGGAATGACTGGTCACTATGATACACACTGACCACCAGGGGGCAGACGCTCAATGCAGGAGCTGCCCTCTGTTGGTCAGGGCACTCTCACATGGGAGGAGCTCTGCTCAGGCACAAGCCAGGCTGATGGCTGCCAGTACAGTGGTGGTGGCGGGAGCCTCTCTTGCCTCCTCAGCAGCGCTAAGGATGTCCGACTGCAGTTTAGGCCTGCTCCCCGCTGGCAAGTGGACATCCCCCGAGGGCTGCTGGGCTGCCAGAGGGATGTCTGATTGCCATCTTAGGCCCAATCCCCCGGGGAGCGGGCCTAAGCCAGCAGGTGGTCATCCCCTGAGGTGTCCCAGACTGCGAGAGGGCACAGGCTGGGCTGAGGGGACCCCCCCCCCGAGTGCACAAATTTTTGTGCACCAGGCCGATATAATAAAAGCGTAATATGCAAATCGACCAGTCGCTATAACTCTCACTGACCACCAGGGGGCAGATGCTCAATGCAGGAGCTGCCCCCTCGTGGTCAGTGTGCTCCCACAAGGGGACCGCTGCTCAGCCAGAAGTCGGGTTCATGGCTGGCAAGCACAGCAGTGGTGGCGGTAGCCTCTCTCGCCTCCATTGCAGGTGGGAGGTAAGGAGCGAGGGGTCCCGGACTGCGAGAGGGATGTCTGCTGTGGGGTCCCGCACTGGGAGAGGGCACAGGCCAGGCTGAGGGACCCCCTACCCCATTGCACAGTTCTCGTGCACTGGCCTCTAGTGGTATAATAAAATCACTTGTGAGTAAACGGTACATTCAAAGTGCAAGGTAGACCAATGGATTTTAATGCAACAAAGTACAAAGGGTTTATTGATCTGGTTTCAGATTTCATACTATAATATGAATGAAATAATCACTTGTGGAGTTTTGGTGTAGTATCCAAGAAGACTATCCACAATTATTTGAAAGGTTACTAAAATACTCTTCTCCAGTTATAATGGTATGATGACAGGTTTTCTTCATATGTAGCTATAAAAACAGCTTATTGAAAGGGATTGAATGCAGAAACAAATAAGGGAATCCAGCTGTCTCTGGTTAAGCCAGAATTAAAGAGATTTGCAAAATGTAAAACAGTGTCATGCTTCTAACAATTTTTGTTTTGGGAAGCAGTTATTTTTTTTTAAAGTTATTTATGTTAACACTAGAGGCCCGGTGCATGAAAATTCATGCACGGGAAGGGGGGGCCCTCAGCCTGGCCTGCCCCCTCTCACAGTCCAGGAGCCCTCAGGGGTGGGAGGTGACCTGGTGGTCAGGGGAAGGCGATACGCCCATCACACCTCTGCTGCTGCCACTGCTGGCAGTGCAAGCCTCAGCCGGCCCTGGTTACCTGCACCTTGGGCCGGCTTTGGGCGGCTGGGCAGCCGACAGCCAAGGCTCGCCTGCGCCTCGGGTCGGCCCTGGGCTGCTGTGGGGCTGAGAGGACTGGGGGACTCCGGAGGCAGGCGCCCCCGGTGGGGCTGAGGGGGCTGAGCATTGCCATCCTTGAAGGCATGACAGTCAATTAGCATATTCCCTCCTTGTTGGCTGTGGGTGCCGCCATCTTTGCAACGGTGTGAGGGTCAATTAGCATATTCCCTCTTTATTAGATAGGATGTGATGGATTTCTTGTTACTTAAATGAGTAAACATTAAAGAAATTTCCCAGTTTATCATTTCCAATGCAGTAAATACAGGGAGACAAAATCCATATAAACAAAAGCTCTTTGGGGTCCTCAGTAAATTTTAAAAGTTATAAAATCATCCTAAGACCAGAAAGTTTGAGAATTACTGCTGTATAGTAACAGCTAACAACTGCCTCAAGCTGCTATTTTTAGTGGTGGTGTCAGTGCAGCAGCTCTGGTGGTTTTTTTTTTTTTTAAATATATTTTATTGATTTTTCACAGAGAGGAAGGGAGAGAGATAGTTAGAAACATCAATGAGAGAGAGACATCAATCAACTGCCTCCTGCACACACCCTGCTGGGGTTGTGCCCGCAACCCAGGTACATGTCCTTGACCGGAATCGAACCTGGGACCCTTCAGTCCGCAGGCCGACACTCTATCCACTGAGCCAAACTGGTTAGGGCTCTGGTGGTTTTTTAACATAGTGTGGAGGAAAGGACACATGATTTAAAGACATTTTTTCTTTATTTAAGAGGATAAATATAAATCTGTCTTTCAAATTTATATTATCTCTTAGTTCCTAGGTCGATGTTCAACCACTGAGCCACTCTGGCTGGGCTAAGTGAGAAATTTTGATTCACAGGTTTTAGGATTTGGAGATTGTGTAATGAATTGTTTGCTGCTTAATGAATATTAGTTATGGTTTTAAACTGTGGTATTTTAAGCATGTTTTCAGTTTATGCTTTTTCATGGAAAAGTTGGGAGGGAAGGTATTCGAGTTGAGTACATTTATGAACCTACTAGAGGCCCGGCCCAGTGCACGAATTGGTGCATGGGTGGGGTCCGGCCGGCCCGCCCCGTTGGGGGCTGATTGGGCCAGGCCAGCAGGGGAGGGGGGGAGCGGGGGACATGCGGGAGGTTGGCTGGGGGGAGGGCCACAGGCGATTGGCCAGCTGGCCCCACTCCCGATCAGGGTGCGGGGGCCGGTCGGGGCCCCAATCGGGCCAGTTGGCTGCTGCAGTAAGCGTCATAGCGACTGGTTCCAGTCGTTCTGTTGTTTCGGTCGCTTGGCTTTTATATATATAGATTCAGTTCTAGTCCTAATAACTCCCACCGTCACTTAGGCAAAAGCGTCTTGACTTGATTATATATAATCTTTAAAATCTTTGATTCATTAGAACATTACATTCTTCGATAGCTAAGCCATCTTTAACATTACAATTAAATTTCACCTTCACATGCATGTAGGCAAGTTTATAAAGACAACTCACAGGCAAAATGAGTCCATTTGGATTATTAGCTATTTCTCTGGTGGGACGGATGCATGTCTGTTATTCTGTTTATTGTTTTGAATATTCAGCACCTTTTAAGTAATTGCACAGTCTCAGTTTACAGTTAGCAAAATAACAGCATTGGAGGAGACATTAGTTCTCCTTAAAGTTGGTTAAATTGAGGCTCAAAGTAGTTACTTGTCCAAAGAACTAAGGGTGCTAAGTTGTAGATTGGGCCTTAATTCAACCCTGGGTTCCATGTTCCATTCTCATTCTAGTACTGTACCACATTGCCTGTGAACCTTGTTGGGAACTGTTTGATCAGCTCAGTTGGAGTCTGTTTACATGTATTAATAGAACTAAATTTCAATATCAAGTTGTTTTTAGAACATTTGAATAGTAAAATCTTTTATGGTAACATTTGTTATATACTTATGGTATACGTGAAAGTATAACATAGAATTAAGATATTAGTATGCATTTTTAGTGACTGTTTTATTTAAAGCTATGTATAGATTTACCAGTTACAAAGTCCATTTTGTGACCACTGCCTTTGGTGGAAAGGTGTTTGTCACTTTTTAATCTTTGGATTACAGCTCTCCAGAATTGTATAGCATTTTTATTTGTGGAAATTGAAGTCTGGGGAAAGAAAATGTAGTTGTTATTTTTAAACATATCTTTATTTTCTTCCTCTTCTGTCACAAAATTGTCTTTCAGATTTATATTTCCTCTATATTTTGCCCACAAACCAGTTTCTTGCAGTTTATGGTGGTTTTTATAGTTTGGGGTTATGAATAATATTCCTGACATCTTGGTCATCAGTGACCTCTAAATTGCATTTCCTGGAGTTATGGTGAATAATACTATGCATTAATGTATTTTTGACTGTTTCTTTGCAATACATTTTTATACTTTTTCAGAGTCTCTTTATGTTTCTTTCAAAATGTTCTTGGCAGATTGATTCAGGAGTGCTGTGGTTTGTCTGGTCTTGTACTTCTAGTCGTACAAAATGAGAAGACTAGTAATCATGTCAGTATTAAATATTGGTCAGCGATAGGAAAGGCTTTAATGGGGAAATAACTCAGGTAATAATTTGTCTTTCTAAAAATTAAAAGTCCTTTTATACCTACGTTTTCCAAACATTCTTTGAAGAGAGAGGTATGCATTTCTTTTGAAGACCCTTTGGAGAGAGAACAAAGGGGCAGTTGAAAGAAAGGAAAACTAATCTGGCCATTATTATAATTGAAGTACAAGTACATTTCTCTGCAAAATAAATGTTAGATTTCCAAAGTTTGGCCTTGGGCTTCATCATAATTTATTCCCCTTCAGCATAAACTTAGTTCATCTGTGGCTGAACTTCTGCTCCTGCTTTCTAAATATTGGCTGGATGATCCACGTGGAATACGAATTTTAAGAAGATACAATTAGGTTCTAAATGTATTTATTTTAGTACCACTTACACAGAATACATGGCAGGCAAATTAGCCATCCTTAGAATAATTTCATAGTGTGTGAATGCATTGTCTTGGCTATATGCTAACTCTAAGCTGTTAGTAAAATTAAAATACGTTAACCTATGTAATATTCCTGCTAAAAATTAATATTTAATGCACATTCACATAGTTTAGAGAGATCCCTATTTCTTTTCTGTCCAGTATCCTATTATTCCTGCTTAATCTGAATGGGCACATTATGTTTAAGGCCTTTAAACAACAGATTATACTGTGGTGTATTGATACATTAAATAAATTACTGTGATTTGTCTGATTGCTTCCAAAGAAGAATATCAGGCTTTCAGTTTTAACTTGACTGACTAAAAACTACAAAGAAATGATAAAGTGTTTTCTGTTGGCTGGTAGCTGCTTACTCTGAGGCAATTGACCCTGTTAATACCATGGGCCACAGCATATACCAGTGATGGCGAACTTTTTGAGTTCGGCGTGTCAGCATTTTGAAAAACCCTAACTTAACTCTGGTGCCGTGTCACATATAGAAATTTTTTGATATTTGCAACTATAGTAAAACAAAGACTTATATTTTTGATATTTATTTTATGTATTTAAATGCCATATAACAAAGAAAAATCAACCCAAAAAATGATTTCGCATGTCACCTCTGACATGCGTGTCATAGGTTTGCCTTCACTGGCATATACCAAATGCCTAATATGAGGAGGCAGGAATTCACCAGTAGTATGAGCTTTGTTTAGATTGGGATGCAAAGATACTAAACATTTACTATTTGGGAAAGCATCATTGTTGATTTGTTGTGCTTTTCTTTCTTTTTTTTTTAAAATATATTCCATTGATTTTTTGCAGTGAGGAAGGGAGAGGATAGAGAGTCAGAAACATTGATGAGAGAGAAACATTGATCAGCTGCCTCCTGCACACCCCCCACTGGGGATGTGCCCGCAACCAAGGTACATGCCCTTGACTGGAATCAAACCTGGGACCCTTCAGTCCGCAGGCCAGTGCTCTATCCACTGAGCCAAACTGGTTAGGGCATGTTGTACTTTTCTTTTGTGTTAGTCATCTACCTAGACCTCACTTTCCTCCCTCCTTGCCTGACATTTAGAGCAGTGGTCGCCAACTGATGGTCTGCGAGGTCTGAAAGGTTGGCGACCACTGATTTAGAGGGCACACCTCTCAGTTTTTCCTTCTGTTGATTTTCTTGTTTCTGTAATATTTATTTTAAGCTTTTACTTTGCATGTGTGTGTGTGTTTTAATATTTATTGTTGAAAGTCTTCACCCATTGATCCCTCATAGCCAGCTCCCACCCCAAGCTATCTGTTAAGGATCTGAATCTCAGACCAAATTTGAGACTGTCACTGAGAACAGACTTTGTCTTTGTATTACTGATTTTAAAGTTGTCTTTCACATGTATTTATGAGTTCAGTAAATTTCTGCTTAAGTAGTTATTATACTACTAGAGGCCAGTGCATGAAAATTCATGCACTCAGGGGTCCCTCAGCCCGGCCTGCACCCTCTCGCAGTCCAGGACCCCTCGGGGGATGTCCACCTGCCAGCTTAGGCCTGCTCCCCCCAGGGGGATCGGACCTAAGGTGGCAGTCAGACATCCCTCTGGCAGCCCAGGAGCCCTTGGGGGATGTCCACTTGCCAGCGGAGAGCAGGCTTAGCGCTGCCACGGAGGAGACAGGAGAGGCTTCCGCCACTGCCACTGTGCTGGCCAGCCATGAGCCGGCTTCTGGCTGAGCGGTGCTCACCCTGTGGAAATGCACTGACCACCAGGGGGCAGCTCCTATGTTGAGCGAATGCCCCCTGGTGGTCACTGCGTGTCATCATAGTGACCAGTCATTCTGCTGTTAGGGTCAGTTTGCATATTACCTTTTTATTATATAGGATACTTTTTGGCAAAAATGAGTTAAATGAGAAAAAGGTGATTTTAGGAAAATTGGATTGATGAAGTTGGATCACTTTGGATGCCTTAGCAGTTTTCTGGAGTGGTTAATAAAGCATGATGTTGCTTATATTTACTATTTCTTTTTAAGTATATTTTTATTATTTCAGAAAGGAAGGCAGAGGGAGAGAGAGATAGAAACATCAATAAGAGGGAAGCATTGATTGGATGCCTCCCACATGCCCCCACCAGGGATGGAGCCTGCAGCACAGGGATGTACCCTGACCGGGAATCAAACCCTGACTTCCTATTCATAGGTCAGTGCTCAAACACTGAGGCATACCTGCCGGGCTTCTTTCTTTCATTCTCCCCCCCCCCCCCCCCAAAATATGTTTTCATTGATTTTAGAGAGAGAGGAAGGGAGAAGGATAGAGAGATAGAAACATTTATGAGAGAGAACCATCGATTAGTTGCCTTCTGCATGCCCCCTGCTAGGGATTGAGCCTGAAACCTGGGCATGTGCCTTGATCAGAATTAAACTGGTGACCTCTTCTTGCTTCGTGGTTTGATGCTCAATCACTGAACCACACCAGCCAGGCCTGTGTTTGCTATCTACACTAATAAAACAGAAAGATTCAGATTAACCATCACTCCTTCACGCCGCTACACCCACAAGCCACACTCACCAGCCAATCAGGAGCGAGTATGCAAATTAACCCAACCAAGATGGCGGCGGCCACAGAGCTGGAGCGAGCTGGAGCGAGCAGGAGGCTTGGGTTGCCCCCAGCGATGGAGGAAGCCAAGCTTCCTGCCTGCCCTGGCCGGCCCTGGGCTCAGCTCAAGGCTACAAAGTTTCAATTATAGAAGATAAGTAAATCCCAGATACCTGCTTCCAGCCAGGCCGTGGCTTCTGCTCAATTATAGAAGATAAATAAATCCCAGAAAAAAAAAGAAAAAAAGGAAAGGCTGGGAGCTTGGGTCACAGGGGGGGCGTGGCCAGCCTGAAAACGGCCCTCAGTCCTTCACCCAGGCTGGCCAGGCACCCCAGCAGGACCCCCACTCTGATCTGGGACACCCTTCAGGGAAAACCATCTGGCCCCCACCATGCACAAGGCCTCTATCCTATGTAATAAAAGGGTAATATGCAAATTGACCCTAACAGTAGAACTGGGAATGACTGGTCACTATGACACACACTGACCACCAGGGGGCAGACGCTCAATGCAGGAGCTGCCCTCTGGTGGTCAGCTCTGCTCAGCCACAAGCCAGGCTGACGGCTGCCAGTACAGCGGTGGTGGCGGGATCCTCTCCCGATTCCTCAGCAGTGCTAAGGATATCCGACTACAGTTTAGGCCTGCTCCCTGCTGGCAAGTGGACATCCCCCGAGGGCTGTTGGACTGCCAGAGGGATGTCTGACTGCCAGCTTAGGCCCAATCCCCCCAGGGAGTGGGCCTAAGACAGCAGGTGGACACCCCCCAAGGGGTCCCAGACTGCAAGAGGGCACAGGCTGGGCTGAGGGATTTCCCCCCATCCCGAATGCACAAATTTTTGTTCACCGGGCCTCTAGTTTCTAATAAGTACTGCACCGAAAAACTCATTTTTAAAATCTTTATTTTACTTCTTTAAAATAATGCATTTGATTAGCATAAACTTGGTTTTTAGCTGCTTAATTGTTTTAAATTGAGCATTTGTTTGGTCTACCTTTTTGCCAGGTGATGATTTTAGTCTCTTACTGTCACTAGCTTAATTTAATGGTGGGTAGTAGAATTAGGAGGTTTTCAACTTTTATATGATATCATTAACATTTGTTAAGAATAATTTAATAAATTGAAACAAATTTATAAAATAGAAAAGGAAATTTTGTCATCTCGTTTCTGCATGTAGGCACACTACACATTATTTTTAAAAATATAAGGCTGTATTGTGAAAGATGTATAGAGACACTCTTTAGCCTCTATACATAGAGGTTATAATTATAATCAGATGCCTGGTACCATAGTTCAGTGAATTTAGGTAAGTCTTTTCTTTTTCTCTAATTTTCTTCACCTGTTAAGTGGAGCGAGTTAATAGAATTGTTAGGAACAGTTGGGAATAATCTAAAGTGCTTCATACGTAACCTGGAATATGTTTCATTAAATAGTAGCTTTTATCATAATTACATTTAACAGCCTTTTACCTGACATTGTGGACATGTATCCGTGCAACTTACACATAATAACTACCTTATTCTTTAAAAAAAACAAAACACAAAAACTTTTTCGTGGAATTTATTGGGGTAACATTGGTTAATAAAATTATCTGCGTTTCAGGTGTACAATTTATAATACATCATCTGTACACTTATTGTGTGTTCACCTCAAGTCAATTCTCCAACCATCACCATTTAGTCTTCCTACATAATAAGTTTTTAATTTTTATCAGCTATCCATCAACTTTGTTTTTCTCCAGTCTGGCAGAAAATGATTGTCTTGATTTGTTTTCCTGATATGCAGTGAAACTGTGCGTGCACATACTTATAATATTACTATTTTGGCAGAGGTTGCATGTATTTTCCTCACTTATTTACTTTATCTTTGTTTATGATGTATTGTTGCTATATAAAAGTTGAGAGTATTTTCATTTAGGCAAATCTGTTTTGTGTATGGCTTTTGGGATTTGTGTCTTGCTTAAATGTGGTTCTGAAAATTGTGTTTATCTTCTTTAACATTTTGCAATAGCTATAATTTCTTAAATGTTTTGAAATATATTTTGGCATCTGGAATTTAAATTTTACTGTATATACCAAAACCATTTGAGTATTTTATTTTATTTTTTATTTTTTTAAATATATTTTATTGATTTTTTACTGCGAGGAAGGGAGAGGGATAGAGAGTTAGAAACGCCGATGAGAGAGGAACATGGATCAGCTGCCTCCTGCACACCCCCCACTGGGGATATGCCCGCAACCAAGGTACATGCCCTTGACTGGAATCGAACCCGGGTCGGTCCGCAGGCCGACTCTCTATCCACTGAGCCAAACCGGTCAGAGCCCATTTGAGTATTTTAAACATTCTTCACTGACTTGTAATATGAATAATTATCAGTAATAATATATCCAAAGATTGATCATATTTTGTTTGAATGTATGGCTACCAAACTGCAGTTCACAAATCATGGGAACTTGCACTCTTTGAGTTAGCTTTGTAATTAGAGTACTTGATATTTCAGAGTGTATTTATTGGTAAATTGGATGCCTAAACCTTTATTGTTTTTGTTAATCCTCACCCGAGGAGATTTTTCCTATTAATTTATTTTTATTTTTTTTTAGAGATAGTGGAAGGGAGGGAGGGAGGGGGGGAGAGAGAGAGAGAGAGAGAGAGAGAGAGAGAGAGAGAGAGAGAGAGCGCGCGCGCGCGCAGGAGAGAGAAAAATCGATTTTGGAGACACATTGATTGGTTGCCTCTGGCACGTGCCCTAACTAGAGCTTGGGATCGAATCTGCAGTCCAGGTGTGTGCCCTTGACCAGGAATCGAACCCACCAACCCCTGGTGCACAGGCTGAAGGTCTAACCATTGAGCATACTGGCCAGGACTGGATGCCTAAACTTTTCTCTTTTTTTGGTAGTTGAAGGCTATGTTTATTAAATGATTAATCCAGTTGGCAAAGCCACTATGTGTAGGTAAGAAAGGTGACACTTGATTTCTTGTTCTCTTCCTCCTTGGGCAGAGTCTTGATGACTTCTTCTTTCTTGGCCTACAGCTGCTCTTTGCAGGACTTGCTGCTTCCTTGGTCTTAGACCTGCGGGCCTTGGCCTGGTCAGCCAGAAGCTTCTCCTGAGCCTTGTCTGCCTTCAGCTTGTGGATGTGTCCCCTGAGAATCTGCTTGTTTTTGAACACATTACCCTTCACTTTCAGGTACAGGCAGTGCTACATGTGGCTGTCAATCTTCTTAGATTCACGGTGTCTTCTAAGTAGTTGCAAAGAATTCTCATCCTCCTCATCCAAGTTACTTTGTCAGGCATTTGAGCATCGGCAGTACTCTTTCACTTACCTATGCCCGCATGCTTCCCTTCCTGTGGGCCAAGATGTTTTTCTGGCATTGAGCCTGGGAATGGACAATCACAAGCTTTTGGATGATTAGCCCATCTTTGATCAGCTTCCAAATCTGCTGCTGGGAGTTGACATTGGCAATTTCATTGGTCTCATTGGAGTCCAGTCTTCTTTTTGCCACAGCGGAGGACACTGGAGACAAGCCCTGTTGAATGAAGCCTGAGCATACTCATGGCTGCTACTGTAGTGGTGAAAGGAAAGCTGAGTGTCTAAACTTTTGAAACAAATGTCTAACTGTAATAAGGAGTCTACTGTGTTAATTGTACAAAAATGTTGCTATTCTAAATACCTAAATATCCTAATTAGAGTCAGGTCTTGGACAGCCTATTATGGGGAAAAGATGGAGCTTTCTTTCTTACTTTTTTTTTTAAAAAATTCTTTATTATTGAAAATATTACATATGTCTCCTTTCCCCCCCATTAATCTCTCCCTGCCCTCTCCCGCCCCCCAGCGCAGACCCTCACCCCCCTACTGTGTTCATTGGTTATGCGTGTATGCAGATGGAACTTTCTTTGAGTATTGTGTTAAAAAAATGTTCTGTGTTTGGATAACTCCTCAATGTCACATGTGTCATAGTTTTAATAGCCCTAGCTTGCCATCTAACTTAGAGAAGAGATACAATAATTTCTATTATAAATCCATAGAGATAAAACTTACCAAGAATAATATAACTAGTTGCAGAAGTGAAACCAGAGAAAAATAGGCCTGTTTTTTCTCTTTTATCAGATTGCGGCAGAGTTGAGAGTAGACTTGTAGACAGTTTTGAATGCCATTACCAGAAGTCATGGAGGTTGATGAAAATATGTATTATTAATCAAGACATTTTGAATGCACTTAAACTTAAGTTAATTTGTATATTTTAATCTTAGGAGATAGCTACATAAATTTGAAAAGTAGAACATTAAGATATTTAGTCTTCAGTAGTGCTTGGTGCTCATGTCAATCCCCAGCTCTGAATTAGCATCACAGCCTTGTAAAAACTATGCAATTTAGATTAAAGGAGTAGGAGGAAGTGATCAGACAGGAATTAACTGCTGCAAGAGATAATAAATCTGATATTTACTTAGTAAATGTTACTGTAAAATCTGTTAAAATTGAGACAATTTCTGACTCGATCTGGATACATTGATTAGATGATACACAGCCCACTGCCTAATTATTAACAAGCAGTATGGGCTTCCTGGCATTTTTAGGTCTATGTTGATTTTCAGAAGACAAAATACAAAACACAGTGTAGTCACAGTATAAACCAAAACCCAGTGGATAGGCAGTAAATGTATTATGGGACTTACCTACCTAAGGCAGTGGTCGGCAAACTGTGGCTCGCAAGCCACATGTGACTCTTTGGCCTCTTGAGTGTGGCCATGAAGTTTATATCGCACTGTACATGTGCACCCGCATGTAGTATTTTGTGGAAGAGCCACACTCAAGGGGCCGCATTTTGCCGACCACTGACCTAGGGTTCTTGGATTTGGCCTGTTACTGCTTAAGTAGATTATTGCACTTCAAAAATGAAGTGTGTATTTAGAACTTAAAATAGAAATGTGTGTGTGTGTGTGTAAAACAAATACTTTATTTGTTAAAAAATAGAATTTGGAAGAAATAAATGATCCAGATGTTTGGTTCTTCCCTTAGTCCCCACCTGATTTTGTATGTTTTAAAGCATGCTATATCAAAACCCTATTAGTTGTAAAAATCTGCATTTCTCTTAAAATGGAAAAAACTTTTAGACTAGCATCATTGTTGAGGTGTATATCTCTTACTAAAAATCTGTAACAAGCTTAGTGTGAATATAGTCCCCCCTCCCAAGTTATGTTTATGTTATATGCCCTGTTCATTTAAGAGTTTTATTCATTGTGAGTCAGATGTTAAGTTGCATTTGGGGAACCTCCTGTATTGTTAAATAGTGTTTTTGTAGTATGTTTGGCATTGCTTCAGAAATAACAGATTTTGACTCTTTTTTAAAAACCCTCACCTGAGGACATGCTGGGGGGAAGAGGAAAGGTGGAGAGAGAGAGAGAGAGAGAGAGAGAGAGAAGAAATGGAGACGTCAATCTGTTGCCTTCTGCACACATTGACCGGGGAATCATATCTGATACCCAGGCATGTGCCCTGCTCAGGAATCCAACCTTCAACCTTTGGTGCACAGGATAATGCTCAACTGAGTCACTCTGGCTGGGCAGGGCTTCTTTTTAAGGAGTAAAATTTCTCTGTTTTCTGTTATTCCAGATTGCAATTTTTTTAGCAGTGTATTTGATCTGGATTCTTACTTATAATTTTAGATATTTAGGTAGTAACAAAGTGAAACTCCTTGGAGTGGGAGGAGAAATAATGTTTTCATTTGCTCACTTACTTTTGTTGTAAGGCAAGTAAAAGGTCTTTTAGAAATAAAAGCGTCTTGGGTTTTACGGTATTGCAGGGAACCAGCTATGTTTAGAAATGTGTCTTACACTTTTTTCTAGTCATGACAATTTGAGTCAAATTGTAGAAATTAAAAAAATATTTTTATTGATTTCAGGGAGGAAGGGCGAGAAAGATAGAAACATCAGTGATGAGAGAGAATCATTGATTGGCTGCCTCCTGCATGCCCCTGGGGGTTGAGCCTGCAACCCGGGCATGTGCCCTTGACTGGAATCGAACTCGGGACCCTTCAGTCCACAGCCTGATGCTCTATCCACTGAGCCAAACTAGCTAGGGCTCATTGTAGAAATTTTTTGACAGTAATTTTATCCCATTTCATTTGTAGTCCAGTTACAACGCAGGGATCACAGCAAACACAGCCGCCACAGAAGCACTATGGCATTACCTCTCCTATCAGCTTAGCAGCCCCCAAGGAGACCGACTGCCTGCTTACACAGAAACTAATTGAGACTCTGAAACCCTATGGGGTTTTTGAAGAAGAAGAGGAACTGCAGCGCAGGTAAATATATAAAAATTTATAATTTCTTATTAACATAATAGACTAATTTTGAGGCGTTCTTGACTCAGAAAGTCTGAATTATTCTTCTGTCTATCTCTGTTTCAGACAAGGGTGATATTTAGGAAAAGACTTTAACATAGAGCTGCATTCCCTATATTTTAATTTTTTTTAGGCTATTGGTTATTATAGTACAGAATTGTCAAGAGAAAGAGGAATGCCTACTTATTGGTAACTACTATATACTTACTTTCTGATAGCTTATAAACTTTTTAATTTAGGAAGCCACCTTTTGAAAACTGTTGCAGTTTAATAAGTAACTAGAGGCCCGATTCACGAAATTTGTGCACGGGTAGGGTTGCTAGGCCTGGCCAGAGATCAGGGCTGAGGCCTTCCTGCCAGCTGCTGCCAGGGCCTTCCTTCATTCCACACCACCCCCTGGTGGCCATTGCATGTCATAGCGAGCAATGACATGCAATGACCATGGTCGAACTCTTGAGGGGACACTTTGCATATTAGCCTTTTATATAGAGAGATGATTTAGAATAACAAATGATTTGCTGATTGATATTTGCTCTATCAACAGGATTTTAATTTTGGGAAAATTAAATAACCTGGTAAAAGAGTGGATACGAGAAATCAGTGAAAGCAAGGTAAGTTGACTTACTTGCATATGAAGTAATTTGCCAAAGAACATAGTAGTTCTTGTTTAAGTAGATTTAGTCTTGATAACATCTACACTAATAAAGAGAAACATGCAAATTGGTGTCATTCTGCTATGTCCACGAGCCAATCAGAGCTACAATGCAAATTAACCCAACAAAGATGGCGGTTAATTTGCATACACAGGTGCGGAGCAAAGACTGAAGACTGAAGAGGCTTGGCTTCTCCACTGCGGCCGGACCAAAGGCCTGGGTCCCGGGTGCTGGAGGAAAACTGGTGCCAGCAGCCAGGGGAAGGAAGGTCTATTGCGCGAATCTTGCAACGGGCTTCTAGTAATTTATATTTGTTTCTAATTATTTTGAAAGCAGGAAAAAGAAGTGAATTCAGTAATTTCTAAACATTTTTAATTTTATTTTTTATAAGCACTTTTTGGTTGCAACATTTCAAAGCTGAAACTGACAATTACTTACATGCTTTACTGAAATAGATATATCCCTGGAAAAGTGCTTTAAAAATGTTTATTAAATATTTGAGTCTTGTTACCTTTTAAGGAATCCTACAACAATGAGCATTTTTTAGGTTTTCAGGTATTAGACTCTCAAAGTAAATAGTTCTTTAAAAATAACATTCTCTGAGTTCCTAATCCTTAATTATGAAAAATCATACACACACTGAGGAATCCATGACTGGGCTTCTGGTAATGGAAATGTATTCTTAGAATGGTGTGTGGAATTCATTTGACCCATTTAAGAAAATATTTTTTTTTTTTAAGAAAAGATGATTTGTAATGCTTTCCTTTCTCCTGTTTCTGGTGTTTCTATTCAAAGAAACAATCAGTAAGTTTAGTTCTGCTCAGAATCATCCACCAAAGTCTAGAACAGTGGTCGGCAAACTGCGGCTCGCGAGCCACTTGCACTCTTTGGCCCCTTGAGTGTGGCTGTTCCACAAAATACCGACTTCTGCGCATGGGCCACGAAGTTTCAGTCGCACTGTACGTGCACGCCCGCATGTGGTATTTTGTGGAAGAGTCAAACTGAAGGGGCCAAAGAACCGCATGTGGTTTGCGAGCTGCAGTTTGCTGATCACTGGTCTAGGAAATCAAATATGGAGCAGTATTGGCCTCAAAGTCAGTCACTTTGATCTGATAAATTATATTTTAATGTACTATGGAATATTTGGTATAATCATTGAATATAAGCAATGATTTATGCAGCATCTTTGTCATGAATAAAAGCTGAATCATTGCTCCTGCGTAATCACATGATCTCCTTTACCACAGTCTTTAAAGCAGTTTCCAGAAATGTGGCAAGATTCTAAAATAATAAGGATCTTCATAGAAGAACACTCATGAAAAGTTGAAAGTTGCTTGCATTTCAGATTAGGTTGATCTATGAAGGCCTGGTATTCTGTAGAGCTTATAAGCTTGTTTACCCTCTATATAACTTTGCACTGAAATCTTACTTTTTAATATACAGCGTTATTTGAAACTAGTGGCCCGGTGCATGAAATTCGTGTATGGAGTCGGGGGGGGGGGTGTTCCCTCAGCCCAGCCTGTACCTTCTCCAATCGAGGACCCCCTGGAGGATATCCGACTGCTAGTCGGACGTATCCCTCTCGCAATCTGGGACCACTGGCTCCTAACCGCTTGCTTACCTGCCTGATCACCCCTAACTACCTCTGCCTGCCTGCCTGATCGCCCCTAACTGCCCTCCCCTGCTGGACTGGTTGCTCCCAACTGCCCTCCCCTGCCAGCCTGATCTCATCCCCAACTGCCCTCCCCTGCTGGCCTGATCTTGCCCCCAACTGATCAGAAAGGCGCGGCTGGCTGATCAGCAGCCCTGGTGGAGGCCTGGAGAGAAATGGAGGCGTGGCTGCTGGCCAGACTGGGAGAGAAAGAGAGAGGCAAGTGCTGATCAAAAGGTGCCACAGAGGCAACGGATCAGTCCCTGCTCCTCTCTTCAGGCCTCTCTCTGGTCCTGATTCGCAGCCCCCTCAGCAGTCAGTGCTGGGGCACCGCATCTGAGGAGAAGCAGTCTGCGCTGGGTTGCCACGGCAATCCAGCGCTGACTGCAGGACTGATTTCCAGTTAGTTGAACCTCAGTCGTGACTGGTCGTTACGACCCAGGGTTTTTATATATTAGGATAATTTTCTCTGTGTTCCACTGGGAAAATGACCATTTTTTGTTTGTTTCAACAGAATCTTCCACAATCTGTAATTGAAAATGTTGGAGGAAAAATTTTTACATTTGGATCTTACAGATTAGGAGTACACACAAAAGGTAAATATTGTTTTAATTATTTTGAGAAGGAATACCTTTTTTAGATCTTAAAAAATTATAATGAGATATCCATCTTAGTTGCTTGTGTTGTATCATACAGCTTACATTTGCATTAAAGAGAACACTACAAGGAGCCTAAATTTGGTAAGGTGAAAAAAATAAAATATGCATTCTACACCTGCACTGTCCAATACCAAATTACCGGAAATTTTAAATTAGGTTCCTCAGTGGAAGTAGCCACATTTTAAGTGTTGAATATCCACGTATGGCTAGTGGCTATCATACTGGAAAGTGCAGACATAGAACAGTTTCCTCAGTGGAGAGTTCTTTTGAATAGTGCTACTCTCTCTGTCATTTCTTCTGCCTGAAGCATATCAGGCTGAAAATCAGAACAAATATGAACTAGTGTTTTAAAAATACTATGAGTTTTCTTTTCCTCATGCTTTTATTGTAGTTGTAAAATACAGGTAAGGAAAATAAATAAAAATGTTTATCTGTAGCCATTGACAATCATTGTCAATATTTTCTTATTGACACTTTTTTTCCTCTGTGCATATAAATATACAATAAAAATGTTGTCATGGTAGAGAACATATGTTGAACCTTTTCTTTTTATTGAGCATGGCACGAATACGTTTTTGGTCTTCATTATCTTATTTATTTCTCAGTACTCTTTTTCTTTAAAGCTTTGTAAAGACAAACACAATTTTTGTTCGTTTGTTTATATATTTTTACTAGAGGCCCAATGCACAAAAATTTGTGCAAGAGTAGGCCTTCCCTCCCCCAGCTGCCAGCACTGGCTTCCCTCTGGCACCCGGGACCCAGGCTTCCCTCCTCCGGCCACCAGCAGGCACCTAGGACACGGGCTGGCTTCCCTCAGACCACCCATAGGCACCCGGGACCTGGGCTGACTTGCCTCTGGCCCCGGCTTCATCAGGAAGGACATCTGGAAGATGTCTGGTCTAATTAGCATATTACCCTTTTATTATAGACTAGAGGCCTGGTGCACAAAAATTTGTGCACTGGGACGGGGGGGGGCGGTCCCTCAGCCCAGCCTGTGCCCTCTTGCAGTCTGGGATCCCTCGGGAGATAACGACCTGCTGGCTTAGGCCTGCTCCCTGGTGGCAGAGGGCAGGCCCAATCCCTAGGTGCAGCCCCTGGTCGGGCTCAGAGCAGGGCCGATTGGGGAGTTGGGGCACCGCCCCCTGTCACACACAGAGCAGGGCGGATCAGGGGGTTGGGGCGCCTCCCTCTATAACCCACAGGGCAGGACCGATCAGGGGGTTGGGGCGCCGCCACTATCACACTCAGGGCAGGGCTGATGGGGAGGTTATGGCTCTACCCCGTCACACACAGAGCAGGACCCGTGGGGGTGGGGGGGTTGGGGCACCATACCCTGTCACACACACAGCAGGGCCGATCAGGGGGTTGGGGCGCCGCACCCTGTCACGCACAGAGCCGCAGGGCGATCAGGGGGTTGAGGAGCTCCCCCATATCAGGCACAGAGCAAGGCTGATCAGGGGGTT
Source organism: Myotis daubentonii (assembly GCF_963259705.1). Classification (NCBI taxonomy): domain Eukaryota; kingdom Metazoa; phylum Chordata; class Mammalia; order Chiroptera; family Vespertilionidae; genus Myotis; species Myotis daubentonii. Next base: position 3,326,316 of record NC_081840.1, read on the forward strand.
GGGGTGCCTTCCCCTGTCACGAACAGAGCAGGGTGGATAGGGAGGTTGTGGCCCCGCCCCCTGTCACACACAGAGTCGCAGGGCGATCAGGGGGATTGGGTGTTGCCCCCTGTCACACTGATCCCGGGGCCGGGAGGCCTCTTAGCTACACTGATCCCGGTGCTGGGAGGCATATTACCCTTTTACTATATAGTATAGAGGCCTGGTGCACGGGTGGGGGCCAGCTGGTTTGCCCTGAAGGGTGTCCTGGATCAGAGTGGGGGTCCCCACTGGGGTGCCTGGCCAGCCTGAGTGAGGGGATGATGGCTGTTTGCAGCTGGTCACACACCCTTCAGGGTGGGGGTCCCCACTGGGGTGCCTGGCCAGTCTGGGTGAGGGGCTGAGGGCTGTTTTCAGGCTGGTGGGTGACTGAAGCTCCCAACCGCTCCTTTTTTTCTTTATTTTTTTCTGGGCCAGCTTTAGCTCTGAGGCTTGGCTCCAGCTCTTAGGCCTTGGCTGCTGAAAGCAGGTATCTGGTTTGTTTGGGTTCTATAATCGAAACACTGTTTCAACTCCAGCTCTGAGATCCCGGCTGGCTGAAAGCAGGTTTCTGGGGTTTTGTTTAGCTTCTATATTTGTAACAATGTTTCAAACTGCAAGCTCAGAGGCCGGCAGCGGCAGGCGGGGAACATTAGTTTCCTCCGTCACTGAAGCAAGCAAGCCTACTGTTCGCTTCAAGCTGCCTGGCTGCCGGCCGCCATCTTGGCTGGCAGTTAATTTGCATATTGCCCTCATTAGCCATTGGGAAGGGTAGTGGAGGTACGGCTAATTACCATGTTTCTCTTTTATTAGATAGGATTGATTTCAGAGGAAGGGAGAAGGCAAGAGCTATAGAAACATCAATGATGAAAGAGAATCATTGATTGGCTGCCTTTTGCACGCCTCCTACTGGCAATTGAGCCCGCAACCTGGGTATGTGCCCTTGACTGGAATCGAACCCAGGACCCTTCAATCTGCAGGCCGATGCTCTATCCACTGAGCCAAACCAGCGAGGGCTATTCCTCAGTACTCTTATTCTCACGTAATATATAGGAATCTGAGACTTAAAGAGGCAATAAAGCTTGAATAATTTCCCCCAGCCATCTCAGCAGAACTAGGATTCTTCTTGGGAATTCTGAGGCTGTACTTTTTAACCATTAACCACTGGCCTCTTAGTTAAAAGTTACCTGCCAATATATATGTGTTCTTTTTTGTTCCGGCATCCTTCCTTCTCACCATCTCCCACTACTTCATGTGCCAGTAGTGTACTATGTGCTCTTCTACTTCATGAATATGGTAAATAACAACCTTCATGGTAGTTGAGTCTTTTAGGAAAATGTCTATGTTAACCTGATTCCACAATTATCTCTCCCTTTTAATCATCTCCTTTTTTGTTGTTGTTCTTCCTGTGCACTCAGTGTTGACCTGCTATCAAACACTAAATTAATAACAAATATCTTAGCATTCATTGTCTGCCTCATTGGATTTTTGCCAGTGGTCTTTCTTGATATTTATCCTTTTTATCCCATTTAGGGGCTAGGTAGGAGCCCATAAGAACTAGTCACATTATGTATAGAAGAAAACTATTTCTTTGTTTCACTAATGGACATGTGTATGACTAATAACATCAAGATGTTGGGTCTATTCTTGAATAATTCCTTCTCTTCATCATAAAAGTCCTATCTTAGTCCTTTCTTTGTCTCCCAGCTCACCCGGGTCATTGCAACTAGAGGATGCTACAGGAAAATACATATCCCATTAATTAGAATCATGTTATTCCTATATTGACTGGTAATTTTTTTTTAAGGGGAGGGGTGCATTTTTATTGGTTCACCAATATAATGTTAACAGATTTTCAACATCAAAAACTGCCATGGTAAGACGCAAAAAGAATTTTTTTTAATAGAAATTAATGGTTGATGGTCTTAATCTTTTCTAGGTGCCGATATTGATGCGTTGTGTGTTGCACCAAGGCATGTTGATCGAAGTGACTTTTTCACCTCATTCTATGATAAGTTGAAATTACAGGAAGAAGTAAAAGATTTAAGAGTACGTAAATGTTCGGGGTGAAACGGGAGGAGTTATCAAAATTAGTCATTTGAGTGAGTTTTATGATATAGACATCATTTGTTGAACTCTTAAAATTTGCCAAACCCTTTTAAGTACATAACATGTATGCTTGCATTTTATTCTTTACAATAAACCAGAAATCATAAATCTGGTGTACAGAGTAGGAAATAAGACAAACAAAATAAATATTATGTATTTTGGCCACAGTAACATATCTGAGTGGCAGAAGTCAAGGATTTGAACTTAAGCTTGTCTAATTCAAGATTCTAGTGTGTTAAAGCTAGTTGCTGAGAATCTGTAAGATATTATGCTAAATTGTTTTCAAATAATTTCAAATATCACATTCATCAAAAAATACTAAAATTAGTGTAGAGCTAGTGTGTAGTTTCAGAGACATTAAACTTGTTGGATTTTCTTTCAGGCTGTTGAAGAGGCATTTGTGCCAGTTATCAAACTGTGTTTTGATGGAATAGAGGTAAGGTGGCTTTTGCTATGTGTAATTGATCAGTACGGGGTGTGCAGAGGGCAGCCAATCAATGGTTCTCTCTCATCATTGATGTTTCTATCTTTCTCTCCCTCTCTGAAATCAATAAAAATATATTAAAAAAAAAAAAAGAAACTCAATTATGAGAGAGAAACATTGATTGGCTACCTCCTACATGCCCTGTACCGGGGATCAAGCTTGCAACCTGAGCATGTGCCCTGACTGGAATCAAACTGATGACCTCCTAGTTCATGGGTCAACGCTTAACCACGGAGCCACACCGTGGGGGCAATTTTATTTATTTTTTAAATGTCAGTGTCATCATCTAGTTGCTTTCTAGAGTTAATATTTTTGTGAGCATATAATCTTTATTTTTGTCTAAGTTGGGGCTTTAGAATCTGTTTTATTAAAAAACATGCTACACCGTAAGTACTATTTTTATATGTATAGGTTTTTCCTATCACATATACGTTCATGTGAATGATTTTTCATAGTAAGCTCTTAAAATACTTGTTTTTGAAGTGATCTTATCAAAGGCTTGTTTCAAGCAACATCCAGAGTTCTGGAAACATGAAATGGTACCCTCAGGAATAATGAACAAATCTCTGCTAAGTTTCTTTGGACACCAACCTTTTCTTGAAAAAAAGAAATGGAATGTCACTTGTATTCTAAAAGCCTTCAAAATTAGCCAGTATTGTTTTTGCTTTCTTAGTCAAACTAAGTTGGAGAAACATACTATAATATAATAGTATAGATATGTAAGTTTTTAAAATAAAGAGCTTCTTTTTTAATAAAAGGTATATTTGTGCTAAATATAGCCTTATATTTGTGTACCTGTTATAGTTCATTTTACAGTTCATATAGATGGAGAACGAAACAGTTAATTTTAAGTGACCCAGTGTATACATTTAGCAAACTTAGTAAATCCAGTAGGTGCATTTTATAGGAAATCAAACTTAGTATGATTAAAATGACAAATAGGTATTTATGCATGTTCTGTTTCATAAAACATTATCTGGTTAAAATACCTATGAGAGAATTAATATTGATTGTGCTCTTGGAGACATTGTCATGTTGGTAATTGATGAAAAGATCCTGGCTTTATGGAATATAAATGCTTTCCTTTTTAAAGAAACACCTAAAAATAGTTTGATAGATACAGAATGTTGAGTTTTGTTTTTGTTTTAGATTGATATTTTATTTGCAAGATTAGCACTACAGACTATTCCAGAAGACTTGGACTTACGAGATGACAGTCTCCTTAAAAATTTAGATATAAGATGCATAAGAAGTCTTAACGGTATGTGAAAACCTACTTCCTTTTGCATAGTAGCAGTTTTTGTCAAATATGAAATAGTTTAAACTCAAGTTTAATGAAGTGTTTTATAGCCATATTGTTTATCCATAGTTATTCAAATTGAATGTGCCTTATTTATCAGATTATAGTGGGTATTTGGTAATTTATTTTATTCATTTTTCACTTCTTTTTTTTCTTTTTAATCTCCTGGGCCATTTAAAGACTGTCTGACATTGGCACTCTATTGCTAATGATTTGGTTTTACAATGTAACTCTAATTAATTTTGATTCCGATGTCCTTTGTAATGTTTTCAACTGTTGTACTTAAAAGATTGCCTTTGAATACGTGTATTAGCACTGCTTGTTACCATGCTCTTGAAGAACAAATCTTGGCAATTTAAGTGGCTCAAGCCTTCCTCAGTATTTCTGGATTAGATTAATTATGGGTTGAAAGTTTGAGATGAAGCACATTACAGTTCAGATTCTTGGTTGAGGGTACTGCTTTTGATAGGAGATGAAAGTTTTACAGTTTTTTATTTGCCTCTTAATTTAATTAACATTATTGATTTTACCAATAAAGTTTTTAAGTTTGACATTAATCTCAGAAATTTAAAAGAAATATTATCATTAAATTTTTGATGATTCAATGTTTTGTCTTTTTTCACTCCCGTTAATCAGGTTGCAGGGTAACCGATGAAATTTTACACCTAGTACCAAACATTGACAACTTCAGGTTAACTCTGAGAGCTATCAAACTGTGGGCCAAACGTGAGTTCAGAATTTGTTGGCTAGCTTATTAAAACTATTTAAGCTTTTGTTCAACACTAACTTTTCTTTTTGCTTTTCCCTTATCAACAGGCCACAACATCTATTCCAATATATTAGGTTTCCTCGGTGGTGTTTCCTGGGCTATGCTAGTAGCAAGAACTTGCCAGCTTTATCCAAATGCAATAGCATCAACTCTTGTACATAAATTTTTCTTGGTATTTTCTAAATGGTATGTGTTTAGATTATATTAAAATAAAATTGATTATAGACACTGAAGTTCAGTCTTATTTCTATGACATTTCTGCAGCTGATTTCAGATTCAAATTTTAGTTCATGTTGTAGCCATTTAGGTAGTCTTGGTGGGGGAGGTCATGTATATAAAATGGCAAACTTAATTCCATTCCTATTCCCTAGCTTTCCCAGGATAGTCAGGCAGTTGCTATTTGTACCTCCTGCAGAAACTTACCCTCTAAATAAACTCTGAATTTTAGCTGTAATGTCTGTAATTTAGTGACTTGATAGGCTGGGATATCAGCTACTTGGGATAAACTTTATATATACACCACCTTTTTCTCTTTGAATTATTCTAAATCTGTAGTCCCTTAGTTTCTTGATTGTTTTTGCTTTCAGCTGCCCATTAAGATGCAAACTATATAAAAAGCTTTTTAAAAAAATACATTTTTATTGATTTCATGGAGGAAGGGAGATGGAGAGAGAGAGATAGAAACATTAATGATGAGAGAGAATCATTGACTGACTGCCTCCTGCACTCCCACCACCGGGGATTGAGCCTGCAACCTGGGCATGTGCTCTGACCTGGAATTAAACCGTGACCTTTGGGTTCATGGGTTGACACTCAACCACTGAGCCACCCCTGCTGGGCTATATAAAAAGCTTTCAAGAATAACTAACTGCTTGAAAAATGGCAATTAATTGACCATCGCTCTGAGATTATTCATTAACCCTGCACAGATTTTTCTTTAACTCCCTTATTTCAGGAAGTTCACTTTGTTGTTGTTGTTGTTAATCCTCACCCGAAGATATATTTCCATTGTTTATTAGGGAGAATGGAAGAGAGAGGGAAAGAGAGAGAGAGAGAAACATTGATGTGAGAGAAACACATTGATTGGTTGCCTCCTGCACATGCCCTGACCAGGGCCTGGGCCGGGGACGAGCCTGTAACCAAGGTACGTATGTGCCCTTGATCAGAATCGAACCTGGGACCCTTTGGTCCGCGGGCCTGACATTCTATCCACTGAGCCAAACCAGCTAGTGCCACTTTTTTTTTTTTTTTAAGAAACAATAAGATAAAAGGTTATTGGCATTTTGTATTAGTTGCTTTGGCCCAAAAGCTCAGGGTTTTTGGTTTTAATCAAATTTTAGAGATTTGTCTTTCATCTATGCCTGCCAATTCCTATACCTCTTCCCTTGGGAACAAAAAGTCTTTTCTAGTTTATAAAAATCAGAGGGTTCTTTTAATACAGTTGATAATGTAAAGCCTGTGCCACACTTAAAGACACATTCTGTTCTTTATGGTTTTGGTAGTACTTCATCATGTCTAATCAGGTTTGATGAGGATAACTAAAGAATGTCAGAATTTTTCTTAATGCTACACATATATAGCAAATACAATGTTAAAGATGTTAACCTTGATATGGAGAATGGCAAATGTTTTCCAGTTTTTAATCTCTTCCATAAAGGACTGAAGTGGCTAGCTCATAGAGTGCATCTTGAAAATTATGTGTTCACATCACAAATTTTTATTACACATACTCATAACCTTCAGTTATGCGGCAGAGAAAAATGTCCTAATCAATTTTTATAATTATTTATGCTTTGCCTATAATGAGTTAACTTTTTCATTCTCAGTTGTCTTTGGAATGAGCTAAAGATAGGATTTTTGTCTTTCAAGAGGATTTATCTGTTAGGGGTTGAGGTGAACATGTCAGATGTCTTGGAGTAGTACTTTTTAATTTAAATAGTGCGTTATCAGTTCTTTGAGGGGCGGACAAGATGTTTTACTTCAGTTTGAGAAAGCTACCAAGTGGTTTAAGTTAATTTCATAGAGGAAAAGTGTTTCAAGTAGCTTAACGTCAACAGGAATAAAAGATTATGTATACCAAAAGGGCAAAAGGAATGAAGAAGGATCACATTCACAATGCTGTATGTTTAACAAAATACGTTTAGATGGTAATATCCAAGTCTTATCAAGTGCTACAATCTTTTTAAACAGGGAATGGCCAAATCCAGTGCTATTGAAACAGCCTGAAGAATGCAATCTTAATTTGCCTGTATGGGACCCAAGGGTTAGTGTATTATTTTTTCCCCTACAAATTCACACTGTGCAATAACAAGTAAAAGTCATCTGCATAAACTTCAGGGACACTTTCCATCCTTTTACCTATGAGTGGACATGTTCGTATTACACTTTCTCTTAGATAACCTCAGCTATAATTGTCTTCTGATGTGAGAAGCATAATTATGTACCCTGTAAACTACATTTAATTGTACATATTTATAATATCAAGTTCACTAACATTTTAATTTATTTTATATAGAACTACCTTGTAAGTCAAACTGTGTGGGCATTTGTGCTTAAAAAAAAAATAAAAGGATACTAAAAATCCCTGTATTTTTTTATTTGATCTAAATATTGTTAAAATTGGGTTGTTATAGGAAAACTGTTGCTTAATATTTACCTGTGGCAGATACCTTCTAAGCATATAACTTTAATTTCTATGATGTAATTATAAAAATTGGTTTGGGTATTTCAGATGACAGAAACAAGGTTGTGCTAAAGAGCTTCCACTCTGCTTGGGAAGTTCCGGTCTTTACTGCTTACTCCATTTAAATGTTAACAACATGCACTTTTTTAATAGGTAAAATATTTAGGTTTGAATAAGGCTTTAGAGGTTTATAAAATTCTATTTTTCTACATTGTTTCGCTATCTTATTACAGTATCAAAATTATTAGCTTCAAGTTATGTTAATTATTTCAAGTTGTATATTTTCAAGTTTTCCATACCCAAAGGCATTTTTGGAGAGATGTGAGTTTACAGTTTTCTTTGAGGAAATATGCCACTTATCCCTAGTATATGGATTAAGATAAACAGTTATTAAATCAGTTCATTATCTCATAAAAGGATACCAACATGGAAAATATAGTTTCAACATATGTTAATAAATTAAGCTTAATTCTTTATATGTTGAGGGTATATTAAAGTATAAGTTTTATCTTGTTTAAAATTTGTTTCACACAGAATATTGGAGTAAGACATTTCTGAAAAGTGTAATTGTGTGTGCATCCCCATTTCTGTTGTTGAAAAAAGAAAAACTAAACATCAGTAGCCGTCTAAGTAGGATCTTTTTTGCTCGGCAGGCACACACAGTTTCTGTAGAGAGGTTACCAAAATACTCATGCCTGAGTGAGTGAAACAGACCATTAGTTCCACCAAATCCCGATTCTATAGAATTCCTATAAAAACAATGTCTCCTTACATGGTTTTTCTTTCTCAACTCCAGCTATGAATGAAATAAAATTTAATCATTGGTTCAGTTTAACAAGGGGTAAAAAGTCCAAGTATCTGTTGCATATGTACTTGAAGAAACTGATTGGCTGTTATTATATGTAGGTAAACCCCAGTGATAGGTACCATCTTATGCCTATAATTACACCAGCATACCCACAGCAGAACTCCACGTACAATGTGTCCGTTTCAACACGGATGGTCATGGTTGAGGAGTTTAAACAAGGTAAGTGGTTATCCTTATGCTCTCCTTTATACACAAGGATTTACATAGTCATTGTAGACCCAGTAGTTGGGCATACAATTTAAATTGAAGAAAGCGTTCACCAAGGTAGATTTTTGGTGTTTTTATTTATTGATTACAATATATATTTGTGAATTGATATGAAAAAGTTTAATTCCTTTTAGGCAGTTTACTTTTGATTATATAGAGAGACTAACCAGTATTTAAAGCCATATTCTTAGCAGCAGGGCTTTTTCGGGTTGGTTTAGTGCCATATATGATTGGCATGTAAAATTTTAAATAACCTCATGAAATGAGATGTTTTTAGCAAACTATATTCTTGGAAAGAACTTTGAGCAGGATTGGGTTCAAACTGCCTGTTATTTTGGAAGAAACTCTAAACTTTTCTGAACCCCAATAGTACTGTTTGTTTGAAAGTACAGCTATTGTCAGTCTTTGAGGAAGTTACTGGAACGGGATTGTTGGATTGGACTGACACCAGCCTAGGAAGTAGGATTAGCTGTACAACTTCCAGCCTCAAACTCCGAGGGAACCATGTTTTTAGGTGGCCTAAACAGCCTCCTGTGGGAAGATACGCTGTCCTTTTAGAGTCAGCAGGAAGCATGGTTTTGAAAGACAAGAAACAAAGCTTTGGGGAAAAATTTCTTGAGTAGCTATAGTGCTTCAGTTTTTAAAGTCATTCTCTGAGCGTGGAATTTTAGACTAATGGGAATATACCAGACTCTGGGCTCAAAAACGTCCTCCAGCTTTTTTGAAAAGTGTTTGTATGTAAGAATCTTTATGCTCTAAACTTATTGACTAAAGTTGCCTTTTGATAAAATTATTTTAGGTTTTAGTGAACGCATGTGGTATGTTTAAGATCTTTAAAACTCTAGGTTGTTAGACTGAACCATACAAACATTTTAATGTGTTTTTAATTTAGGTCTTGCTATCACAGATGAAATTTTGCTGAGTAAGGGAGAGTGGTCCAAACTTTTTGAAGCTCCAAACTTCTTTCAGAAGTACAAGTATGTATTTTAAGGCATGTTGGACATGTTGCTCTCTTAAGTAATGGTTCATATGTGCAGTCTCTTCTTGCTAGATGAATATAGTTCTGAATTTGTCTTTAAACATCTTCTACAGAACTTGCCTGTCACAGAGTTTGCACTGTTTTTAGTTAAACCCCTTATTTTTTTATCTGTCAAGGTTAACTATGGCCCCTACAGTTTTGCTGCTTTCTGTAACTAGACTCCTACATTTGTAGAAACTTCAATTTTGTAGATACATGTTAGTCCTCACCAAACCTCAAAATCTGTATACCCTGGCAAAGGAGTGAACTGTTAAAATTTGTAGTTAATATTCTCTATTAAGACACTAAGTATTTTCAGCTATTTCTGGAAACTTACTTATCATTAAGATTCTCTATAACATAGGCAAAGCTAATAAAGTGTCATTATAGTTTAATGTTTTCAATAGTTAACAGCATACAATTGGCCTACAGATTCCCCCTAATGTTAACAAAGCCCCTTTAAATATTTCCACAAATAAATTTTTTTGGAATCTAGGTTGGGGTAATAGTTTTTACTAATGGTTTTAATATAATGGTTTAACACCTTAGTACAGGTTAAAAGCCTGATTGTGTTGGTTTTGATGAAATTGTAAGTTACAATAAATCTTACTTTAAAAAAAAAAAAATGGACTTGCACTTTTATTTGCCCTGAGCTGAAAACTTGCCAAAGTCCCACTTAATTTTTTTTCTTTAATGGTTGAAACTTTCCTGACCATTTGATTTTGTGGATTGTGTTTTGTAATAATCGAAGTAAGATTGCTTTATGCTATTTCCCCAATTAAAAACAAGAATGATGACCTTCATGATGTCTCTGTGTTTTGTTTCTGTATCTTTTGCATGAAATAGCAGTGATGGAGCCAGCTTAATTGTGTTCTGGGAGCACTACCTTGCCAGTAAACAGTTAAATAGCATAACATTGAATGTTCTTGTTTATTACTTATTCCCCATAAGTTGTGCTTTTCCATTTGGCAGATAATTTTTGTTTGTTTTTTATTTGAATCAGTGTTTAGGGAGCACTTTTGAACATTGAAGCTAATGAACATATATTCTGATACTTTAAAAACTACATAATAGAGTACATAATTACTTGTGTGGAGAGTAATAAATTGGTTTTATAGACAAGTAGCAACATCTCTTAATGCCTGAGACTCAAAGATGAAGCTAGATTCATTCTTTTTCCTATCTCATTTCCTCATAAGATGAGAGGTGGGTAGAATGAAGTTCTTGAAAGTACTTCAGTGTCTTTCTTTACTTTAGGAAAGATTACTGTTGAAATTGAACAAAGCTTCATAGTGTTATCCATTTGAATAAATTTGTATTATTAGAACTTGGAAAGTTTTTTTTTAAGTTTGCTTAATCTTTTTCTTTTAAAACTTTTAGACTGTCTTTCAATCTATGCCAAATAGCGTCTGTCAGCTCTTCAGTCTACTGAAAAGATTATAGATTCCCATCTACTGAATTCTCTTGAAACAATCATTGTAGGTTATCACAAATGACTAAACTTAATTAGACATTAGGATATAGCAACAAATAGGAAATTATGTCAGGAAAAATAAAATTTCAGCTGTGAGTTCTTGGAAAACAGATTTGAAGTCATGACAACGATGGGCTAATTCTCTCTATACCAAATTGAATTTCTTCAAAAAATTTTCTCAAATTTCTAGTAAATAAATGCTTTGATTAGACTTCAGAGGTATTTAAAGATTTGAGGGGTTTTTTTGTTTTTTGTTTTTTTTTTAAAGAGGAAGGGAGAGAGAATCATCGATGTGAGCCATATCAATCGGTTGCCTCCAAGGCACACCCTGAGTGGGGACTGAACTTGCAATCTAGACATGTGCCCTGATCAGAAATGGAACCTTCCAGTGGACGGGGCAATACTCCAACCAAATGAGCCACACAGGCCAGCCTGGACTGTCTTTTAAAATATATGAATTTGCAATAAAATAAGTTATTATTGGCATAGTAACTGTGAATACTTATTTTAGGTATTTGATTTCACTAGGAAACAAGAGAAGATATAGGAAAAAAGCCAGAATGTTGTTTAAGGTGTAAGATTAATAATTTATAATTTCAACAAGTACATATGTATAAAATACTTTAGCCTTAAAATGTTTTAAAAACTAAAAATAGTGAACTATAAGTCTTGGTCCAGAGTTACTTAAAGATGGAATAGCATGGATTTTTTCAAAGAATTAAATTTTCACTCATATGAGCTATGATCTACCCAGGTAAAATATTAATGTATGAAATAGGAAACCTACTTACAAGATACTTTTTAGGGGGTAAATAGTTATTAAGTAATAATAGCAACTAAATTAAATGTTCTTAGGAGTTTTTAAATAGGGTTTAATTCATTTGGAGCACAATTTTATACTTAAATTTATTATTGGGAATAGATAAATTTTAAATTTGGGGAAATGTTAATTGCTGTTACATTAATACTTGAAAGTGTCTCTGAGGGCATCTGAGTGCCTGAAGCCTGACAGAATGAAATAGGGGATTACATTTTATTTTTTTGAACAGCAACAAAATAGTCTAAATTTAGTACTACTTGGTCTTTATGCTCTGATAGGGATTTGAGGAACTGAACACCAATTCCGGTTTTTAAGACTTATACTGAGTTGGGATTCTGCTCTTAGTTTCTTCCATGGGCGAGTCTTTGTTTTATAAATAAGTTCCTGATGGCAAGTTATTTATGTTAAACTAAACTATTGTATTTTGTATCTACCACTTTAAATTTGCTTAAATGTGGCTGAGTAAAGGACATTTAACCTCAGCATAAATATTTATCAGTTATTCAACACTCGCCGCTTTGTTGAAATAAATGCATTTGTATTTAAACAATGTACAGAGTAGAGACCCTCCCCCCAACTCATCAAGAACCAGTCGAACTCTAAACTTCAAACATTAACCTTTGAATTGCCAACAAAATATGTTTAAATGATTTGTATATTTGCCTTAGTAAATAGAGAACATTGTACATTTTAGATTTTGTTGAAGACTCAGATGGTCATTAAGAATATCCATTTTAATAGTGTGGTAAAGTGATTTAGAGATGGCGTGTTTTGTCCCTAAGCTAGGTGAACCCAGACAATTTTGCTTTTTTTGAGTTTTTATGTATGCTTGCTTTTTATACTTTGTTGTCTCTTGTTATAAGTTGTTATACTTTGTCAGAGAGCTATCTGCTTTTCCCTGTTTTTGTTTTTTAAATCTGCTCATCTTCAATTTCCTAGGGAACTGGAAATCAGGTGACTGATCTTGTTAGGATTTGTTTGATTGAATAAAACTTAGGGCTCCTGAGAGTAGGGTTCTGTGTGCACATAATGCATGAGCTTTGGGAAGTGCTTCCATGTGACTGACTGACTGGGCATCTGTGCTTGTTCTATATACAGTTGACCCTTGAGAAATGCAGGGGTTGGGGCACTAAAACCCCCCTGCAGGTGAAGCCTTTGTGTAACTTTGGCTCCCCAAAGACCTAACTACTAATACTGTGCTGTTGACTAGAAACGCTATTGTTAACATAAATAATTGAGAGACAATTTGTATGTTATATAAGTATTGCATCCTTTGTCCTTAAAATAAAGTAAGCTAGAGAGAAAATGTTATTAAAGTCATAAGGAAACGCATTTACAGTATTTATTGAAAAAAAAATCACATATGAGTGGACCTGTGCAGTTCATACATACCTGTGTGGTTCAAGGGTCAGCTGTATTGGTTTGCTCCCAACAATGCTGAGCAGGTTAAAATGGGAAAGGAAGTAGTAGTCTGTACGGATTTAGACTGCGTATTCACATATCTTGCTGTATGTTTTTGTATGTATATACATCACCCCTGTTTCCATTAATTTATAAGTATTTGAGCTTAACTTTAACTCATTTGAACTTCTCAAGCCCTCCTCAGGTGTTACCCATTGTACAAGTCTAGGTCTGAGTTCCACAACTATGAAAAATCAGAACTTTTTTCCCCCCCAAATAATTTGTGAGCATAAATAATCAAATAGTCTGTTTTAAAGGAGTTTGGTTAAAATAAATGCTTAAACTTGCCAAATCTTCAGTACCCCTTGCCTCTATCTTCGAGGGGTGGGTGGCTAATTTGAACTAGGGCTGGTGGTGGTTTCTTTTCTGGGTCTCAGGCATACATTTGCTTCTGGACAGAAATCTTAATCTGTAAAATGGGAAAGATAACAAAAGGTCCAGCCTTTTGAATGAATAAAGTAATTTAAACCTGATAATGTTAGTTTGCTCTTTGAGGTGAAGTGAGGAGTTTGGCTTGCAGCACCTGTAAAACGATTCTGTAGGAGAGTGTATAGGACTGAACTTTCTACTCTTATCAAATGGAATTGTATGAATTATGCTTCAGTTATAGTTTGTTTTAAAAAGTACTTAAAATAGTTATTTGGTCTTGATGGTATTTTCTAAAAACTTGCTTTTTCTCTAATTTTTTTTTTTTTAATCCTCATTCAAGGATACTTTTCCATTGATTTTTAGAGAGAGTGGGGGAGGGAGGGAAAGGCAGAGAGAAACATTGATGTGTTTTTCTCACATCAATTGGTTGCCTTCTGCATGTGCCCTGACCAGAGTCCGGGCTGGGGAGGAGCCTGCAACTGAGGTACATGCCCTTGACAGGAACTGAATCTGGGACCCTTCAGTCTGCAGGCCAACGCTCTATCCACTGAACCAAACTGGCTAGGGTGCTTTTTTCTCTTAATTTCAATGGCATTGGAATCTGCATAGAAATCAAATTTCCTCAATCCTCTCACCTTAGTGATGTCTGTTTCTTTGTTACAGAAATGTATGCTGTTACTTGAAAAAGTCATGAGGCCTAACTTCAGTATTAATTAACTTGGCTTTGTTTTTGCTACCTTTTATTTGAATTAAGAAGCATGATGTGTTTGATACTGCTTTTTGAAGATACTGATGCAATATGCAATTTTAGTGATCCTGTTCTTGTGGCTACAACCTTGCTTGGTGCTTTATTTCCATTAAAATAATTTTGTTCTAATGCACTGTATTTTAGTGAGCAGCTTTTTATAGGTAAAGTGCTCCACTGTAGTCATTGAACCAAATTATCAGTTAGTGTTTATTCAGCATTCTTGAATTAAGCTGCTTTTTGGGTAATTATTTATAAAATAATGTTACAGAAGTATTAAACTTGCCAGTGGTTATAGCAACTTGGAAATTTAGCTTTTATTATTTTATGTACATTTTGAGATTGCAATTTCCCCCTTGCTAAGTTGATGCTGATACATAACTCATGAAGCTTATTATCTTATGGTGTTAATATCCAGCACAAAGCACTTAAATAAAATAAATAGCATGTTGTCTTTATCTTCAAAGGCATTATATTGTACTTCTAGCAAGTGCACCAACAGAAAAACAACGCCTAGAATGGTAAGTACAAGATTAGACTTTACAGAAAAAATAAACTTCAAAATGAATCAGATAGCCACAGAACGCAGTAGGAGAGGGGATGAAGTTCTTAAACCATCCAGTTTGATTTTAGTCATAAATGGCGCTTTGCTACTTATAATGGAAGTATAGGAATATGGGGTTTCATATACAACTTTTGTTTGCTTTAGATGCATGTATCATTTCCTAACCATTTATTTTAAAGTACGTTAAAAAAAAGGGCTTTAATTTAGCTTACTATTTTTTTCTTTAAATATTTGTGAGGATATGTTTTGAAATCTTCCTAGTTTGAAATGTGGTTTGATTATCTTCTCCCCTGTTTTCTCTTCAGCATTTTTGGGTAGAGCATAAGGCTTTGTTTTATCTATGGGGATCCAGACAGTTGAACTGCCCCCTGTGTGTTTAAGTATGATCTTCAAAATACTGCTTTAATAAACATTTGGTTTTATGTATTTTTCTTTATTTTTTAAATTGACAATTTTTATTAATACTAAGTGACATTTGTTTAGGGTGGGCTTGGTGGAATCGAAAATCCGAATCTTGGTTGGAAGTTTGGAGAAGAATGAATTTATTACACTGGCTCATGTGAATCCCCAGTCATTTCCAGCACCCAAAGAAAATCCTGACAAGTAAGCAGTCTTCTATTTTAATTTTCTCTTCCCATTTTTAATTTTTACTCAGAGAAGTATTATAGGCAACTTTTTTTTTTAATTAAATCTTTATTGTTCAGATTATTACATTTGTTCCTCTTTTTTTCCCCCCCATAACTCCCCTCCTCCCAGTTCCCGCCCCACCCTCCGCCCTCACTCCCCACCCACTGTCCTCATCCATAGGTGCACGATTTTTGTCCAGTCTCTTCCCACATCTCCCACACCCCTTTCCCACCCAAGAATAGTCAGTCCATTCCCTTTCTATGTCCCTGATTCTATTATAATCAACAGTTCATTCTGTTCATCAGATTATTTATTCACTTGATTCTTAGATTCACTTGTTGATAGATGCATATTTGTTGTTCATAATTTGTATATTTACCTTTTTCTTCTTCTTCCTCTTCTTAAAGGATACCTTTCAGCATTTCATATAATCCTGGTTTGGTGGTGATGAACTCCTTTAGCTTTTCCTTATCTGTGAAGCTCTTTATCTGACCTTCAATTCTGAATGATAGCTTTGCTGGATAAAGTAATCTTGGTTGTAGGTTCTTGGTATTCATCACTTTGAATATTTCTTGCCACTCCCTTCTGGCCTGCAAAGTTTCTGTTGAGAAATCAGCTGACAGTCGTATGGGTATTCCCTTGTAGGTAACTGAGTTTCTTTCTCTTGCTGTTTTTAAGATTCTCTCTTTGTCTTTTGCTCTTGGCATTTTAATTATGATGTGTCTTGGTGTGGTCCTCTTTGGATTCCTTTTGTTTGGGGTTCTCCGCGCATTTCTTTCACCAGGTGGGGGAAGTTTTCTGTCATTATTTCTTCAAATAGGTTTTCAATATCTTGCTCTCTCTCATCTTCTGGCACCCCTATAATTCTGATGTTGGTACGCTTGAAGCTGTCCCAGAGGCTCCTTACACTATCCTCGCATTTTTGGATTCTTTTTTCATTTTGCTTTTCCGGTTGGATGTTTTTTGCTTCCTCGCATTTCAAATCATTGACTTGATTCTTGCGCTCCTCTGGTCTGCTGTTGGGCGTCTGTATAATATTCGTTATTTCAGCTTAATTTCTAGTTGGTTCCCCAATATAAGATCGAGGGTCTTATTAGTTTTCGTGTAGATCTCATTAAGTTTATCGGCAGCTTCTAAACAGTTCTTGAGAGACCTTAAAAGTGTGGTTCTGAACTCTCTTTCTTCCATTGACAATTTTGTCCTGTTTCTTTGTCTCCGCATTTTGTTATGCTTCCTTGGTGCACCCCCTAGTGGTCTTTGTTCGCAGTCTTATAGATAAATCTTGATTGTTGTAGCTAATTCCAGGGAGGGTTTGACCTCCAGGCCAAGTGGCTATGAGAATCAGCTATGAGTGTCAGCAGTGAGAGAACTTCTGTCCTCTAGGGAGGTGCTAATCTAGCCTTTGCCTGAGGCTATCCGGCAAATGCCTCTGTGCAGGGCTTGGGTGGGGTGGGTCGCACAGGATCAACAGGGTGGGCCGGAGAGAGCAGTTATGGCGGCTCTCAGTCCTGTCCCCAGGGGCTCTGCCTCTCTGAGTCCCAGCACCTGCTGCAAACCTCGGAGAGAAAGCTGCACTCGCTCTGACCGAAGCCAGACAGTCCCGCTTCTCCCGTTTGAGTCTGGGTCCCTAAAGACTCGCCCGGATCTGGAGCTCAGAGTCTGCGACTCCCTCCCGATTGAAAACGCCAACCGCGCCCTCCGCCACCAGCCCGCTCCGCGCACTCCGCACCTCAGAATTTGACTTCAGCACTGCGCCTCCTCTGAGTGTCCATGTGCGTTTCTCTTTCCTCCTAGTTGTAGGACTTCCACTCAGCCAGCGTTCCTGTGGTTCTGGGTGATGTCCCTTCCGTTTTTTGGTTTCACTTTTGAAGTAGTTGTTCAAAGCAGCAAACTCCGGCGTTAACCTATGCCGCCATCTTGGTTCTCCTATAGGCAACTTTTAATAACTGGAGTCACTTTTATTTATTGATTATATGTAGCTCAAAACCAATTTGAGATTTACAGTTTAGGTTTTCCTGATCAGATCTGAAGAGAAAAATTATTCCTAGAGAAAAACTACCACTGAAATACATTGTTTTCTCTGATAATTGTAATGATTAGGTGCCTATTAGTGAATTAGAGTTCATGTTATGCAAGTCTGCCCTTTAGCACTCCTCTTTAACATCTTTCTTGTCCTGTTTTGTGCAGTGGTTGTCAGAATAGCTATTATAGCAAACATCAGTCTTTGCATTTTATCTTAATTTTTAAAAGAGAATTTACTTGGATTTGACTTTGTAAAAATCTGACTTGTATTCTGGAACATTGAGAAGATAGGATAAAAGGAGGCTCACTTCATATTTAAGGGTCTTTCATGGGTTAATTTCTGGTTTGATGAGATTCTATATGTATTTTGTTGCATTTTGGAGAGTGAAGTGAGTTTTCATAAAAAGCTTTTTAAAAAAGGGATTAAAGACTGAAAATACAAATAAGTGGATCATTTAAGGTTGTGCTTGTAATAGAATAGCTGTTATTCTGATTGCTTGTACAGATTATTTCCTTTGCAGTCATGTAAAAGAGTATGATTTGAGCTTTGTACACTTTTTACAGAGAGGAAGAGAGAGGGATAGAGAGTTAGAAACATCGATGAGAGAGAAACATCGATCAGCTGCCTCCTGCACACTCCCTACTGGGGATGTGCCCACAACCAAGTTATATGCCCTTGACCGGAATCAAACCTGGGACCCTTGAGTCCACAGGCTGACACTCTATCCACTGAGCCAAACCTGTTAGGGCTGTTGCTGCAGTCTTAATTATTGAAAGACTGCATGCTCCATTCAGTAGATATGTCATTAAATGTTCAAAGGTACGAAATACTCTTGTTCCAGTTACTATGTGTAGTCAGTCAATTTCTGTTCATGTGGCCTTTTCAATTAAGTTTTAGTTAAATTTTTATTTCAAGGATATCCTTTGTTTCACGTTTTTCTACAATATGTTAATTTCGTTCCTTTGTTGGTTTGAACATAATTTTTTTTTTGTTTCCAATGTCTCTGGTACTTTAGGATCATCATTAAGAAAATTGGCTATCAGTACATAGATAATACAAGTATTTTTGTCCTAGTGCTCTGATGGTGTATATATTAATAGAAATGTAGAGGACGTGTTTCAGGGGAGGACTTTGAGTTTTAATGGAGTTTGGGCTTAGAACTTTACTGAATTTGCTTATACATTTATATTTCAAGTCTTTCCATATACCTCAGGTTGTCAATCACTTTGATAACTATTTTTATGAAAGCTTGGTAAACTATATTAATACTCTTCTTACTTTTCAGGGAAGAATTTCGCACGATGTGGGTGATTGGATTAGTGTTTAAAAAAACGGAAAACTCTGAAAATCTCAGTGTTGATCTCACCTATGATATTCAGTCCTTCACAGATACAGGTATAGCTCTGTTTGGACAATCAAAACGTACTTGCATATTTGAATTTGTCTTCATATTTCATAGTGATATTTGTAATAAATATTAAAATTTCCTGGGGCTAGCGAACACTAATCATAAAAATAATCTTAATTTTTTTGGATTAATTATTAGTTTCTGTTTTCTAATATATAAATGATTGTTTTTTCTATTATGTTAGACCTAAAGTTAAGTCAAACCATTTTAAATTTGATTTGTTCACAACTACTTATTAGAAGCCACCTGAATATTTGATTGTCTAAAAGATCAAGTCTGGTCCTGACTGCCTTAATGATCTTGCACCGTAGGAATTTCTGAAGCTAAACTTGTGGTAACCTTGAGGAAATTTATTCTCTATGTCAAATATAGACTCAAGTGTTTATTCATGGGTGAGGGAGAGGGTGATGAGAGCTGCATTTCAGATTGACCTGTACCTGAGATATAATACAGTATATAGGTTAAAGATAGAGTGGACAGAGCTAAGACTGTATAAATGCACAGCTTTTCAAGAGAGTGGTGAGTATGTATAGAGACGATGATGAATGACGTCTTTTTTAGGGACCAATTTTTCTTTCCAAACAACCTCCCCACCCCCATTTAAAAAACTCCAGCGTGTGTCGTTTTCACTGTCCTCAATAAAGAGTCCCCCCCAAGGACATTCAGATTTAACATCAAACTTTTTTTTACATCCTTAGAGAAGGAGAGAAAACAATTTTTCGAAATGTAAAGGAAAAATAAAGGGAAAAGAATATGTATTTCAGTATGCAAATGCCTAGGTACAGTGACTAGAAAGAAGATACACTGTACTCAGCTGATGACACCTATGTGTAGAGTCACTTGCAGTGTGACATCTGTGAATTCCTACTGATCCAGGTGTTACCTGTTGTGATTCAGAGACCAGCAGCATTGCAATTGGTGACACAATAAACGCTAATGTTTTAAATTCAACAAAAGGTGATCTCTTGATATATGTGGTAGTTGCATTCCTGGAAAATTCAGATTAAAAATCCTTTTTTCTTGGTAAAATTGAGTTGAGTTCTTGCTTCAGATAAGTATGTTTTTTATCTTTAGGAATGTAAGTAGGACATGGTCCAATTCTTTATTGTGAGGAACTCTCCACATTGAAGCATATTTAGTGTCCATATCAAGTAATAACCCTTAATTATTGTGACAACAAAAGCACTCATACAGGCTTTTAGGATATGATTTGGAGGGTGCTGATGACTCTCTCTGCTGAGCACCACAGACGTGTGTTTTTCCAAAGTAAAAATTCTGATGTCACCTTAAACCATTTGTGAACTAACAAATCATGTAGAGATAATTGAATAAGAAAATTTGTTTTGTATCTAAGTTGAGCTCTTTATCAAAGATTGTATTAGTGAACTTATCTATTATTTGAAGCAAGAACTCAACTCAATTTTACCAAAAAAAGAGGATTTTTAATCTGAATTTTCCAGGATTGCAGCTACCACATATATCAAGAGATCACCTTTTGCCCAATTTAAAACATTAACTTTTATTATGTCACCAATTGCAATGCTGCTGGTCTCTGAATCACAACAGGTAACACCTGGATCAGTAGGAATTCACAGATGTCACACTGCTAGTGATTCTACACATACGTGTCATCAGCTGAGTACAGTGTATCTTCTAGTCACTGTACCTAGGCATTTGCATACTGAAATACATATCCTTTTCAAAATTTTCAAGGCACTTTCAGGTATTTTTGGGTAGCAAATATTTAGTTGTCCTATATCTTGAAAATTTTAATAGAATACTTTCTGAAGTTTTTTAAAAATAAGTATTTTATTGATTTTTTTTTTACAGAGAGGAAGGGAGAGAAATAGTTAGAAACATCGATGAGAGAGAAACATCTATCAGCTGCCTCCTGCACAACCCCTACTGGGGATGTGCCTGCAACCAAGGTACATGCCCTTGACCAGAATCGAACCTGGGACCCTTCAGTCCACAGGCCGACGCTCTATCCACTGAGCCAAACTGGTTAGGGCAAGATTTCTTTTTAACAAAACAAATTTAACTTGTTCAAAACCCAAAATTTTACCTCCACTCTCTTCCAACTTCTCCAAATGTTTTTTATCTCAAGTTTTAACAAGTGTTTTCTTGTAGTTGTTCAAGCTGAAAATCTTGGAGTCCTCCTCTCTTGTTTTTCTCAGATAGTAAGTCCTTACTTAATGTCATGGATAGATTCTTGGAAATTGTGACTTTCAGCGAAACGATATGTATAACAAAACCAGTTTTACCATAGGTTAATTGATATAAACATGAGTTAAGTTCCTACTGCATAGTTCTGGTTTCAAAATCATCACCAAATTTCTAAATAAAGATCCCAAACACTTACAGTGTTGAACATTGACATAAATGTGAGCTATACATAACATTTAAGGAAGATTAATAAGAGCAAGTAAGATAATCATTTCCACTTATTCCAATTCAAGGTGATTAGTGGCTGGAGCCTCTCCTGGTAGACAGGACACCCTTCTAGTGCAGGGCACACTCACACTCACTGAGACTGGGACAGTTAGACACCCCAGCTCACCTAACTGTACAGCTCTGGGATATGTGGGGAAACCGGAGTTCCCGGGGGAGACATGAGGAGAAGGTGCAAACTCCACACAGGCTGCGATCCTGGCCAGGAATCAGTCTCCCTGCCCCCCCTTTCCAATCGTATAATGAAATGACGTTATTTGAGGAACTGCTGTGTTTGATATAAATCCATTAAAAAAAATTTTTTTTGCCTCTGCTTTCAGAATACATTGCGATTTCTGCTAATTGGTATTTCTGCTGCTGTCAGCCTAGTCTAGGTCACACCACTGTGGTTGGATTACTGCTGTTGCTATCAGATCCTTGTGCTGCCCTTGCCCACCTTCAGCTCTTTCAGTCAACATCCAAATCATGCCTCACCTGTTCAAAACCTGTAATGGCTATCCATGCCACTTGGAATAAAAGTCCAAGTCTTTACTGTGGTTTACAAGCCTTTACCTGATCCGACCTCTCCTTATGTCTGACCTCATTTTTTATTATAAGTTCAGAATTCTTTATCCATCTGTCTTGGGGCCAGAAAGTAATAAAGTTAGTATCATTCCAGGGCCTGGAGCAACATTTCTAGCTGAAGAATTTCTACAGGGAACTGTTTGATAGTCACAGTAAGCCCTGGTGGAGATCAAACAGCCACAAACAGGTCAGGTCAGGGTTCGTTGCCAGACGAGTTTTGGCGCCAATCTTGTGAAAAACTTCTGTGTTGGGTGGGAGATTTTGGGATTTTAGAATTAGATAAAGGATTACTGATCTCTACTTTTCCTCCTTCCCTGTGGCCTTTTTGTTGTTCCTCGAACATTCCAGGTATGCTCTCCACTCAGGACATTTTGTCCTTGATGTTTGCTCTTCCTGGAATGCTATTCCACCAGGTACTGTCAGATCACTTCCTCACTCTCATTTAAGTCTTCACTCCATGTAATCTTAGTTTCCAGGCTGAGCTTCTTTTCTTCCTACTCAGCTTTTCCATAGCACCTATCACCACCTGATATGAAATAGTTGACTTTTGAGCAACACAGGTTTGCATTGAGCCGGTCCACTGACACGATAAAGATCACTTGCCACCACACAGTTCAAACCCATGTTCAAGAGTCCACTCCGTGGTTGGGAATCCACGTGTGGAGGGCCAGCTAGAGTTCTCTTTGTATTTTTGACTTCCTGGGAGGTCACTGCACCTAACCTCTGCGTTCAAAGGATAACTATGTTTTACTTAATTTTTTTTCCTGTTTATTACATTTTTCCTACTGGAATGTAGAATCTGAAATTATTTTAGCCTCTTATTCCCTGCTATGCCCTGTGTCTAGAGCAGTGTGATACGTATATCCATTCCATAATTATTTGTTGTTGGACTCAGTGAACGAATTTTTCCATTTTTGGAACCCTCTGAAACTAAATTATTTGGATTTATTTATTTTCAGCATATTATTTTTGTTCCTGTGACCTCTGTTATTTGAGTTATTTCTGTAATAGAAAATGTTACTCCTTGTCTTAAAATTTGATCTTGCAGATTCTTGAAAAGGTATTTTTTAGGTATGTTTAAATACGTTTGACTTGTTTTGCTGAATTTGTTACATACTTAGATTAGAATTTAAAATTTTACTGGTAACATTAAAGGGTATGGGCTTAAGAACCTCTTTTTCTCCAATTCCGCTGTTTCTTAAAGAGTGACTCTTTAAAGTTACCACTTTAAGAGTTTTTACACTGGAAGAATTCATATACTTTGTGTTTTGTTTATTTTTTTTTTCATTTTGTAAACCTTCTGGTAGAAGGGACTTAGTTAGCTCGGGCAGTGAATTGTCAGAGTAGAGATAGGTTTTCACCTGATGATTTTATACATATGAAGTATTGATGTATAAAGGATGATCCCTGCTTAGAATAGCCTCTCCTGGATGAGTTGAACTGCGTTATTAAAATGTTTTTTTTTATTTCTCGTAACAATTTTCTAATTGTGTAGTTTATAGGCAAGCAATAAACAGCAAGATGTTTGAGATGGACATGAAAATTGCTGCAATGCATGTAAAAAGAAAGCAACTCCATGAACTACTACCTAATCATGTGCTTCAAAAAAAGAAAAAGGTAAATTTAAAAAGTACTTTAAAAAGTATTACTAATATAATAATTTATGTGTCCAGGTTATCAGACCTTCAAAACTGTAGGCTCAGTGAATAAGTTATATTTGAAATAGTCACAGTGTTTAAAAAATTTGTTAAGTGGAGCAATTGCATTATATGAAATCTTTTTCCTAACCAGGTTTCTTGCACACACTTGCTTCAGACTTTAGATAGATTAGTGGCGATGCTTTGTATCCTTATTTTATAAATACTTAGATTCTCTTCAAAACCTTTTCTTGGCCATTTAATATTCCACATAAGTATCTAACTTCCTTTTCTTTAAAAAGTAAACTAATTCAGTTAGGTATTCTGTAGCTCAAGTAAACTAGAGGAGTTTTTCAATGAAAATGGCTCTATTTTGGTAAGAATTATACATGTATTTATTTTATTTAACTTTTTAAAGTTATTGAAGATAACAATCACTAACAGAGGTAACCAGAGTTAATGTTTTATATTATGCTGTTATTAGTGCTTCCTGTTGAGTAACTTTGCTTTTTTATTATTTGGACTTACTATAGAGGACTTACTGGGATTTTAGTTCAGAGATATTTGCTTACTTGGTTTCAAAAATAAATGACTTATTCCTATAATGGAATACTTGAACATACCCGTGAAAATAAATGAACTACAGCTACATAGTATGTTGAGTTAAAAAGGTACAGATGAGTATGTACCATCTGTACATTCATGTGAAGTTTACAAGTTTAAAAAATGTAAAACCATATATGATTTTTAAAAAAATAATATTTTTACTGATTTCAGAGAGGAAGGGAGAGGGAGAGAGAGAGAGAAACATCAGTGATGAGAGACTATCATTGATTGGCTGCCTCCTGCATGCCCCCTACTGGGGATTGAGCCTGCAACCTGAGCATGTGCCCTTGACTGGAATCGAACCTGGGACCCTTGAGTCCACAGGCCAACGCTCAGTCCACTGAGCCAAACCAGCTAGGTCAAGACCATATATGATTTAAAAGAGAATATGAAATAAAAGTATATGTTAGCGAACAATAACCACTGAATTCACCATAATGGATGGATAACTGGGGCTGGGGTTGGGAAAAGAGGAATAAAGTGTTTGTTTATGTACATAGTGGTTTCTCTAGCTCTAAATTAAAAATTAGAGCATACACGCACACACGTATGGGATGTGAGTTTTTGTCAACAATGCAAATTATTTCTATTAAAATGTTTTTGTAGATAAGTGAACAGAGTATTCTGGAAAGAAAAAAAGCTGAAGTAAATTTGACATTATAGTAGTATTAATTGCCGAAATGGAAATCTTAAGTCACTTTAGAAATCAACTTTCATTCATAGAACCACTTACAGTTCTTTTGTTGTTCCTATATTCAGTTACTGTCTTTGAGTGATTTGCTTTTTAAGAAGCGGGGCCAACATTAGGATTTACATGTGGATATAAGGTTTAGTTTTCAGAAAATTAGTCTTTTCCATAGGATCATTTACACTATTGAATTACCATGTTGAAATCCTACATTGCCTTAGAGCATTAAGGAATCCTTTGCTTTGGAGAGGCTCATTTATTTACAAATATTTAGGAATGGCACTTACTGACATTTTTTGAAATTATGCAATAAAGTTTATTGTAGAATAATTTAAAAATCTGTTAACAATTACTTCTAATCCCGATAGCTAGAGATAGTCATTGTTAACATCGTGTTATTATTAGTAGGCTTTTCTAATACATTTATGTATGTATATGTAAGCTCTCAGATTTAAGATTCATGCCGTTTCATGTACTTTTTAATTTGCAATGTGTTTTGTATTCAGTGTGTATGTTTAATGTACCATTCCTTTCTCCTTATTTCTCCCACGGAAGAACTATAGTTGAAGGCTTCTTAGAAGTTAGGAGTATGTGTCTCTCAAATCTATGCCTTTTATAGTCAGCATGACACTTCTGATTTTCTTAAATTTTGATTTGTACTTTTTAGTAGAAATCATATGTCAAGTAAAAGACATTCATGTTTCATAGATCTGGATAAAATACAGATGTATTTGATTGAATGTTTTATTGATTGCAGCATTCAACAGAAGGTGTCAGATTGACACCTCTGAATGAGAACAGCCTCGACTTGTCTATGGACAGTGATAACAGCATGTCTGTGCCTTCACCTACTAGTGCTATGAAGACCAGTCCATTGAACAGTTCTGGCAGCTCTCAGGGGTAAGAAAACAAGGGAATGGGAGTGTAGTGGCTATTTGTAAACATATTTGATTGTTGTTAAAGTCATCTATTTAGAATATTAATTTTATTCCATCTTAAAATATTTTTTAAATAGCCATTTAACTCTTAGTTTTGCAGAAAGTAATTTGTCCTGTGTCACACTTGTGTCCCATATGTCTTGATACAAATATGACTCTTTGTGCTATAACCTCTTCAGTTTCATGTACTGAGACACCTGCTGCCTCCACTGAGCAGTGTGGTGTACTAAAGAGAACAGACAAGAGGGACAACATTACTTTGCTGTCCTCGAGCTGCTTTGCCTTTGTGTGGGGGAACATATCTATGACATATTAGGGACCTTCCCAAGAAGAGGAAGATCTACGTGGGCTGGTTTATGTTAGGGAAAACTTTTTGGAAGGATGAAGTGACTCTAAAGACGTTTTAAGCAGCTAAATGTTTTTTTATTGTGAAAGAAATATATGGCTGTGGTAACAAAAATTAGAAAACAAAAGATCATATTTATATTTAACTTTTATAAGTGTATCCTGCAGACTTTTAAAAATATATATATTTATTGATTTCGGAGAGGGAGATAAACATCAGTGATGAGAGATAATTATTGATTGGCTGTCTCCTGCATGCCCCCTACTGGGTATCGAGCAGCAATCTGGGCATGTGCCTTGAGCAGGAATTGAACCAGCGACCTCTTGTTGCAGGTTAGGACGCTCAACCAAATGAGCCACACCAGCCAGGGCAGATAACATTTTTTAAGAACCGTTCTAATATGGTAGTCACTAGTTGTGTGGCACTTTACATGTAATTAATATTAAATAAAATTAAATGTTCCATTTCTCACTGCCCTTATTTCATCTATATAGTGGCTACCATATGGGATAGCGTAGATAAAGGACATTGTTATAGAAAGTTCTATGGGACAGTACTGCTTTAGAAGGTTTGTGTGTTTTTGATAGTTGGTTATATCTTATTATATGAAATCAGTTACTAATGTATATGTCTGAGAAGTAAATCTGAACAATCTCTTAGAAAGTAATTTTATAAAATGTCATGCTTCTTGGTTTACTTGTCAATGTTTTTAAACAGCAGAAACAGCCCTGCTCCAGCTGTGACAGCAGCATCTGTGACCAACGTCCAGGCCGCCGAAGTTCCTGCGCCACAAGTGGATTCCAGTGAAAGCTCAGGGGGCAAGGGAATTGGTTTGACAGGTTTGAGAGGACTTTACGTTATATGAAGTTTCAGCTTTTGCTCTTTGTTTTTGTTAATCCTCACCCTAGGATATTTTTTCCTTTGAATTTTAAAGAGAGTGGAGAGGAGGGGGAGAGGGAAACATCGATGTGAGAGAGACACATTGGTTGGTTGCCTCCCACCTGGGATCATACCTGCAGCCCAGGTAGCTGCCCTTGGTGAGGAATTGAACCCACGACCCTTTGGTACACAGGCTGGCCTGGCCCTCCAACCACTGACCCACACCGGACTCAGCCTTTGTTTTGAAAGATGGCTTTTATTTGTTAATTAAGTAGCTTGAATTCAGTTTTTTAATGCCATTTTAATATTTGCATGTAAAGTTATCAATGATATCAAATCTAGAGAAATAAAGCTTTATTTGTACCTTAATGTTGATGATTTAATTTTTATGTATTAATGTTTAATTATTAGGTACATCGAGCGAGAGCATTCCTCAAACTGCCACACAGCCAGCCATTTCATCACCACCAAAGCCTGCGGTCTCCAGAGTGGTTTCTGCAACACGCCTGGTCAACCCACCACCACGACCTTCAGGAAATGCAGCCACAAAAATACCTAATCCCATGGGAGGGGTCAAGAGAAAATCCTCACCTCACAGAGAAGAAAGTCCCAAGAAAACCAAAACAGAAGAGGTACCTATATATTAGTTACCCATGAGAACACCAGCTTAACTATTTTAAAATCCAGCGAAAGAAAACCTTTGTGGGCCTAAAATGAGAAGCAGGAAGGAGGAAAGCTTATAGGAAATGTTTAGGGCGTGTTGCAGTGCCATAGTTTCTCTCCCCCTTCCTGCTCTCTCAGTGACCTCTTCCTAAAGCTGTGCCTCTCATTCCAGCTTCTGTAGCATGTCTAGTTCATAACGACTTAGCGTGGACTTAATGGCACCTTCATTTATTGCTCTCATACAGCTGGCTTTTATAGGTACCAATTAAAATATATATATCTTTATTGATTTCAGTGAGGAAGGGAGAGAGCGAGATAGAAATATCAATGATGAGAATTGTTGATCGGTTGCCTCCTGCATGCCCCCCCACTGGGGATTGAGCCCAACCTGGGCATCGAACCATGACCTTCTGGTTCATAGGTTGACTACTGAGCCACTCTGGCTGGGCATGGGTACTGATTTTTTCATAGCTTTTTTGGACATGGTTTTTGTTTCTTGATCCAAATGGAATTTTGGAGTTTTTACACTATACTTGGTAAGAATGCCAGTGGTTCTAAGGGAATTTCCTAATGGAATGCCTGGCCAAAGTTGTAAAGTCAGATTAGTTTGGGGGGCTTGAATTATTATTTTCTCTTAACTCTTTAGGAAATTTTCTAGAAATATGAACTTTTTATAGTGAATGGTTTATCTTGTCAAAGTCTCAGTTTTAAGAAAACCATTAAAAGTATACATTGATTTTAAGTGTGTATCTTAGTCTAGAAATAGCCTTGTTACACAGTTTCATTGATCCCTGGAGTGACTCTCGTGTTGTTTCCTGTTAGTGAGGCTTTCACCATTGCCACAGAGGTGACAGTTCAAATGTTTTATTCCCTAGGTTATTCTGAAGTTTTTTTGTTCTTCTAGGAAATAGTCACTATTAATGAACTATGAATAATTTGATGAATTTTGTCACTCTTATGATTCTGTGAATGAAAAATGGTTACAGTATATTTTAAAACATGTATTCTGAAAACCCGTCTGTAATTATCTCCAAAGGCAGTGGTTTTCAACCCTGACTGTACATCAGAATTACTTTTTCAGGTTTTTGGTATTTTCTTACCAGAATTTAGGGCCTTCTACAAATACAGAATCAGAAACTCTCCAGGAGTTTAGGCCTGGGGATTTCTTCTTCCCTTTTTTTTTTTGAGATATTCATTAATGTTCTTGTGTAAAACTTAATTTTTTAAAAAAAATTTTTTTGTGTACCACCAAAAGGGGATTAGTTTAGTCTAGCGGTCGCCAACCTTTCGGACCTCGCGGACCACCGGTTGGCAACCACTGCTCCAAAGGTTCCTTAAGCCAGTGGTCGCCAATCTTTCAGAACTCATGGACCACCAGTGGTCTGTGGGCCACCAGTTGGCGATTGCTGGTTTAGTCCATCCCTTCCTCAGTCATCTGCTTCCCACCTCTTCCAAACGCGCTAGAAAAACATTTTGGAGGCAGGGAGTGGGTGAGGAAGCAGCTAGCCTGAGTTCCTGGGAACCTCTGAAAAGCCCCATGCTACTGGATTGTGTTGTGCCTCAGCCTAAGAATGTCCTGGTGTGGGTGTGATTCCACATTTACATTTCTTTTACCCTAGTACAGTGGTCGGCAAAGTCATAGTCAACAGAGCCAAGTATCAACAGTACAACGATTGAAATTTCTTTTGAGAGCCAGATTTTTTTAAATTTAAGCTATATACGTAGGTACATTGTTATTAACTTAATTAGGGTACTCCTAAGGCTCAGGAAGAGCCACACTCAAAGGGCCAAAGAGCCACATGGGGCTCGCGAGCCGCAGTTTGCCGACCACGGCCCTAGTATATGCAAGCATAGCTCTAGCCCAGCTGTGGGCAAACTACGGCCTGCGGGCCGGATCCAGCCCATTCGGCTGTTCTATCCGGCCCACGGAACCGAAAGAGTGGAGGGTTCGCTTGCTCTCCCCTCCGCTCCTTCACCAGCAGCAGTGTTAACATGTATTAGTTCACACAAACACTCCATCCATGCTTTTGTTCCAGCCCTCCGGTCCAGTTTAAGAACCCATTGTGGCCCTCGAGTCAAAAAGTTTGCCCACCCCTGCTCTAGACACTTATCATTCCATTTCCCTAATGTTAATTGGTCAATTTTTTAATGATTCTCTGTGAGCTCTAACCAAATATGTACCAGCACAATATTTGTAATTTCATTTGCTCTTACCTTGCTAGGAAACACTTACGTTTCATGTCTAGTTTAGGGAGGTAGTAGGAATGTAGAGTTTTTAAAATTTTAAACGTGTGCACAGGAGAATCATTTCATGTATCCATGTACCCACAATGCAGCTTCAGGTATGAGCGCTTGGCCAATCCCTGCACTCTTAGTTCTTTCAGCCTTTTCCACTTCCTCCAAACATATCATTCCATTAGTTTTTTTTAAATTCTTCTATCTAAAAGATAATGATTACAAAAAGGAAAGTCTCTGTCTATATAAAAGGCTAAGTTGACTCACGCATGCACAATACATATAAAGTTCTTGCTGGTGCCAATTGCGCATGTTATTTTGATCTGTCATTGTCGATTGTGAATTTGGCTGACACTTCTATTATAGAGAACGGGCTAATAGCAGTATTAAAATATTTCTTCTAATTAATTTCCTTTCAGTGTGCATGAATTTGTGCACCAGGTCATTAGTAACAGCATAAGTGTAACCCACTTAGAAAAAAAATCAATAATTCATTAATATAATCAACAGTTCATTAATATTATATATCTAGTCAGTGCCCAAAGATCCCTAATTGTGTCATTGATTTGTGTGTTTTTTTAGTCTTTTTTTGTCCAAATCCTATATAATAAAAAGCTAATATGCAAATCGACTGAACAGTGGAATGACCGGTTGCTATGGCGCGCACTGACCACGAGGGGGAAGATGCTCAATGCAGGAGCTGCCCCTTGGTGGTCAGTGCGCTCCCACAGGGGGAGTGCCACTCAGCCAGAAGCTTGGCTGATGACTGGTGAGCGCAGTGGCGGTGGTGGAAGCCTCTCCTGCCTCTGCGGCAGCGCTAAGGATGTCTGACTGTGGGGAGTGGGCCTAAGCTGGGAGTCGGACATCCCCCGAGGGCTCCCAGACTGTGAGAGGGTGCAGGCTGGGCTAGGGTTCCCCCGATCCCCAGCCCCGAGTCCACGAATGTTGTGCACTGGGCCTCTAGTCTATAAATAAGATCCCTGTTTAGCAATTGATTGATGTCTCAAGTATCCTGTAAAATAGAGGTTTCTCCCATTTTTTTCTTGCAAATTTTTTTTCCTGTATAGTTTCTCAATCTGGGGTTTGCTGGTTGGCAGCTCATTTTTATTTAGACTAATAAAAATTGAATTTTAAATTGTAGAAGGGATCTTAGGATCTCAGTTATAAATCTCATTTCTTAGAAGAGAAACTCAAGGTTCATTGGCTTTTTCCTTTATAAAGCTAATGAAACTCAGAGACAGGATTAAAACCCAGGCCTAAAATCATGGCGCTAAATTTGAAGAAGATTGTGTTTTTTTTGAAGAAGAAGATTGTGAAAATATTCTAAATATCCTAATTTTGAAGGTCTCCTAAACTGGGTTTTTTTATTCTTTGTTAATGAGTACTTGGCATTAGAAATTTTAGCAAATCAGAAAGAAACACTGGTTCTGCTTAATTAATACACTAAGGTGTATGTAGATAGGAGGGTTTTAGGTATTGCCAGGTAGTTTAGCTCTGCTAAATTTGCATCATATGCTAAAGCTTTTCAAATATATATAAATGGCAGTAATGTAAAATAAAAATAGAAAAATCTGCCCCATATATATATTTTAAAACTTATGATACCATATATGTTTTTTAATATGATGCTATAAATATTTCAAAAACTTATGGAAAATTTCAAACATGTACAAAGTTATAATGTACAGTCATGTCTGCATCACTACAGCTAACAAATCATTGCCAGCCTTCTTTCATCTACACATCTGCTCCCTTCCCCACGTCACGAAGCAGATCCCAGGCACATCATTTCAACCATAAATATTCCTAAAAATAAGGACTAATAAAAAACACAGCTATAGTATATTACATCATATATATATTTGTGTGTGTGTATAAGTACATTTACCAGTATTACCATATTGTTACATATCCAGTCAGAATTGAAATTGGTTCAGTAGGGTTTTCAATTACTGTTTGTTAAGTATGTCTGTTTGAGGAATACAAATAAGGTTTTTATTGGAATCGGTTGATACTGCAGTTAAATCTCTCCTGCTCTGTAAGTTTATCCTGTGGTTTCTATGTCTTGTTTTAGAGCCAATTAAAATTAAATTTTAGTTCTCTCTAGTAAGTAAAGCAGTGAAATTAGTGTCAATTATTTTTCTTAAGAAAGTGATGCTTATTAACAAGTCAGTACAGGAATGGGAAAGTATAGCCATTTTGGGCTTCCCCTGTTCCCTCTTTATCAAAAATGCATTGTTTTGAATGGAATTATAATATACTTAAAAATTAAGATCTGAGGAGAGAGCCTTTCTTAAACCTTTTATTCAGGATTTTAATAGGTCATACTAAGGGATTTTGTGGTTAATTAGCTTTGGGAAAATTAAAGGGATATTCTTTTTTTAAAAAAATATATTTTATTGATTTTTTTTACAGAGAGGAAGAGAGAGGGATAGAGAGTTACAAACATCGATGAGAGAGAAACATCGACCAGCTGCCTCCTGCACACCTCCTACTGGGGATGTGCCCGCAACCAAGGTACATGCCCTTGACTGTAATCGAACCTGGGACCCTTGAGTCCGCAGGCCGACGCTCTATCCACTGAGCCAAACCAGTTAGGGCAAGGATATTCTTTTTAAAACCCTGTGTGTGTGTGTGTGTGTGTGTGTGTGTGTGTGTGTGTGTATGTGTACTTTAGGTGGTGGTGATGAATAACAGTTTACGTCATGTTCT
Organism: Myotis daubentonii; assembly: GCF_963259705.1. NCBI lineage: Eukaryota > Metazoa > Chordata > Mammalia > Chiroptera > Vespertilionidae > Myotis > Myotis daubentonii. The sequence goes on from NC_081840.1 coordinate 3,358,983, forward strand.
TTTTAATTTTGGCAGATACTACAATTTAGTATACTAATTAAACTTGTTAATATGGAAAAAATTTAAGTGAATCAGTAATTATTTTAAGGCCATTATTGATCTTACAGGTTAAATTATTTCATAACTTAAAAAATTATGTAAGTTAAAGCATTGATTGGCAAATAATCTAAAATTTTCATTTTAGAGAATAAAGCTTTTCTTTTTAAAAACAGGATGAAACAAGTGAAGATGCTAACTGTCCTGCTTTGAGTGGACATGATAAAACAGAAACGAAGGTATACTAAATTTAGCCTTGGTGTACATACACAATTCAGAGGATGGAAGATGTGATAGGAATGTGTGTAGAATATTGTGCTGTAATTTGTTCTATAGGTTGTTTCCAGAAGTGTCCGTTTTTAATGTTAATTTACAATGCTAATATTAAATTCCTAATGTTTGAGGCCCTTCTAGTTGCACTGTAATCTGTTGGGCACCTAACGGTATAGAGTGGTGAGTGAATTATTCCGTACCTTTAAAGAACTTACAATTCTTTACAATTAAGTAAAGAAAATAAAAGAGAAGCAATTAATTACATTATCAAAGTGATTGAGGATGGTGGGTTGGTGAGAGGCAAGAGAAGTTACTTTTTGACTGCAGAAGTAATGTAAGGCTTCAAAAAAGGGAGCTGTAGTATTTGAGGCAGTCTCTGAAGGATACAGAGGGTTGTGGGCAGGCCAGCATGAGGTCATCTCGCTGTTGAGGTGAGAGTATGGCATGTTGAGAAAAATAGTTTTCTTTGCAGAAGGTTCTGGCTAGAACCTAAGGTGTGGGGGCTTGAAACAAGGTAGACAGGCTGGGAGAGATTGGTTTAGCCAAATTGTATGAGACTGGGAACATCATTTTTTTTTTTTTCCAGAAATTGAAATATACTAAAGGCTTAACTCTGTCCTTATTGTAGAAAAATTGGAAATCTTCTTTCCCCCAAATTATCCAGATTCCCATGATTGATATTTTAGCAAGTATTATTTTGATGTCTTTATAGATTTGTCTGTGTATACTGCCAATGCCTTTTGCTTTTAAGTCTTTATTCACTCTGTAAACCAAGAAAAAATTTCATGTCATTTTTATAATCTAGAAAATATTATTAATGGCTGCATAGAATGCTATCTTAAAGCAGTTATCATTTTTTATACAGGCGGTTTCCTATTGTTAGTAATTGTTCCTGTTAAAAGAAAGTTGCCCTTTCCTACTGTAGCATTGACTATCGTTAAATGGCTGCCATTATTTATGTTTATTTCATTTGGATAAATTAATTAAAGAGGAATTACTGAGGCAAATAGTATGCTTCCTTTTAAAACTTGATACGTATTGCCAAGCTGTGCTATAGAAACACTGTACTTTTTCTATTTCTTACATCCTATTTTACCCTTTGTAATTTCAGAGGAGAAAATTGGTATTTCATTGTTCTATTATTGTATAAGTATTTTTTATAGAAATTCAAATTTTTATTTTTTTCATTTGTGTATATATATATGTGTGTGTGTTATTGTTTGTGTGCACTGCTTTTTAAGAGTTGGAGCAGTGGGATGACATGGCTCATTCACCCCATGGTTTCTGACTAACCTTAGAGCAAAACTGAGCATTGATTATTGAGAAAGGGACAGAAACCAAAAGGAAGGAGGAATGTCTTAGAGACAGTTTCTACTTTTAATTAAAGGCATGGAAGCAATTTTTGTGCTTCTTAGTAATTTTATTTAATAATATTGAATGGACTTTGTTTTTCACATAGTTAAGAGCTTGAGTTTATATTTTGTTAATCATTGTCTGAGCCACATTTAATAATGTGCCTGTGCATGTCTTTAATTATTGTTTGCTCAAAATGTCCAAATTGGAGCTGGTTGGGAAGTCACGAGATATTCTGACCACGCCTTAAAAAATCAAAGTAGGCAAATAGAAATCTATGTGTATGTGCAATGGGGTAATAACCTGCAATAGGCTTAAAAGATGGTTTTGTAATGCAGTCGCATCTTTCTCTTAATCCTTTCTGTTTTCTAATATGTCTGCTCTATTAGCCACCAAACCCCATTTTGTTCTTTTATTCTTTTCTAAGACTCTTTCGTCCCTGTCTTCTTTGTCTCACAGGAACAACTTGATACAGAGACAAGTACAACTCAATCAGAGACTGTTCAGACAGCGGCTTCTCTGTTGGCCTCTCAGGTACTAAGTGCAGAAAGCAAGGAGAGCTTTATAAATGCTGTGGAGATTAGTGTGGCATAATGAGCTAAAATGAGCGTTTATGGAAGACTGATAAAAGTATCTTTGTGAAAGTAATTCCTTGCTAGCCTATCCCTGTATTTATTGTAGTTCAGAGCCTAGGATGTGGTGGAACCTTTTTTGTGTGCTGTTCAGATGCTAACTCATCCCCTTACACATGTGATAGTGCAAATGATTTAGCTCCTCACTAGTCAGCATGCAGTGTTCATACAGCGGCTTTATTTAGAGGTCAAAGTGAAATTTAAATTATGACAGCTAAAAACCATTCTTTGTGGATTTCATTTTTACAAGGTTAATATGACCTTTTTATTTTTAAAATGTGTTTCTGCCTCCCTGTGTATTTCTGATTTTGTTATTAATGTTATGGACCCCATAGTTCTTTAAAATAATGTTTGCATTTGACATAGAAATTCTACTTGTGACAGTCCTCCCCCAACCATTGATTTGTGAACTTCCATTTTGTTGGCGAAATGTTTTCTTGAATTCCCCCAAGTTGAATATATTTCTAAGTCCAGGTCAAACTCTGACACAAAGTACATCTTTTCTTTAGCTAGAGGTTAAATAGGTCACCCTACAAAAGAACTGAGAGATGATGGCTACAGTTGCTGAACAATCCAGTGATGTTTGCTGCTTTGTGGTTCAGGGTTATTTTAATGTGACAGTTCTAAAATGTGGTTTTGCTGGCTGTTAACCCTACGACCTACGTCACAGTCCCCAAAGATAGTCCGCATATTATGTTTGCTCGTCTGGAATGTCTTTTATTTCAGAACCTTTATCTGATAAGATGCAGTGGGGTAACTAAAACCACGTTAGCAAGTGTGGAGCTTGATGCTGACACATGGACAAACCTGTTCATCACCTGAAACTGTCCTGCGATGGGCCGGCAGCCTTTCAGTGCCCACGTTCTTCTCGGGGAGCTGTTGATACTTTGGTCTCATTGATTTCATCCCAGTGGTGATCAGTGCCCAGGGGTGTTTGCTTACTAGCTGTTTTTATGAGGAAGTAGAATTTTCTTTCTAGTGAAAGATCTCACCACCCAGTTTATAGGAGTGATTATGTTGATGTAAAAAGTCCATCTCTGTGTTTGGTGGTATAAGGGGAATGTTTGGGGTGGGGGTGATTACGAGATTGTGCCCGTGTTTAACAAAGAATCCTTATGGTTTGAGGATAAACTTGAAATATTTACAGATGGAATGATAGGATCTCTGGGCTTTGCTTCAGCATAACCGGAGCGAAGGTGGGAGCGCACTCACTGGCTTTCATTTGACAGTTGATGAAGCTGCATAATGAACGCATGGGAATTCATCATACAGTGCTCTCTACTTTTGTGTATTTTTGGAATTTTCCATAATAAAACATTGAAAAATTCATCTCTATGTTTTTGAATGTTAAAGAAGGCTTGTGATTTAATTTATTTTTAATATGAAACTTCCCTAAAGTTTAAAATAATAAAATTATTGCTCAGTTGTATAGATAATTTACAAGGTCAAAACATCCCAAGTTTACTGATAATTGCTGCTCCTGTGTATCAGGTGAACCTGAAGTATTCTCCCACATGGGGGTGCTGCAGTACCAGTCAGCGCCACAGCCGATGGTGTTACTGCCCTGTAATGACATGCTGGGCAATTGTTAGAGGAGTGTGTTTATAAAAGCTATGTTTGAAATTACTTACATTTTCTACATATTGCTAAAATGTTCCTACAAATGTAAAAGAAGTAATTTCATAGTAATTCATATTTATTTGTATTTCATTTTGAAAGTTTTCTTTAAATTTTTAATACTTATGCTAAGATCCCTCCATTTCTTAGGAATAAAGCAGTGGAAAAGTAAATCTCTGTTAAGTTACAGCGCTTTGTACAATGTTGTGTTCTTTGCTTTTGTCCTCAGAAAACATCCAGTACAGACCTTTCTGATATCCCTGCTCTCCCTGCAAATCCTATTCCTGTTATCAAGAATTCAATAAAACTGAGATTGAATCGGTAAAAACAACCTCAGGGGTCCATAAACAATATCTGCCAACTCAACCTGTTGTCTTCAAATGCTAAGAAAGGAGACTGGAGGGTACAAGACTAGACATGGCTGAACATGGATGTAGGTTTGTGTGACCTCCCTTACTGGGCTAAGCAGCACTTGATCGGAAGTCCAGGTTAGTATGTGAAGCCAGGAGTACTATTATTATTGTGTTAGCAACAGTTGCATTAACTATTTTAAAAAATTACTGCCTTTTAAAAAAAAACAAAAAACACAAAACAAACACACACACAAAAAAAACCCCCAAACCTCAAGCTATATTTGTATCCTTAATTGACCATCTGGATTGGGTTTATGTTTGATGCATTGTTTGGAAAATTTGCGAGACAAACTAGCATAAGAACTCCTTATTCTGATGATGCACTTTTATGTATTTCGCTTTAGAAAGTAGTACTAATTTTAGATTTCAGCCTGATGGATTTCATTTTTTCTTGAAGAATTTCCTTTCCCATCAATTTTCAAATCGGATACCATTCTGCAGTGGTGTACTGTTGTACTTGAGAGCAAGGCTAAGAGTATGTCTAGGTCAGTCCCTATGAGGCAGCTGTAACCCTTCCGAAGGAAATGTCAATTCTAAGATATGTGTTTGACATTGAAAGAATAATTAGGAAATACTGGGATTGATGGGGGTCGTGATTAAGAAATGATATATTCGTTTTATTTATAGAATTGTTTAGAGTGCAGATAAATCAGCGATCAGCCAGCAGATCTTTTTCTTTGAGCTTATTAAAGCTCGGTATTGTTTTGCCTTTAGTCTGTGGTCTTTGAAACAGACAAAAGCATTTTGCTCCCTCCCCCTTGTTTTCCGTTTTCCCTTTCTGCTTGTATGCATAATGTAGGATTTAGTCCACACAAAACAAAATGCCAGTATTTTCTTAGGCAGTGGTGTGGAGCCGGTGACCCTGTGCCACGGGCCAGGACACCGAATTGTGGTCCCGTGGCCGGAACTCCAGGAGGACTAACGGAATGCCTGTGAACATGGGGTCTGTCTTGGACAGCACTCGATCCTACAAAGGAGGGATGTTGTACACTCCACAGAACTCCGGTCTGTAGCCAAGCTGGTTTTCAGTTTTAAACATGTGGGCGAAAAGGCGTTTTCTCCAAGAATTTTAAACTAATTTTTATTTTTAAATGGTTGACCAAATTTGTCAGTAAATTTTACATCTAGAAACATTTAAAAATCATTTCTAGCACTCACTTGACATCTAGTCAGCTCTCTCTACACCTTTTTCATTTTATTTTATCCTGTCAGTAGATTAGGAACTCTTTAAAGAAGGCAATTCCTCATAACTAAGCACCAGAACAGCCATCTTCATGACTATGAGGGATGCTAGATGTTGATAAACTTCCTCTTAATCTGGACAAAGCAAACCTAACAGACCTTTCCGATGAGCATGTTTTACGAATCCTCCCTTGTGCTCCATCCTGTCATGTGCATTTTCATGTTAAACTGCAATTACTTAAACTCCCCCCTGTCCTTCTAAATTAATTTTCCAAAGTTGGAGTGTAGTCTTCCCCTTAGGCCATGCATTAATTGAGGCTTTCTTTTCACCATACTTTGTAACATCTAGTATACAACATTTCTACTTCCCACGTCTTCACTCGCACAGTCACCGGCCCTGTCTCCACCACCAGAGAAAAAGGGTCACGCTCCCAGGGCAAGTGACAAGGTGGCTGGGTGTTTTGTGTAGCTTCAGAGTTAGATTGAAATTGCCAGGCACAGATTTAGTCTTGTCATTTGTTTACACATTGGGGGGAAAAATTCAGTTTATTCAACGTTTCCTGTAACTGCACCCAAGTTTTGCCACGCTGGGAACTTGGACCTTTTCTGTGTAGTGACTTTTTAATTCTAGTTTCATAACCTGGAGATCGGACTGTTGCTTTCGCATGATGTACGTAGTGTCTCATGACTGGAGTTTGCTTTGTTTTATAGTATCTGTACTCCTTGTATTTTTCAAGAGCTATTTTGTAAACAGATGATGTATTTCTCCATTGAAAACACAATAAAAAAACAACAGCACAATCCTACAGTCGGCTGGTTTCTTTTGACTGACTTTGAATTCTTTTGTCTTTCCAGTGAAATAATTGGTCCTACTTAAAGTTTATATAGTAGGGCTCTAAGGGAAGATTTGCAAAAGCATTTATTGTGGTGACATGCAGAAAAGATTTATTTCTGGTTAATTCATGCCAATAGCAGCAGCCTAGTAGGAATGGATAGCTCACACAGTCGGAGGAAACCATGAATGTAGTTACTATCATCCCCTTCCAGCTGCCACCCCCCCCCCCCGGCATTTACTCCGTGAATGTGGACACTGCCCTTTTCTGTGTGTTTACTCTGTGTGTGTAGACCGTGTGCCCTCCCTGATGAGCTAGCTCCTCTCAAAGCTACTGGTTTTCAAGCTGTCGGCGTTGTGTCTCTAACGTCAGCAGGTGGCACTGTTGTCTTTCAGTGAATGTGGGATCATAGACCACAGCCAGCCAAGATCCTGGGTTTCTCATTTTATAAACCCAAATCCGATGCTGCTTTTCCTAAACCCCCAAGTGCTCAGCGTTGCATTTTTAACTTGGGTTCGGAGTGAACTGCTCTGTGTGTGTCTGTGATGGCCAGCCCTGGAGTGTGGTTATCTTCAGTGCTTGGAGTGGAGGGAGAGACCTCCTTAGCAAAAGCCATTATTCCAAGGGCCATGCGGCTGCGCACAATTCTTCACTCCTGAAACTCTATTCTCGTGCCTTTCCTGTGTATAAAAACATGACCGCAGGGTGGGATAGCTTTTCATTAAACTTCCGAGACTGGTCGTGAACAGAGAAAGCCCTGTAAAAATCACCCGTGACTCCGTGGGTCACACACTGACCGCACTTCCTCCGCCTTGACACCTGCCCGGGACCGAGCGCCACACTCCGGAGCCCTGCCACCCACACGGCCTTTGGGCATTTCTCTCCTCTTGCTGAATTAATAAAACGGTCATCGAAAGCTGTGTGTGTTTTGTGGCTCTGGGTATACTCTGAAGTTTGTGCCTTTCTAGTTGAACACATCTTTTTTCTCTACACACAGAAAAATGTAGCATTAATTCTGGCTGCACTCAAGGTGGCAATAAATGACCAGCAGTTCCAAGTAGTAATGAGGACAAACCACTAATACGCACAGACTTGTAGACCAAGCCCTGGAAATAGTAACTGTCAGTGCACTTGAGTGCACTTAAAAAGAGGCACACTTCCTAAAAGGCACCGGTAGCCCCTGGGCCATTTTTGCCTGTTGTAATCCTGCTGACAGAATAGCACCAGGAGAACGAGTTGCCTTTTATCCCCAGCTGTATGTTTTGTTTTAGTTCTCCACTTTATTCCTCTACAAGTGGGTGCTGGGGCAGCTCAGACCGGAACTTGGGGATGACGTGCTAAGTGTGCTCTATAGTCATGACCTTCACTCTGTAGAGACAGGTGGCCTGCTTAGTGCTGTGTTACACTTTCTGGTGGAATCAAGGTACTCGTCCTTTCGCTGTACTTCTCAGTTTAAACACCTTTAGGACGTTTTATGTATCTTTATTGGCACCAAGAAAGATGGCACCAATATTTCTGAGCCACGGATCTCAGAAGTGATTGCACTTCATTCTGGAAGTGGTTCCGTATACTCGGGAAGCCATCTCAGCGTCTGCCTTGATTCCTGAGACATGCCTCTGTCTCAAGTGTTCAGCAACCATCACTGGGGCTTTTCAAGCCATGGACATGTTTTGTTGGAAGGGATGGAATTTTGAGTCCATTTCTTCCTTTCCTTGTCCACGCCCAGGTCACAGGCCTCTCCCTGCAAGGGTGGCATTAAGGCACTTGTCAAGTTCACAGTTCAGAAGAGCTCACATTTGTGTGAAAGGTCGGGATTGTAATGTAGTTTTTTTCTTCAGTTATCTTTCTAAATGCTTCACGTTTTCTGATAGCTAATGATTGTATTGATTTAGAGCATAGGGCACGTTATTGTTTTAGAATTTATGGAGTTTAACCTGTGATTTTTCTAAAGTACGAGATAACACCCTTAACAATAGCCCCATCTTGCCACCAGCTTAGAGTTTTTGTTTAGGTTTTTATTTTTATTTTTATTGATTTCGGAGAGGAAAGGAGAGGGAGAGAGAGACAGAAACATCAATGATGATAGAGAATCATTGATCGGCTGTCTCCCACATGCCCCCCACTGGGGATGTGCCCGCAACCCAGGGATGTGCCCTTGACTGGAATCGAACCCAGGACCCTTCAGTCTGCAGGGCGACGCTCTATCCACTGAGCCAAACAAGTTAGGGCTTGTTTAGGTTTTTTAATGGTGAGAATGGATTTGTGCTAAAGCCTCACGCGTCCTCTTACCGTCCTGCACTGGCCAGGGAAGCCCGAGGTGCCTTGGTCTTGTCTTACGTTGTGGAATAAACAGCGAGGTCTGTCTGGACGCCCGGAGGGGACTCCCCCAGGGCTGGAACTTGCCACTTGGTCTTGGCAGCAGTCCCTTTCCCACCAGAACACCGACGCCCCGCCCCGAGACCCTCCCTGAGAGGCCGCGCAGAATGCTCCTGGAGCAGGGACTTCCGCTAGAGTCCAGTCTCCAGAGCACTGCGTGAAGTTTTACCTGTGGTTCTGAATACATTTCAAACAGTTGCATCAGTGGATTGAAACAACACAGATTAAAGGGAGAACCATTAGCCGTAAATCCTGACCAGTGATGGGTTCGTCTTGGCTGAGTGTAATGTAGTGAACAGTTAATGCGATCACACGTCAGCTCGTCCACGACGCGTCTTCATGTTCAGGACTGCTCAGTGTTCACTTCCGTGTTTTAAATTTCCTATAAGTCTCATGTACAACCTGATTTTTAAAAATCGATGTCTCTTAATATGTTGTGAACCTTTTAGAAGCATTTCCTTAATTTGTAAGATGCTATTTTTTGATCTAATATTTCAATCTGAGAAGAGGCATTTTGAATAACGTAAAATTTTGATTTCATGGATTTCTTAAGGCTCATTCCAGACATTTATCTCAGTCTTGTACATGTTCTCATAATGTCCTTTCATCCTAAGATCATTACATTTGTTTTTGGCATAATGCAACACTTGCTCTAAGGGGACTCACGTACCTGCAACGGAACCAAGTGGTTTCAGGGGAGGAGGACGGTCTGCGCCTCTGCTGTGCCCCTCCCGCCGCCCCCCCCTCCCCCGTGCACAGGCACAAGTGGGTGGTGGGTTCTTCCGGACTTTAGACAGAAAGCAGGGGCGTGCATTTTTAAATAATAACATGAAATGTCCCAACTCTGCTCGTTGCTGGTGGATGCTGTCTCTTGGCATCACACCCTCCTTACCAACTTTCACACCGCGTGGCGCCTGGTGCGCTGTGGTTTCCAGAAATCTGGCCCGAGATTCGGTCCTTGTTTGCGTTTCTGACTGCAGCGGAGCTGTTAATAAAGAGATGGATGATAGCGTTGTCGAAAAGAGACAGTTGGGCAGCACCGCTCCCCGTGAGTGACAGAGGGCACGACCCGCCTTCACAGCCAAGAAGCTGCCCTCAGCGGGGGACCCCGCGCCTGGACCCCGTGCCAGGCCGGAGGGGCCGCCCGCCCCACTAGCTGCGTGGCTCCAGTTCAGCCTGGTTTCGCAGCCCCGTCTTACACCCAAGTTCACGGGTGCTCAGGACACAGGGATGCAAATGTGACACCCTCCCCAGCAGTAACATGCTTTTGCACTTTTAAGAAAATACCTTTTTGTTGATTTCAGAGAGGGAGAGAGACATCAATGATGAGAGAATTGTTGGCCAGCTGCCTCCTGCACGTCCCCTCCTGGGGATCAAGCCCACAACCCAGGCACGTGCCCAGGACTGGAATCGAACCCGGGACCCTTCAGTCTGCAGGCCGATGCACTATTGACTGTGCACATTCCTGAACGCACTCGTCATTCCTCCTAATTTGGGTTAGTTGCGCCTTGTTTAGGAAGTGTGACTGCGTTTTTATAGGAAGCGTAAGTTGCTTCTATGCAGCAGCCTTCTCGGAGTCTTCAGGGGCTCACACCTGCCAGCCTGGAGCAGCGCTGGCCGCAGTGACATTGCTGCGGATGTTGAAAGTCTGTCCCAACCGCAATCACGCGCTTTTCCTCTGCGCGAGGCGCCGCATTGGGCCGGCTGTGCCGTTCTGTGCTCCCGATGGCCCCCCACCCCAGGGGCTCGGCGCCCTAACACTGAGCTCGGAGAGACCGAGCTCGCTGTAAGTCTATCCTTCCTAGGTGGCAGTGTTCTACTCTAGTTTTCTTTCTTTTTTAAATTAATCCTCACCCGAGGAAACTTTTGCCGTTGAGTTTTTTAGAGTGAAAGGGAGCGGGGGACAGTGGATTGTTTGCCTCCGGCACACGCCCTGACTGGGGCCGGGGAACGAACCCGCAACCCAGGTAAGTGCTCGTCACCGGAATCGAACCCACGACCCTCCAGTCCGCAGGCCGGTGTTCTAACCACTGGACCACACCAGCAGGGCAGTTTTCTTGAATATGAGAGTTTTATTGGTCAGCTTTCTCTTGTAAGGAAACTACTATATCATTGTGGCCTTTGTTTCATTAAATGACCCAAATGTGGGCACTTTAGTTTCTTGACAATGAGAATTCTTGAGCGTCCGCCCCCCCCCCATCCCCCACCCCCGGACGGAGGTGACCAGTGGCGGCGGCAGGGGGCGGGGCCAGCCATCGGGTGGCACCAGGCCACCAGCCAAGTTGGATGCCAACCTGGGGGTGGGGGCCACCCCGCCCGCCAATCACCCCACATATCGGCCCTGATCGCCAGCCAGGCCTAGGGACCCTACCCTATATATTGGGAACAGTGTCTTAGATTTAAAAATTGAAACCTGGCAAGGCTCCTCTAACTGAGAAAACAGGATGGTGCAGTGATGACATGCATGGACTCTGGCTTGCACATTTTGTGGCCAGCCCTGATTCTGGCACTTATAACTGTGACAAAGCCAGTTACTTCTCTCTGCTTCAGTTTTTCCACCCGTAAGATGGGGAAATGGTACTCCTGCCTCAGAAGGATCATGTTTTGTACTTTTGATAATCAGGGCAAAAAAAGTGTAGCTGCCCGTACAACAGCAAGATGCCTTCACCGGTATGAAAAGTATCGTGAGCGCCCTAAGGTGCCAGCCTTCGGGTGGGGCTGCACCGGGAGGGGCCGCAGGGGAGGAGGGGCCGTGGTGAGACCCCGAGCTCCCTGAGCACCCAGCTGCGGCAGTTTGCTGTGCCGACCGGCTGTATGGAAGTGACTGCCCTGCCAGAGGGTTGGAAACCCCATTCAGAAAGCCTTGATGTAGCCCGACACCCCGCCCCCATGTGTCCAGTGTGATTCTAGGGGACACAGTCTGCCTCCTGTGAAGGTTCATTCAGCAAATGCTCCCCGACCCTCCGAGCAGAGCGCTGGGAGCTGGAGTTGGGGAGCAGGGCAAGGGGCGCGTTTGCTGAGCATCCGCGGTGGGGGTGGTGGTATCATGTGGCTGCTGTGACAGCTCTGTTGGCGGTTTCGCGGTGGGGCCGGGACCAGGTGGGACCTGGTGGGACCTGGTAGTTCCGCAGCCCAGGCCTTCCCATTTGGAGATGTGGGTTCTTGTAGCAGCGGGGGAGCCCTGGGTGTCTGTGGGAGAGCCCTGGGTGTCTGTGGGAGAGCCCTGGGTGTCCGTGGGGGAGCCCAGGGTGTCCGTGGGGGAGCCCTGGGTGTCCGTGGGGGAGCCCAGGGTGTCCGTGGGGGAGCCCTGGGTGTCCGTGGGGGAGCCCTGGTATTCGTGGGGGAGCCCTGGGTGTTCAACGTGAGCAAGGCGTGGTTAAAATTCTTAGTGCGGATGGAACCTACGTGGGGAAGAAAAGGACAAGCTGAATGCAAGGGTGACCCTGAGGCCGCGCTGCCGGGCGGTCCTGACCCTGCCTCCCCGCCGCCTGCGCTCGGGTCACCCTCAGGGTCAGCGGGCGCCGGAGAACCAGCCCTCGGCCAGGGCCCCCCACACTGGGAGGGGGCGAGCCCCTCGCTTCTCCTGTCCGTGCTCAGAGCCCCCTCGTTCCAGACCGTGTCCAGCTCTGCGTGCTGCTCCTCCCCACCCGACTCCTCCACTCCACTGCGCGCCCACGGCCCCCTGCCCGCTCCTCCCCATTGGGTGTTTGGGGACAAGTCCCCCTCCCTGTGGTTGGAGCAGCCCCCGTTTCCGTGCCGGGCTGGCCTTCGTGCTGTGTGACCCCACCTGCTGTGATCCCCATGGCAGCCCCCCGCAGGCGGACCCCCCACCCCCAGGTTCTGGCCACGAGCCTGGCTCTTTGGTGAGCTGAGCGCTGGGCTCCCTGTCTCCCCACTGAAGCCGGGAGGCCGCGTGTGCCCTTGCCTTCCGACCCCTGTGGGGGCACCACCCGGCCCTCAGGGAGGGGCCCACATCCCTGCAGCTCCCCCAGAAAGCCTTTCAGTCCCGACACCGTCCCTGTGGGCTCAGCTTGGCTCCCTGAGTGTTTATGCGTCTTCATTTCATTAGGGCCAGAGCCGCTCTCCCCATCCTCACTGGCCTCCGCCGCCCAGGCCCAGGCTCCGCTGCTCGTGCTGCTCCTGTCCCAGCCGGCTGACCCCAGCCCCCCGGGCCCCGCTGGTCAGGGAAGTTGGGGCGATCCCACTCAGCGCCCCCAGTCATGGAGGCCCAGCGGGGGGAGGTGCTGGGGTTTGGCGACAGGGCCCTCTAGTCTTAAGCATTTGGCCACTTGGAACCTGGGTGGGAGACACGGGAGGAAGCCAGGGGTTGTGGCAAGGCTGTCCCTGCCGCAGCCTGTCGTCCCGGTTCTACTCTCAGCCTCCCTTCCCTGCGGGGAGGCCCCTGAGGGGTGACCAGTGACCTGCGCAGGGGAGCTCAGGGTGTGGACGGGGGGCTGGAGCGCCTGCCTGCCGGGAGGGGACGAATGGGGCAAAGGCTTGGGAGCCTTTGCAGAAGGAGGCAGGGGAGCAGGGCCCTGGGCTGTTCGCCTCCGCCCTCCTCCTCTGACTCCCCCTCCCCGCCTGCTTCCTCAGGCTCAACCTTGCACCACCTGGGCCCCACACCCAAGCCACTGGGCTGCACCGGCCTGGGCCCTGGGCTTCTAGGGGCCTGGGCAGCGGTCCCTCGGCCATTGCTCGCTCTTCCTCAGCCTAGAAACTCCTGCCCAAGTCCTCGCTGGGCACCTTGCGGTGCTTGGCCGGCTTTCACTCCTGCAGGTGGTAGCTGGCCATGACGCCTGAGAAGCCTCCCGACCCCGCAGGATGGGTCCGAGCCTCCACGCCCAGAGCCTCCGCACTGCGTGCCGCCCCTCGGGGAGCCGAGCTCTTTGAAAGCTGGGCGGTGACTTGATCGGCTGTAGCCACAGCCCGTGGTGTGTGTAGGGCAGTGATGGCGAACCTCTGACGCGGGTGTCAGAGGTGACACGCGAACTCAATTTTTTGGTTGATTTTTCTTTGTTAAATGGCATTTAAATATATGAAATAAATATCAAAAATGTCTTTGTTTTACTATGGTTGCAAAGATCAAAAAATGTCTCTATGTGACACGGCACCAGAGTTAAGTTAGGGTTTTTCAAAATGCTGACACGCCGAGCTCAAAAGGTTCACCATCACTGGTGTAGGGGCTCGTCCGTGTGAGCTGGGGAATGAAGGATCGCCTCGTCCTGCTCTGGGGAGCCCTGAGGTTCGGGGGGATACCAGCTAACGCTTCATGGAGACCTGATGTACCAGACCCGGAGCTAAATCCATCCAATACCTCGTGGAGTCGACACGCCTTCTAGCAGGTGTTGCAGTCCCCGTTGCGTGGGCAGTTAAGTCCTTGTCTGGGTCCCACACCCTGCAGCTGATGGAGCCAGCGGCTCTGATGGGCAAGTTTGGGGCAATGGGGCAGGTGGAGGGGCCCCTGACCACATCCTGGGCGCTGGTGGGCACGTCCTGCATCTCGTGCAGTGCTCACAACAGCCCTGAGAGTCGGGTGGCTGCTCAGGACCTAAGAATTCAGAGGGACCGGTGACTTGCTCCGGGGCCCGGCTGGGAAGCAGTCGGTGAATGCAAACCGCTGACCATTCCTGAGCAGATGGACCCGAACATCACGGGGCCCCTCGGGGCGGCGCTGTTTTTCCGTGGTCTCTCCCGCCTGCGCCAACGGGAACAGACTGCGGGGTGAGAATTCTTGCTGTTGCTTACTGCATACACCCTGCCAGGGAGCCCAGCGAACGGGTCCTCACCCATCTCAGGGGTCAGCCGAACCCTTTCCTTGGACCAGGGCCAGTTGCTGGTGACCCAAAGCCTGGGTGTCACCACCTCCCTGCTCAGCAGGTTTTGTGGGCTAAAACGCCAAGGACCGACAGGCGTTAAGTGTGGCCCACACGCAGGTGAGCGCGGCCGGGCCGGGGCCGGCGAAGGAGACCCAGCTGTCACTCGCGTGATTTCAAAAGCCCCATCCTGGCCTGCGACTCGTTTCTATAAAAAAGGGAAATGAGCCCTGGCCAGTCTGGCTCGTGGATAGAGCATCGGCCAGCGGACTGAAGGGTCCCAGGTTCTATTCCGGCCAAGGGCACGTAGCTCGGTGACAGATTCCCCGACCCGGGCTGGGGTGCGCGCAGGAGGCACCCAATCAACGTGTCTCTCTCACATCCATGTTTCCCTCTCTGCTTCTCCCTCTCCCTTCCGCTCTCTCGAAAAATCAATGGGACAATCCCCCCAAGTGAGGACTAACAACGACGACAACAATCCTCATGTCTGTGCGTGGATGGCGAGAGCGTCCGGGAGAGTGCGGCTGGGCGCTCAGGGAGCCTTCGCCGTCCCTCAGGCCTCCCGAGGCGGAGCAAGGAGCGGCGCGGGCTCGCTAGGATCAGCACGAGTGGCGCTAAAACGGCGCAGGGGGCCTGGGAGGGGGGCACGATCCATAAGAAAAGTGAGAGCCTAGTCTTCTGGATGTCTGGCTGCACATACCCAGCCCCTGGGGAACTCGCCGCGAATCTCTCCACGGTGCCTGCAAAAGGCTCCGGGCTCTGGCTGGAGACGGCACCCGGCCGGCACCCCGGCTGTGCCCCGTCCTGGTCAGGTGCCTGGCGAGGCTCCTGGTGGCTTAATGTCCCGACTTGCATGTCTGTCTTCACAGCCCCAGCTGCCTCTGACTTCCTGTCTGCAGGTACGCTGACCTGGTCCCCGGACTCCCACCAGACGGTTAGGACGCTAGTTCAGGTGAGAGGTGTCCTGCTTGTAGGTGGCAGGGTCTAGCGCAGGTAGCGGCTCTGCTCATCGAGGCGGGAGGAGGGCCGCGTCCGGCCTCAGGTGACTCAGGCCCAAACACTTTGTGTTTTATTTTTTATTTTTACTGATTTCAGAGAGGAAGGGGGAGGGAGATAGAAACATCAACGATGAGAGAGAACCAGTGATCGGCTGCCTCCTGCTCGTCCCCTACTGGGGATGGAGCCCGCAACCCGGGCACGTGCCCTGGCCGGAATCGAACCGTGACCTCCTGGTTCCTAGGTTGATGCTCAACCACTGAGCCACGCCAGCCGGGCTGCCCTGCGCACTTTGAACCCTTATGGTTGTGGCCCCCCCCACCCCCCGCACCCCTCTTTACTGGCAGGCGAGGTCTCTCTGCCCTGGAAACCTGAAGGGAGGGACTTGGGGGTGGGGAGCCTGAGCAGGGCTCAGAGTGAAGTGACCGGGGACCCCTCCAGTCCACCCCCACCCCCGCCCCGTGTGACACCAACCCCAAGGCTCCGGCTGCACCTGGCACAGACTGCGTGCTCGGGACAGGTTCGAGGACACCAGAGCTCCCGCCCGCGGTGCCTGCTGCCTGTGCGCTGTGACGCTGGCTGAGCGCTCTGAGGAGCAGCTGTCCTTTCTGCTCCCGAGCACGTGTGTGCATCCTGAGGGCGGCCCCGCCCCAGCGGCCCCCCACACAGCGCTTCCTGGAGGAGTGCGACCTTGACGTGACCTTGACGTGATGACCTTCTAAGGAGCCCAGGATCTTTCCTCACCTTCACGAGCAAAACTTAGAGTTAAACCCAGTTGTGTCTGCGTGGGACCCAAACACAGGGCACCTGGCTGTGTGTCCCAGCAAATCCGTCTCCTCAGGGCCCCGTGTTTCCATCCACACGCGAGGCCAGTGGTGGGGTCCTCGGAGGAGCTCCTGGCTCCCAGCTCCTTTGGGTTCCTAAGTCCCCTCTTTGAGGACGTCTTTCCCCAGAAAACTGTGGTTTGACAAGGACTTGGTCTCCCCCCTGGGCCCACTGCTTTCCAGCCCCGCTCTGGCCGGCCAGCCTGACCCCTGGGCGTGCCCACCCACCATCCCTCTTTGTTTGGAATCTCAGAAGGAGGCCCCCCCCCCCCCCCCCCGCTTCATGGAGAGAGGAGGGAGCCCCGCACCTTCTGCAGGACTCGGAGACCGAGACGGCCGGCCTTTGTGCGTGTTAGCACCGGTGCGCTCTGAGCCCAGCTGTGAGCAACACCAGGTGAGTGCAGGCTCCCGCCCTGGCCAGCTCCTCCGCTGCTGATGGAAAAGCGAGAGTGGGCCGCGGGCAACTCCCTCTTCCCGCTGTGTCTCTGTGCTTCCTCGGGAGTGGCAGGCCATCTGGGCTGAGCAGCTCTTGCGAGTGGCCTGGCCGGACGCCGGGCTGGCCTCGGGGCGGGGGGGGGGGGTCTCTGGGACTGTGGCCTAGAACCGGAAGCCCCCCTCCTGCCCACCCTCAGCATGGCAGCGGTGGGGGGGGGGACCTGAGAGGAGGGGCCCAGGGCCCACACCTTCCGCAGGACACAGATAAGCCCCTGTCCGGGTCCTGGAGGCCCTGCCCCTCTGTTCCAGGCCCCAGGCCCCAGGCCCCGACTCTCCAGCCGCCCAGCCCTGCCCTGCCAGCTCCTGTTTAAACAGACGAGCCTCCGTGGCCCCAGAGCCTTTGCACGGCTGTTTCTCTGCCCCGGCTGGGGGGGCGGGGCGGGTAGGGAGGAGGATGCAGACCATGGCTGCCTCTGACACACACTTGCCCTTGGACCTCACATCTATCCCCATGGCTGCTGGGCGCCCCCGGCCCCAGCCAGCACCTGACCTTTAACCTCCTTTATCAAGAATTCCACTCTATTTTATTTTTACAACATATTTTATTGATTTCAGAGAGGAAGGGAGAGGGAGAGAGAGATAGAAGCATCCATGATGAGAGAGAATCATTGATGGGCTGCCTCCTGCTCGCCCCACGCTGGGGATTGAGCCCACAACCCGGGCAAGTGCCCTGACCGGGAAGCGAACACTGACCTCCTGGTTCATAGGTCGATCCTCAACCATCGAGCCATGCCGCCAGGCAGGAATTCCACTCTAAAACCTTCCTGAATCCCGCCGCGAGGCAGTGTGCAGGGGCCGAGCTCAGGGAGGACAGCTGGCTGGAGGGATGGTCTCCAGGGAGGCTGGCCGGGCAGGCGTTGTTGCTGTGGCTGTAGCTGCCGCTGACGGCTCCGTGGGAGGGAGGCCTTGGACCCCCCCCCCCCCCGCCCCCTGGGATGGAGAGGATGTTGGGCCGTCCGTCTGTCTGTCAGGGCTGGCTTGGTCCTGCGGGGGCGATGGCGCTTGGGTGGGTAAATTCCCAGGAAAATCAGCATCCTGGGCTGAGCAGCTCTTGCGAGTGGCCTGGCCGGACGCTGGGCTGGCCTCGGGGGAGTCTCTGGGACTGTGGCCTAGAACCGGAAGCCCCCCTCCTGCCCACCCTCAGCATGGCAGCGGTGGGGGGGGACCCTTCTCCTCCCGCCCTGCACATGCCCGCAGGCCCGGGTGCCCCTCCCTCCACGCGGACAGTGGGGAGAGCGCGGGGCTCCATCCAGCCTGCTAGTAGGTGGCTTCCCCGTCTATATTTAGAGATAAGGAGTTCATTTAGGGATTAGGGCCGCTGCTTGTCTATGCATCATTACGCCTCCACATCTGCTCCTGAGCTGGCAATCAGCAGAATATTGAGAGGAGACATAAAGAAGTCTTCGTGCCGGTCCCCCCCCCCCCCCCCCACACACACACAGCCCTTGTCCCGGCCTCCGCCTTAGCGAGCGGGTGCACGGGAGGAAGCGGGTTTGGGCCACAGAACCAGCCGCGGCCTGGTGCAGAGTCAGCGAAGGAGAAGCCACTGGGCTTTGACCTGTGACCTGTGCCCGAGCCAGGGGGGGGATGGCGGCGGGGAGGGGGGCCTGGAAGAGTCCAGCGTGGCCGCGCGGGAGGGCGCTCGGGGCCTGGAGAGCCGGGGCCAGGGCCGTCCTGAGCACCGCCCTGTGGTCGGAGGCCAGACTAGGTGCCATCTCTCTGGGTGGCCTGGGCCCAGCCCCCTCTGTGGTTCTGTCTCCCCCTCTGAAACATGAGGGGGGTGTCACCTGGCCGAGGGGCTCACCTGGCACAGAGGAGGCGAACACATGAGCTCCGGCTCCCACTGTCCCCAGCCCAGTGTGGGGGGCGAGGGCCGGTCCAGCTCTGCGTGGAGGGCTGCGCAAGGGAGCCCGGGCGGGGGCAGCTGGCCCAGTCCTTGGTTCTGGAGGCTCAGAGGGGGCGTCTCGGGCTCCAGCACCAGGGAAGTGAGAGCTGAGTCCCTCCCTGTCTCCCTGGGGACCCCTGGCCAGCCTCCCCATCTGGCCAGAGGGCGGTGGTGGTGTGCTGGCCCGAGTCCCCTCCCGGGTGGCTGTCCTGCAGTGTGGGGTGTGGCGGGTGGGGTGTGGCGTGTGATGTGTGGCGTGTGGGGTGTGGGGTGTGGCATGTGGCGTGTGGGTGTGGAGTGTGGCGTGTGGCGTGTGGGTGTGGAGTGTGGCGTGTGGTGTGGCGTGTGGCATGTGGCGTGTGCCGTGTGTGGAGTGTGGCGTGTGGCGTGTGTGGAGTGTGGAGTGTGGCGTGTGGTGTGTGGAGTGTGGCGTGTGGGGTGTGGAGTGTGGCATGTGGGGTGTGGAGTGTGGCGTGTGGGGTGTGGGGTGTGGGGTGTGGGGTGTGGGTGTGGAGTGTGGTGTGTGGGGTGTGGCATATGGGGTGTGGTGTGTAGCATGTGGCGTGTGGGGTGTGGGGTGTGGCGTGTGACGTGTGGCGTGTGGGGTGTGGCATGTGTGGGGTGTGGTGGGTTAAACTGCAGGCGTCACTCTTAGCCCTGCAATGGGCCTCAGATGGCTGGTCCCAGGGAGGCCCACAAAGGAATCTGGCGACTCCTGGCCAGTGGGCTCAGCGACCCAGCTGGCTCGGCTGGGGCCCCTCTTCTCCTGCCGCCCCCCCCGCCCCCCGGCCACAACCCCAGATGAAGTAACCTCAGCACTGGTCTCCACGGCCCAGCCCAAAGGAGCGCCGTGTCCCCATGGCACGCCACCGGCCTCCCGGGCGCCTACAATTAGGAGAAAGATGCAAAACAGGGGTTTATGGGATTGCCCTTAACCCCGGTGGCCTCCCTGGAGGAGGGGGTGCAGTGGGACCGGCCGGAGGAGAGGTGGAAAGGAGGGTGTGAGACGGCGCGCCCCCATGCCCGGCCATCTTGGAGGCCTGGGGACGGCAAAGGGGCGCACAGAGGTGGAGACCAAGCACAAGAGACCCAGCGTTTCCTAATGGGCCACAGCGAGGGCGGAGAGCAAAGAGCCGGGGGTTCCCACCCGGGCACCCAGGACCGCCTGGGGGCACCGCCCCTCTCCAACACCAACAATTCCGTGGTTCCGTCTAAGAGCCTGTTTTTCAGAAGTGACGAGCTGGTGCTGATTTTCCTGGGAATTTACCCCCGAAACCACAGCCCCTGGTCCCCTGTCCTGCACTGGCTGGGCCATGCCAGCCGCCTCCGGGCACTCTCAGGTAAGTGAACCCCGCCCTGACCTCATTTTGGGGGACAATTGAGCCTCAACAAACCCCCATTTTTTTTTTCTGTCCCCATTTTAAACTCTGCATTTCATTCTGGCCAGAGAACCCTCCTGGCCATGGAAATATTTATGTCTCCGGAACCAGGTTTTGGGGGGCGCTTATCTGGGAGCAGCTGCTGGGGAAGGGGCCGCAGGCCTCTGGGCTCCCTGCCCTTCATTCCTGTCTAAAGAGAATGTAGAGACAAGGGCGCACGTGTGTGTGTGTGTGTGTGTGTGTGTGTGTATGTGCGCACGCGTGTGCAGCAAGGGCACGGCATATTTCCAGGCCTTAAAAAAAAAGAAGAAAAATAAATTTCTGAATAAGAATGGCCCGTGTACTGTGACCGCAGGGCAAATGCAAATGCCCGTTTTCAAACACAGGGGCGTGAATTCTTATTAGGAGTTGGCGACTGCGCCTCCACGCAGGCCGTTGCATATTTATAAGTGCGAGGCACCTGGCTCCCCACTTCAGGGCTGGCCTTCCCAGCACCCCTGCCCCTGTCATCGGAGGGAAGAAGAAGGAAAAGGAGGAGGAGGCCAAACCCCAAGACCAGCGCGTGGGTCCTAAAGCGTTAAGGGAACCGGAGAGCAGAGAAGACGGCGGAAGCGGGAGCCGTCCAGCCAGCCCCCGCGAAGATCTTTTTAGTGTCAGCTCAAATGTACACAAATAGCGGATGATGGTCTCCTTTATTGGACTAACATTTATCCAGTAATACCCACACGCGCTTAAAACCAGGGAGGCCTCCTCCTCAGGTGTTCATTTGAATAGAAATAGCTGAATGAGTGTTTTTATAATTGATCCCCCGAGAACTGAGTGTCTAGTGCTGCATAACCAACGTTTCCCATTGCTGGGTTTTTCTCCCCCCCCAATTGCCACTCTGCAAAATTAGGGTTTTGTACAGTTTTGATACGAGAATTAACCTCCCACGTGCCAAACCCCGGAGAGTGGCGTCGGCTTCCCCACCAGCCCCAAGAGCGTCGGGCTGCCCTGGGGAGAATGCTCCCTCGCTCTGGCCAGCAGAGGGGTTGATGGAGGCCGCGGAGGCAGAGGGAGCGGCTCCCGCACACGCCAGTGGTCTCAGGCTTCTGACTTTCTCCTTTTGCATTCAGCAGGTTAAGCCTCGAACTCACCAGAAACTCCGGAGGGTCGGCTCTGGCCTGGCTTTGCATCTGTGGATGGACGCCTTGAGGACAGCATGAAAAATACGGCCGAGGAGTCTACTCGAGAAAATGCAATGACTACGGATGGGGTCACGTGGGCGCTAGATGTATGGGGGGTCGCTTCGTCAACGACGTGTGTACTCACTGTGGTACACCCGAGCCTGATGTCATATGTCAACTGTGATAGAAAAAATAAATGAAGCTTTTCTTTCCTCTCCGTCCAGGGCTTTGTCAAGTGCTTTTTCTTCATATTCACGCTAGTGATTATAGGGTTATAATCAGAGTATATGCTCAGGGTAGAAAATCTGAAAACGATGGAGAAATATAAAGTGGAGCCCAGCGGGCGTGGCTCAGTGGTTGAGGTTTGACCTATGAACCAGGAGGTCATGTTTGATTCCTGGTCAAGGGCACATGCCTGGGTTGCTGGCTCGATCCCCAGTGTGGGGTGTGCAGGAGGCAGCCGATCAATGATTCTCTCTCATTGATGTTTCTATCTCCCTCACCCTCTCCCTTCCTCTCTGAAATCAATTAAAACAAAGTTGAAAATAAATTTTGCCCCCAATTCATCACTCAGGGCTGAACACGCGTATTTTTGTCCAGTCGTTTCCTGTGTGTGTATGCAATTGGGATCATCCTACACATGGTTTCGTGGCCCCTCTCCCCCCTTTAAGGCAGCGATGAGCATCTTCGTGCTGGAGTCAGGGTGTCCTTCTCAGCACAGCCATGCACATGGCCATCATGGCTGTGGTTGAATGGATTTAGTCACCATGGTGAGGGCAGTGATGGCGGTGATGACGGTGATGGTGGTGATGGAGGTGATGATGATGATGGCGGTGATGGAAGTGATGGCGGTGATGGAAGTGATGGCGGTGATGGTGGTGATGGTGGTGATGGCAGTGATGGCGGTGATGGCGGTGATGGAAGTGATGGCGGTGATGGTGGTGATGGAAGTGGTGGTGGTGATGGAAGTGATGGTGGCGATGGTGGTGATGGCGGTGATGATGGTGATGGCGGTGATGGCAGTGATGATGGTGATGGTGGTGATGGAAGTGATGATGGTGATGGTGGTGATGGCAGTGATGATGGTGATTGCGGTGATGGCGGTGATGATAGTGATGATGGTGATGGCGGTGATGGAAGTGATGGTGGTGATGGTGGTGATGGTGGTGATGGAAGTGATGATGGTGATGGCGGTGATGGAAGTGATGGTGGTGATGGAAGTGATGGTGGTGATGGAAGTGATGGTGGTGATGGTGGTGATGGAAGTGATGATGGTGATGGCGGTGATGATAGTGATGATGGTGATGGTGGTGATGGCAGTGATGATGGTGATTGCGGTGATGGCGGTGATGATAGTGATGATGGTGATGGTGGTGATGGAAGTGATGGTGGTGATGGTGGTGATGGTGGTGATGGAAGTGATGATGGTGATGGCGGTGATGGAAGTGATGGTGGTGATGGAAGTGATGGTGGTGATGGAAGTGATGGTGGTGATGGCGGTGATGGAAGTGATGGTGGTGATGGTGGTGATGATAGTGATGATGGTGATGGTGGTGATGGAAGTGATGATGGTGATTGTGGTGATGGAAGTGATGGTGGTGATGGCGGTGATGGTGGTGATGGAAGTGATGGTGGTGATTGCGGTGATAGAAGTGATGGCGGTGATGGCGGTGAGCCGGGAGTCGCTGTTTTGACCGTGAACAAAGGACTGTCCCTGGCCCTGTGAGGGAGGCTTTGGGAAAACGTGCCCTTTGTGGGCGAGAAGGGACGGAAAAGCAGTCTCAGGGCAGACTGAGCAGTCTTCACCAAGGGAGGCCCCAGGGGCTCAGGGGGCAGGGGCCGAGGGCGGGAGCCCTGAGAGCCGGGCCTGGTCCCCAGCCCCTGGCCACATGCTCTGAGCCCCCTGGCCACACGCCCCTTCCCGCTCGGTCAGCCCTATAGGGGCAGCGCCCCCTGCAGCACAGAGCAGAGCACCCTGGCTCCACCCCGGACTCTGTGTCACATGACAGGGTTTCTGGAGGTGGCGGCGCCAGAGGGGCTAGCTCAGCAACCACACCATTTCCAAGGCGCCACCGTGTCCAGGCCACCAGCATTCTCTCATGAAGCCGCAGGAGGGAAGGGGCCGCTTCTGCACACGCGGTGTCTGATCTGCAAGGACAGCTTCTGCCGGCGACTCGTGGTCCCAGAGGGGATGCCCGCTCCCAGCTGTCCCGGCTGAACCCCGTGTCTTCATCTCCCGGCACCCCTCCTCCATGGCCGGGGCCACCTCAGCCGGCAGGGTCCTGCGGTCCCAGGGGCTCTTTGGGGAGAGGATCCCCGCTCTCTGCAGCCGCCGTCCTCGTGCTCACGTCGGTAGCTCGAGGCCCGTCCTGCTGGTTCTCTCTGCCTTCCCAGCGACAGACACCTGCCAGGAAAGGGGCCTGCTCCCGGGCCAGGGGCAGACGTCGCCAACAAACCACAGGGCCAGCCCTCCGGACACAGGGCCTGTGGCTCACGAGGGAGTCGGTGCGTGAAGGTGAACTCTGCGTCTGGGCTCCGTCACCCTCTCCTCCCCCCGGGGGGATGGCTTTGTGCCCGAGGCCTCCAGAGGCCGACTCTGTGGGCGCAAGAACGCGTGGGGGAGTCTGTCCGCAGGCCAGCGAGGTGCCAAGTGAACTGAATTCCTGGACACACATACACTTATATCCACTCACCAAACATACAGAACACAAGCAAGCGCAGGCTGGCGATGAGACCACCACAGACCTTGTCCAGGTGTGGGTGATGGAGGCGCCCACGGTGAGTGTCCAGCACGGCCACCCGGGGATCGCGGGCTCAGCGACGGGAGCAGTTCCAACAGGATCCTAAAGGCTCCCCTGCCTCCCTGCCCCAGGCCCCCTCACGCCCATGCTGCACAGCCGGAGGGGGGCCCCCCGGGGAGCCCTCAGTTTGAAATCAGCGCCCCTCCTGGGACCGTGACCTCTCTGAGGTCAGTCTCCTACCCTGAGGGGGGGGGAGTGGCCTTGCCTCAGGTCTTGGGGAAGGTTAAGGTCGCAGCTTCAAGTGCTGCACACGGTGCACACAGCAGGCGCTTAATGAATGCCCGTCCTCGCTTCCTGTCCCCCTCCCCACCCTCGCCCTTCTCTGTAGGGCCCTCCATCCCAAAGCCGATGCCTTTTGGGTTTTAAGATTTGGCCTCTCCCAGCCCAAGGCCAGACTCACTCCATTTGAAAGTCCAGATCCCAGATCTCAGTGCGGATGAAAAGGTGACGTTGCAACTTTACGCCAGGAGCAGATCCAGGCTTTGGGGAGCCTGGAGCTTATCCGTCTGGGGTGCCCTCTGACAAACTATGAATTGGGCTCAGGGCTGCGGAGGGGGAGGGGCCTGGCAGTGAGGCCTGGCCGGGAGCGTCATTAGCTTTCCATCCGTGGGGGCGGGGCTGGGGACGCTGCCTGCTGTGCCTCAGGGCCTGGACCCACCGCTGCCGCCTCCTTGCAGCCCTCCTGGGTGGCCGGCTGTCTGTAAGCCCAAGAGCAGAGCCTGGGGAGAGGGAGGCAGCCGAGGTGGGGACCTCCCACCCCTTCATTTGCACCAGGTTTGTCAGCTCTGGGCAAAGCCCTGCACCTCGCCAGGTCTGCTCTGGAAATCTGGCCGCCATCCCGCCAGGAGCTCCCCCTGCCGGCCTCTGCCCTGGGACTGGGAGGTGCCAGCCCGCAGGAAGCTGGGGTGGGGCTGCGCCCGGCCAGGCCTGGGCCCTCCTGGCTGCGATGAGGCTTCTGGCACCTGGGCCCGGGCTGCCACCCCTCCCTCCTGTCCTTCCTCCTCCCCAATGACCCCCCACTCCCTTCCTCCCCACTCCCCAGCCTTCTCCCTGCTCCCTCTTCCTCTCCTTCTCCCCTCCCTGCCTCCTCCAGCCTCCTGCAGGGTAGCCGAGCCCTGGAATATTCTCCCTCTGGACGCCCCTGCTCAGGTCTGCGACCCCCCGCCCCCCACTGTGCGGACCCAGCCGCGCTGAGACGTCCCCGGGAGGACGGAGCCGTCCAGTTGCCTGGAAAGGGCTGACAGCAGACACAGCCCCGGTCGGTCGGGGAGCGGGTCCCCGGCCAGCTGGTGAGGGATGGGCCGGCGCCAGGTAATTACTGCGGGTGCAGAGGTCGCCGCTGCCGAGCCCTGCGCACTAATCAACACAAACAGGACATCTGTGTCCAGGAGCGCAGCAAACCAGGCAACCGGCACCAGGAGTTTCTGCAGCCCGAGAGCGAGAGCGCCCCCCCCCCCTTCTCCACCTAGGAGGCCTCGCAACTCCTCTGGTCCTGGGGGAACAGGGCGCTGGAGGTGCGGCAGGCCGGGCCTTTCCCCAGAGGCTCTGAGCACCCTGTGCTGGGGAGGGGAGGGGAGGGGGGTGAGGGGTCAGGGTGGGGGGCGCGGGGGAGGGGCTGAGGGCTGAGGCTGCTCCCTCCCTCAGGTCTCCTCCACTCTCAGTATGTCGGAGCCAGGGCTTTCCAACGTGGTGGTGGGGCCGTCGGAAGCCACGGGGGCCACAGAGGGTGCCGGGTCCTGCGGAGTTAAGACCTGTTAGCGCGTGAGGGGTGATGCCAGGAAGCCAGAGCCCTCAGACCTGCCATTCCCGCTGCACAGCCTCGGCCACACGCCTGATGCCTGGGGTCTACCCACCCAGCGCCCTGGCTGGCAGCTCCGCAGGCGCCTTCTCCAGGCGCCCTCAGGCCTCAGGCTGCGAGCCGCCCAGGGCGGGGCCGCCTCCAGGGCCCCAGGTCCGAGGCCAGGACAAGCCCCCCCCCCCCCCCCCCCCCCGCACAGGCCGGGACCCGTGGATGGTGAACGGATGAGCGAGTGGCTATTTCGGGGGCAGTTTTATCCAGAACCGTCTTAGGATGAGATGCCCATCCTGGACCAGCAGAGGCCTTCCACCTGCGACTCTCAGAGGACAGACGCCTAGACGACCCGGCCCGGAGGCCTAAGGTCACGCAGGGAGGTGGGACGTGGGGACCGGACGTGGCCTCCTGTCATCCAGGCGGGTGTGGGCCAGGGGCTGTTCATTCGCAGGCTCGCCAGGTGGTCGGGTACGTGGGGAGGGGAAGGAAGCCGTGGGGCTGCCTGTCTGTGGGAAGGAGATGAGAGAGAGAAGACTCATTCAGGGCCTCATGGGAGGAGAGCACGGGACAGCCCCCCCCCCCCCCCGCACTTCCGGTCACAGCTGGTCTGCCCGGGAGGAGTGGTGCGTCCTCCTAGGACAGTTGGGACCCTGGAGGCCCTGAGAGAGTCCTGCCAATGGCCCGGCAGACGTGGGCTCCACGTCCAGCTCCGTTACTGACGGGAGAGCAACTTAGACAGAGTTTCATCTTTTTTAATCTTAAAAAAAACCATATATTTTTATTGATTTCAGAGAGAAAGGGAGAGGGAGGGAGAAAGAAAAACATCAGTGATGAGAGAGAATCATTGGTCGGCTGCCTTCTGCACGCCCCCAACTGGGGATCAAGCCCCTCAACCCAGGCATGTGCCCTTGACCAGAATCGAACCCAGGACCCTTCAGTTCGCAGGCCGATGCTCTATCCACTGAGCCACACCAGCCAGGGCTAATCTTTATGAATCTTGATGGTGAATTCATGTTCGGGGTTTCTCAGAGGTCGGGGTGATATAGGACCTGTGCAAGCACCCAGTGCAATGCCTGGCACAGTAAATGCCACATAAATGCTCCTCCCTAAGCCGTGTGAGCAGGTGTATGGTAGATGCTCAGGGCGATTCAAAATAAGTACTATGGGCCGGTCTGTGTGGCTCAGCGGTTGAGCGTGGACCCGGGAGTCAAGAGGTCCTGGTTTGACTACGGTGAGGGCACATGCCCGGGTTGCGGGCTCGATCCCCAGCAGGGAGTGTGCAGGAGGCAGCTGATCGATGATGCCAAGTACTATGGGTTTCTAGCCTTAAGTCTGCATTTTGTTAGGGAGTTAAAGGACAGCCTGGGGAAAGTCACACTGTCGTAGTCCGAGGGCCTGATTACGTCGTAGCATTCGTCAGGACTCTTGATGGCAAGTGACAGAAAGCCACTCAAATGGCTCGAGCAGATTCTTGTAACCAAACAGACCAAGGGTAGCTTCCTGCACAACTGGCGCAGGGGCCCGAGCGATGCCGGTGGGACCTGGCCTTGGACTCGCTGTCTCTGGGAGGGCTCCATCCTCACGCAGACTGCCCCTCATGGTGCCAAGGCAGCTGCCAGAACTCCAGGTTCACACCCACCCTCCCAGGGCCAATGGGAAGAAATGCTTCTCTCTCTTTTCAGCACAAGGGGAAGGCTTAGAAATGAACGGCGTTGACTCGGGTGGCCTGGCTTGGGCCCTGTGCCCGTTCGTGAACCAGCACGTACAGAGGAGAGGTTGCAGTGTTGCTCTCAGCTCTTCCCACTCCTTCCTCTCACAGGGTTACACACCCCCTGCCCCTGCCATCTGACTTGCAGTGCCTCCTCTGGGAGGGGTTTGCTGCCCTGCTCACTGACCTTGAGCTTGGCATGGGATTCGCTTCAGTCAATGGCCTGTGAGCTGACGTGATGGGAGTCATGACTGAGCGGAAGTGTTAGGAGCTTTAACGTCAGGGGTTCGCACCAACTCTGGTCCTCTTTTCCCTCTGGAAATGTCACAAATAGAGGCTAGATCTGAAAATAAAGGAGACACATGGGATAGAAATAAAGAAGACACACGGAACAGAGCCGCAGCTCACCGGAAGGCTACATGAGATAAATTCGAGAGCTGACTGTTCGCCGCTGTGAGTCACAGAGGTTGGGGATGTTTGTTACTAGGCACTACCCAGTAAAAGCTGACTGATACAAACAGGGAGTGATGCTGGGCAGGCAGGCACAACAGGTATGTCCCGGAGAGGCAAGAAGGGGCTAGATTCTGAAAGCTCTGTGAGTTCCGAGAGAAAGCCCCGGGGTTGGCTTGGGGGTTCTGGAGTGGTTGTTGTGGCTCTTTGGTGAGTTTACCGAACCTGCTGAGACGCTCAGGAGCTGGCTGTCTAGGTCCTTACTGCACGGATCCGATGGAGTCTTGTCCTGGATTCAGGATTCTCTGAGGGTTTCTCTGTAAAATGTAGCTCTGCTCACATTACTTCCTCGTTGAATATCCCTCAGTGGGTCCCCAGTGCCCGCCGCCACCGTCCCAGGGTGTGGCCACTGTATGTGTCCGTGAGCCACACTGCGCGATTCCTGTTCAGTGTCATTGAGTTAGAACGTGGGGGCTTAAACCGGGTTCTGGCCTGACCCTCTGCTTGGGGTCCCGCAGCCTCAGTCCTGATGGTGGTGGGGCGGGCGGGGGCGGGGGGAGAGAAAGAGAAGAGAGAGAGAGAGAGAGAGAGAGAGAGAGAGAGAGAGGTTACAACCCTCCTCAGTTATGTGAGGGACCACGGAGGAGCCACGAGCTGCCTACTGCTTCTGCTGGCGGATCCGGGCTCCCTTTGTCGCGCCTTGTTTTGGTCCTTTGGCCACACGGAGAAAGTGGCCTCACCCACATCCAGGCTCTCGCTGCCCACTGCCTGCCCTCCCCAGCCTCCTGCAGGCCCCGTCCCCAGGCCCTGGGCCACTGGTGCCTGGTGGGGAGGGATCTGGAACCCTCCTCCCGCTGCCCATGGATCTGGGTGCCATGGAGAAGGAGGGGCCTCTGGAAGCCCCTCTCCCTTCCCAAATCAGCCCCCTCCCCACCCATCCCAGCCCCTCTCCACATCCCATCCCAACCCTCACCCCATCCCATCCCAATCCTGGCCTCAGCCCCTCTCAGCCCCCTCTCTGAGCTCCTAGCATGTTGCCTACTGTGTGGTCATAGGCTTTTGACTATGTCATCTTTTCAAAAAAAATATATGTTTTTTATTTCAGAGAGGAAGAGAGAGAGAGAAACATCAACGATGAGAGAGAATCATTGATTGGCTGCATCCTGCACGCCCCCTACTGGGGATCTAGCCTGCAACCCAGGCATGTGCCCTTGACTGGAATCAAACCTGGCTCCTAGGTCAACGCTCAACCACTGAGCCACGCTGGCCAGGCTTATTACGTCATCTTTACGTATGTTTTCCTTCTGGCTATGAAACTGATCTGTGCCCATGTGGGACATTTGGGAAACACACAAAAGGACAGAGATGAGAGTGACTGGTCGTTCCGGTTGCCATGGGCACCGTGACCCTGTCGGGATGGCGTCTCTTTGCTTTTCTTGCTTCTGTTTTTGAGGAGGTTCCCTCAGCGTGGCCTTCTGAGCTGTCTACTGAGCTTGCCATGTCTTCATCACATGTGTAACTTCCGAGGCCCTGTTTTGCTCTCTGCGTCCTCCTTTTATTGCTGTTTTACTAACATCATCTTATTTATCAGAGGCCGTCTTTCCCATGGCTTCTGTGCCTGTTTCCTTAGCATTTTAAATGTCGTCTACCTTTCCCTTAAAGACTCCTGCCCAGTCTGGTGGCCGTGTGTGGTGGGCCTTGGCTGTCTGTCCACAGCTAAGAGTGAGGCACTGAAAAGCCGAGTGGGAGCTGGGGGCAGGGCCGGGGCCTGCGGGCTGACGCTTCTCGCAGAGCTGGCTGGGTGGCGTCTGGTCATTCCCTTGGGGGGAGGGGGTTCCCCAATGTCAAGGTCTCTAGATCAGTGGCGAACCTTTTGAGCTCGGCGTGTCAGCATTTTGAAAAACCCTAACTTAACTCTGGTGCCGTGTCACATATAGACATTTTTTGATATTTGCCACCATAGCAAAACAAAGACTTACATTTTTGATATTTATTTTATATATTTAAATGCCACTTAACACAGAAAAATCAACCAAAAAAATGAGTTCGCGTGTCACCTCTGACACGCGTGTCAGAGGTTCGCCATCACTGCTCTAGATCTTTCCTCTTGGACACTTTCCTCAAGAAGGCGTCTCTGAGCCTCCCACTGAGGGCGGGGCTGCGTGTGGACGGGATGGCGGGAGAGAAGCCCCGTGAGGGAAGAGCGCCATGGGTGCCACCGTGTCCTCTGGGCAAACTTCCTCTTCACCCCCTATGTCAGTAGGGTCTTCACTGTGCCTGGGGCTGTTGAATATAAAACCTGGTTCATTTTCATCGTAAAAGACTCTTTATTCAGTTTTCTCCTAGGGCAGCAGGGGCACCCGGAGCACAGGGTGGAGGTGGGAAGAGACCTGGTGGTAGGCGGCCAACTCACCCACGTATTTTTATTTATTTATTATTAAAAATTGTTGTGTCTATTATTCCTCGTATATATCAATTTCAGAGAGGAAGGGAGAGAGAGAGATCAAGGGTGTCCCAAAATTCATGCAAGAAGTAATTTTGATAGAAAACACAGGTTTACAATTAAAAATTGTAAATTGTTTATTGATTCATAAAGTATACAGTATAGGGTTATGTGTGGAATAGCATATCGGGTCAATGGCCTCCACGGCTTTGCTGGCACAGATGCACTCTTTTGTTATTGCCTGAGCAGCCGCATTTTCCAAGAAGAATGGTCCGACAATGCCTCCAGCCCCAAATCCGCACCAAACAGTGACACGTTGTGGATGCGTTTGTTTCTCAACAATCACTCGTGGGTTTCCTGAACCCCAAATGTGACAATGTTGTCGATTAACCAAGCCACCAAGATGAAAATGAGCCTCATTGAAATTCAGCCACATTTATGCAAAACGGTCCTGGAAAATTTCAACAAAAGAGTGTGTATGTTCCAGCAAAGCCGTGGAGGCCATTTACCTGATATGCTATTCCATACATAACCCTATACTGTATACTTTATGAATCAATAAAAAATTTACAATTTTTAATTTAAACCTGTGTTTTCTATCAAAATTACTTCTTGCGTGAATTTTGGGACACCCTTTAGAAACATCAGTGATGAGAAAGAATCATTGATCAGCTGCCTCTTGCACACTCCCCACTGGGGACCAAGCCTGCAACCTGGACGTGTGCCAGACCAGGAGTCAAACCTCGACCTCCTGGTTCATAGGTCGATGCTCAACCACTGAGCCACGCCGGACGGCCCATTGTATCTGAGATCAGTATGTTTTCCTTTCCAAGCTGCAGGCTGAGGCTGTGTGGAGTTCTGTTTGCTTTTTAGTAATTGGGGTGAGATTGGGGGTGGGGGACAGTCCGCTGAGGGGGCAGGAAGTCTGTCGTGACCTGGGGGCTCCCCTCCCGCACTGAGGTTGAGTAAAGGCCCCCTGCCCGGGCGTGCATCTTTGGTTGTGGGGTAGATCCCTTCCCACGATGGGCTACAGATGGTCCCCGGTTGGGACAGGCTCTGAGGACGTGCCCCCTTGGAGTCGCGGGGCCCTCTGACACTCTCTCTAGCAGGCCACCGGGGAGCGGGGTGGAGGATGGGAGTGGCCGGTGGGCCTGAAGACAGGCTGGGGCAGAGACAGGACACAGGCTGGGCATGTGGATATCTGGGCCTGAGGATGAAGCAATGGCCAGCATCTGCTCTGATGCAAATAGTTTCATTATCCCCGGCTCGGCCCCGTCATTGAGAATGGTCCGTGGTGGCCAGTGGCCTGGCATGTGCTGGGTGTGAGAGCATTCGCTCCAGGGGCATCATGTAAATGTCCTGGGGCTGGGGGGAAGCAGGGACTGACCCCAACCTATGGCCAGGGCCTGACGTGCTGGGTGCACCGTGTGAGTCTCCCCTGGGCTTCCCTCTGGGGCTCTCCGACCTCAGTTGCTATGTCACCCATCACCCAGTGTGACCCACCCACCTGTCTGGGACCCCCAGGCCTCTCAGGCCGCAAGGGGACCAGGGTCACCGATGGGCTGGAGGGAAATGACTGTTCATCTCCCATCCATTGGACCAGCTCAACCACTGAGCCATGCCGGCCGGCCTATTGTGTCTGCCTCAGGAGGGGGCAGGTTTCAGGCGGGTGGGATCCACTCATAATTACACAGTTAAGTAAAATTTATGTTTGGAAGAATCAGCCGGGCTCCCTGCAGGCAGCATAAACCAGACAGGCGCTGCATTTCAGGGTGCCCTCTCCCCACCTCCAGAGGAAGAGGGAGTGGTCACCAGGTGCTCCCCCGGTACCAACGCAGCCTTCCAGGGTGCACGGCCTGGGGCAGGCTCCCTCCCCTCTGAACTTGGACCCTTCTTCCACGGGAACCCATGCCAGACCCTCAGAGTGAGAGGCACCCCTCCTCAGGCCTCCCCCCGTCTCCTGCTTTATCTCCTCTGTAGCAACTATCACTCTGGCTTAACTGCCCCTCCATGTGTCAGTCAACACCTGACCCACGAGCTTCTCAAGTGCAGGTGCCATATCTCCCTCACCCAGTGCCCAGCACATAGTAGGTGCTCACTAAATGCCATTTGAACACGTGAATGGCTTCCTGGAAGACCAATAGATCTCCCCTTCCCTAATAGATCTCCCCTTCCCCAATAGATCCCACCTTCCCCAATAGATCACCCTTCCTCAATAGATCTCCCCTTCCCTAATAGATCCCACCTTCCCCAACAGATCCCACCTTCCCCAATAGAGCTCCCCTTCCTCAATAGATCCCTCCTTCCCCAATAGATCTCCCCTTCCTCAATAGATCTCCCCTTCCCCAATAGATACCACCTTCCCCAATAGATCTCCCTTCCCCAATAGATCCCATCTTCCCCAATAGAGCCCACCTTTCCCAATAGATCTCCCCTTCCCCAATAGATGCCACCTTACACAATAGATCCCACCTTCCCCAATAGATCGCCCCTTCCTTAATACATCTACCCTTCCCAAATAGATCTCCCTTCCCCAATAGATCCCACCTTCCCCAATAGATCACACCTTTCCCAATAGATCTCCCCTTCCTCAATAGATCTCCCCTTCCCCAATAGATCCCACCTTCCCCAATAGATCTCCCCTTCCCCAATATATCCCACCTTCCCCAATAGATCTCCCCTTCCTCAATAGATCTCCCCTTCCCCAATAGATACCACCTTCCCCAATAGATCTCCCCTTCCCCAAGAGATACCAACTTCCCCAATAGATCCCACCTGCCCCAATAGAACTCCCCTTCCTCAATAGATCTCCCCTTCCCCAAGAGATACCAACTTCCCCAATAGATCCCACCTGCCCCAATAGAGCTCCCTTCCTCAATAGATCTCCCCTTCCCCAACAGATTCCACCCTCCCCAATAACCCCCACCTTCCTCAATAGATCCCTCCTTCCCCAATAGATCTCCCCTTTCCCAACAGATTCCACCCTCCCCAATAACCCCCACCTTCCCCAATAGATCCCACCTTCCCCAATAGATCTCCCCTTTCCCAATAGATTCCACCTTCCCCAATAGATACCACCTGCCCCAATATATCTCCCCTTCCTCAATAGATCTCCCCTTCCCCAATAGATACCACCTTCCCCAATAGATCTCACCTTCCCCAATAGATCTGATTTTCCCCAATAGATCCCACCTTCCCCAATAGAAACCACTTGCCCAATAGAGCTGATCTTCCCCAATAGATCCCACCTGCCCCAATAGATCTCCCACCTTCCCCAGTAGATTCACCTTCCCCAATAGATCTCACCTTCCCCAATAGATACCACCTTCCCCAATAGATCTCACCTTCCCCAATAGATCTCCCCTTCCCCAATAGATCTCCCACCTTCCCCAGTAGATCTCACCTTCCCCAATAGATCTCACCTTCCCCAATAGATCTGATCTGCCCCAATAGATCTCAATTTTCCTGCTGCCCCTCCTCACCCCACACACCAGCGACAAGGCACACCCTCAGAAGGGGGCAGGTTTCAGGTGGGTAGCATCCATTCATAATTACATAGTTAAGTAAAATTTATGTTTGGAGGGATCAGCCGGGCTCCCTGCAGGCAGCATAAACCCGACAGGTGCTGCCTTTCAGGGTGCCCTCTCCCCACCTCCAATAGTTTGTCATTCTTTCGTGGCCATGGCCAGGCGCTCCTGGGCGCGGAGGCTTCTCTACGGATCCACAGATGACGGATGGCGGCCCCGGCTTTGTCTGGAAGGGAGAACGTGAACAGCTTGTCGGCACCTCTCCGCTCGGACATTAAATCAACATGACTCTATTAGTGGCCTTGGGATGCCAGCTGAGCTGTCTCTGAGCCTGTCACCGTGATGTCTTCATCTGTAACCAGAGCAGACGTGAGCTCCTGGCAGCTTCAGGAGGTGACAACAAATCCAATTAGCTCCTCTCCACGGCGCCACAGGCCGCGTGGCCTGCCAGGGAGGGCGGCTGCGCACTGCACAGTGGGACTGGCATTGTGGGAGGAGAGACAGAGAGAGAGAGAGAGAGAGAGAGAGAGAGAGAGAGAGAGAGAGAGAGAGAGGAGGGGAACAAAGGGCCGAGCTTCATTGCTGGAGGGATTTCTGTGCCTAGAGAGACCTCGTGCCGGAGCGGCCTGCCACCTGCCAGGGGCCTGCCTGGCTGACAGTCAGTCCCACGTTGAAACCATGCTTGACTCCTGCTCGATATCTCGGGGCGCGAGCCCCTCCCTGTCCCTCTCCCAGCTCCTCTGGGCTCCTCCGCCTGCACAGGCCAGAAGCTACCAGGCCTTTCGGCGCTGGGGAGAGCGGAACATTTGGTATTTCTCTCGGTCAGGCTGGTGCCAAGAGACATTCTCCGTGGCAGCGAGTGGCGGTGGGGCGGCGAAGGGAGGTGGCAGTGGGTGGCAGAGCGGGGAGAGAGGCTGGAAGGACGCAGGACGCCCTCACAGCTTCACGGGGAGAGGAGGGGAGGCCGGGCGGGGGCGGAGGGGAGGCCGGGCGGGGCGGGAGCCTGTCTGCTCTGGGATGAGATACCGGGAGGGGAAGGGAAAGAGGAAAGAAAGGAGGAAAAGGACAACGTTCACAAAAAGCGCAAACTCAGACCATCCGCCAGCCCGAGTTCACTCAAGTGTCCGGTCCCGGGAGGAACCCGACGGTAACGGTGTCGCGGGTCATTTATTTCCTGGGAACGACTCTCCTGGGCTTGGGACATCCCAGCCCTGCCAGGCCCGGTGGAGGCAGGCCTCCCCCCCCCCCCCCCCCCCGACCCCGATCCCAGGATCACCGTGAAACGGGGAGAGGGAGGTGGGGCTGGAATGAGATGGAGCTTGTGAGTGTTTGGTGGAGAGGGGCCAAGGAAGGGGGAGGATGGGGGAAGCAAGCGGCCCTGACTAGTGCTGGAGGCCAGAGGGAGAGCTCAGCCTGCACAGCACCCTCCCTGCCCCAGGGGGAGGGAGGAGGGAGGAGCGACTGGGCAAGGGTGAGCAGGGGGAGGTGTGCTGGGCAGGGTGAGCAGGGGTGAGGTGAGCAGGGGGAGGTGTGCTGGGGAGGGGTGAGCAGGGGGGAGGTGAGCAGGGGGAGGTGTGCTGGGGAGGGGTGAGCAGGGGGGAGATGTGCTGGGCAGGGGTGAGCAGGGGGGAGGTGAGCAGGGGGAGGTGTGCTGGGCAGGGGTGAGCAGGGGGGAGGTGAGCAGGGGAAGGTGTGCTGGGCAGGGGTGAGCAGGGGGGAGGTGAGCAGGGGGAGGTGTGCTGGGCAGGGGTGAGCAGGGGGGAGGTGAGCAGGGGGAGGTGTGCTGGGCAGGGGTGAGCAGGGGGGAGGTGAGCAGGGGGAGGTGTGCTGGGCAGGGGTGAGCAGGGGGGAGGTGAGCAGGGGGAGGTGTGCTGGGCAGGGGTGAGCAGGGGGAGGTGTGCTGGTGTCAGGAGGCCTCACCTGCTATCACCAACTAGCTGGGGGCGGGGGGTGCTGACACCCTGTGCTCCGCCCTCTGAGCCTCGGGTTTGCTGCCTGTTAGCCAGAGTGAAGAGCGAGTCCTCAGGAGGCTGCCCTGAGGGCAGCAGCGAGGGCACTCCCGGCCTCCGCAGCTCTGGCCCGTTTGCCTCTCATCTTTCTGATCTTTGGGGAGCCCTAGGAGGGGAGGCGGGCCCTGCTGCAGAGGCCAGGCCTCAGGAATGCCTCCGGAGGTCGGACCGATGTCACGTCCAGGAAAGGGCTCAGCCTGTGGATCCTTCCTGAGGGGCCGCCAGCGCAGTGTGGCCATCGCCTGCTGGCGCCAGCGGGGTGCGGCAGGGAGCGGCCTGCGGGCCGTCCTCCGGGAGCAGGTTGTGGGGAATGTACCTCGTCACCGTCCAACTCGTCCAACTCGTCCCCATTCACTGGGCCGGATGCGGAGGCATCTGGCGGTGGCCGCGGCTGGGCCCGGCCGGCGTCTGGAACCGGCCCAGCGCTGCCAGGCACAATTATGTTCAGCAATGTCTGGCTGCCACCGGAACCGGGACTGTGGGCTTGGGCAGGCGAGCTACGTGCCAATTTGCGAGCTCACAAATTGACACGATCTTTGATGCAAGATGCTGTACCGGGACCAAATGGCGGGAGATGGCCCCTGCCGGCTGCCGCGCGGTGGTTGGGCCTGTTTGGAGAGCGGTGTGTGTGTGTGCGCGCGAGTGAGTGTGTGTGTGAGTGTGTGTGCGTGTGTGTGTTTGTGTAGTGTGTGTGTAGTGTGTGTGTGTGTGCGAGTGTGTGTAGTGTGTGTGTGTGAGTGTGTGTATGAGTGTGTAGTGTGTGTGTGAGAGAGTGTGTGTGTGTGGTGTGTGTGTGAGTGTGTGTGTAGTGTGTGTGTGTGTGGTCTGTGTGTGTGTGCGAGTGTGTGTAGTGTGTGTGTGTGAGTGTGTGTATGAGTGTGTAGTGTGTGTGTGTGTGCGAGTGTGTGTAGTGTGTGTGTGTGAGTGTGTGTATGAGTGTGTAGTGTGTGTGTGAGAGAGTGTGTGTGTGTGTAGTGTGTGTGTGAGTGTGTGTGTAGTGTGTGTGTGTGTGGTCTGTGTGTGTGTGCGAGTGTGTGTAGTGTGTGTGTGTGAGTGTGTGTATGAGTGTGTAGTGTGTGTGTGAGAGAGTGTGTGTGTGTGTAGTGTGTGTGTGAGTGTGTGTGTGTGTGTGTGTGTGTGTCGGGGTGAGGGGCTTGGGGATCGCCAGGGTCAGCTCACAGAAGGTGGCGTAGGCCACGGGAGCACTTGGACTTCAGCCTGGGCCAATGAGGAGGACCTCACTCATCGCAGCGTCACTCCTTCCCAAGAGCTAAGCATCGTCCCCTAGGACTGTGTCAAGTGCCCGGCACCACTTGCCGCTGTAGTTTGTCATTTGCTCGGCAATCCATCCTTTACCCGCCGCTGCATGAGTGTGTGAGCTTTCAGAGAGGAGAACAGTGTTCGGCTCCGATTCCCAGCACCCACCCAGTGCGGACACGTTGATCCTCAGTGGCTGTAGGTGGATGAGCTGCTGTTGCAGGGCTGGCGGGTGGGGACTGGGCAAGCCGACCACAGCGGGTAAACTCCGACAGTCCCGGGAAGAGAGGCGGAGGCCGGAGCTCTGGGAGAGGTGGGAAGGGGAAAGGAGAGAGATTTCACACGCTGAATGAAAGGGTATGAACATCCTTTTTTGTTATGTTTTAAATATGTTTTATTGATTTTTAGAGAGAAAAGAAGGGAGAGGGAGCTAGAAACATCAGTGATGAGAATCATTGATTGGCTGCCTCCTGCATGCGCCCCCTGCCTTCACCCGGCCCAGGGATCGAACCCACAACCCACGCCTGTGCTCTGATCGGGAATTGGACTGTGACCTCAATCACTGAGCCACTATGTCCAGGCAAGTCTTGCCCACTTTAGACAATGGCAACAGCCCGACCTTTCTGGTGAAGGGAGTACATGGCAAGATAAAGCAGAAATGAGCAACAATGAAAAAATAAAGCCAAGCACTGAGTGTTCATACGCGAGTGTGGGAGCTCCACGGGAAGGCGGGTCCTGCCTTCCACACCCCCTGTCTCCCACACCCCCTGTCCAGCTCCTCCCTTTACCTTCCTCCTTCAAGGCTCCCTCTTGTGAAGTTTATATTTTGAAATAATTCCGTGTGTGGGGTCACAAGTGCACAAATTGGACCCATCTCTCCATCCATCCTTCTCCCCAGAGACGCTGTGTGATCATTCCCACGGCCCACGCCCACACCCATGTCTACGCCCATTCCACTCCCCAAGCCACTGAATCGCATGTAATTAAGGTGCATCTATTTATTTATTTATCTATCTATTTATTTATTTTAAATTAAATCTTTATTGTTCAGATTATTACATTTGTTCCTCTTTTCCCCCCCCATAACTCCCCTCCTCCCAGTTCCCACCCCACCCTCCGCCCTCACTCCCCACCCACTGTCCTCATCCATAGGTGCACGATTTTTGTCCAGTCTCTTCCCGCATCTCCCACACCCCTTTTCCCCCCAAGAATAGTCAGTCCATTCCCTTTCTATGTCCCTGATTCTATTATAATCACCAGTTCATTCTGTACATCAGATTATTTATTCACTTGATTCTTAGATTCACTTGTTGATAGATGTGTATTTGTTGTTCATAATTTGTATCTTTACCTTTTTCTTCTTCTTCCTCTTCTTAAAGGATACCTTTCAGCATTTCATATAATACTGGTTTGGTGGTGATGAACTCCTTTAGCTTTTTCTTATCTGTGAAGCTCTTTATCTGACCTTCAATTCTGAATGATAGCTTTGCTGGATAAAGTAATCTTGGTTGTAGGTTCTTGGTATTCATCACTTTGAATATTTCTTGCCACTCCCTTCTGGCCTGCATAGTTTCTGTTGAGAAATCAGCTGACAGTCATATGGGTATTCCCTTGTAGGTAACTGAGTTTCTTTCTCTTGCTGCTTTTAAGATTCTCTCTTTGTCTTTTGCTCTTGGCATTTTAATTATGATGTGTCTTGGTGTGGTCCTCTTTGGATTCCTTTTGTTTGGGGTTCTCTGTGCTTCCTGGACCTGTAAGTCTATTTTTTTCACCAGGTAGGGGAAGTTTTCTGTCATTATTTCTTCAAATAGGTTTTCAATATCTTGCTCTCTCTCATCTTCTGGCACCCCTATAATTCTGATGTTGGTACGCTTGAAGCTGTCCCAGAGGCTCCTTACACTATCTTTGTATTTTCGGATTCTTTTTTCATTTTGCTTTTCCGGTGGGGTGTTTTTTGCTTCTTTGCATTTCAAATCTTTGACTTGATTCTTGCGCTCCTCTGGTCTGCTGTTGGGAGTCTGTATAATATTCTTTATTTCAGTCAGTGTATGCTTAATTTCTAGTTGGTTCTTTATCACAACATCGAGGGTCTCATTAGATTTCTTGTAGATCTCATTAAGTTTATCGGCAATTTCTAGAAAATTATTGAAAGACCTTAAAAGTGTGGTTTTGAGCTCTATATCCTCCAATTCTGACGTTTGTGTCCTGTTTCTTTGTCTCCGCAATTTTTTATGCTTTCTTGGTGCACCCCCTAGTGGTCTTTGTGCGCAGTCTTGTTGTGGTTAAGCCTTGATTGTTGTAGGTAATACTGGGGGGGATTTGACCTCCAGGCCAACTGGCTGTGAGAATCACCTGTGTCTGCAGTGGGAGAACTTCTGTCCTCTAGGGTGGTGCTAATCTAGCCTTTGCCTGAGGCTATCCGGCAAATGCCTCTGTGCAGGGCTTGGGCGGGGCGGGTCCCAGGGGATCAACAGGGCGGTCAGAGCAAGCAGTTATGGCTGCTCTCAGTCCGGTCCCCAGGGGTTCTGCCTCTCAGAGTCCCAGCAACCACTGCAAACCTCAGAGAGAAAGCTGCCTTCGAGTTCCAACCGAAGCCAGACAGGCCCGCTTCTCCTGTTTGAGTCTGGGTCCCTAGAGACTCGCCCGGAACTGGAGCTCAGAGTCTGCGACTCCCTCCTGATTGAAAACGCCAACCGCGCCCTCCGCCGCCAGCCCGCTCCGCATGCACTCCACACCTTAGTATTTTACTTCAGCACTGCGCCTCCTCTGAGTCTCGGTATGTTTTTCTCTTTCCTCCTAGTTGTAGAACTTCCACTCAGCCAGCCTTCCTGTGGTTCTGGATGATGTCCGTTCCGTCTTTTAGTTGTATTTTTGAAGTGGTGGTGCGAGGCAGCAAACTCCGGCATTAACCTATGCCACCATCTTGGTTTTTTTCAAGGTGCATCTATTTAATACACACATTTGAGAAACGTACGTAAACATATGCAAACGATATGTGGCATTATTTTTGCATTGAAAGTGTTTCATTAAAACCATATTCTACTGTGCATTTAATTCTACAAGTTGTGTTTGTTTGTTTTTTAACTCGTCAACATACTCTTTGAGCCATCCAAGCTGTAAACAGACATCTAGTTCATCTTGCAAATTGCTGTCTAGTTTTCCAGGCACAAACATGCCATTTTCCAACTACGTATTTTCCGACGACGGGGGCTTTTTTTTTCGGTTTTGCCATAAGAGACGATGCTGTGATGGACACTCTTACACCTGTTGGTCCGTGTGAGAGTCCCTCTGGGTCCAGGGTGTGCGTGTGTGGTGGATGGAATACATGGACAGGCTGTGCCATGGGGCCTCCTGCCTCTTGCGTCTTGGCTGGCCTTGGGGCTCGCTTTGACTGCTAGACTCCGCCCCTTGATGGGAGGAGCTGTGTCAGCGCGCGCGCGTGCGTGTGTGTGTGTGTGTGTGTGTGTGTGTGTGTGTGTGTCCTTAAGCAAGTCATTGCTTGGCCCACTCCCAGTCACCAGCAGCCTGGTCCCTCCCCTCTGACATCCCAGCCTGGCTTTAGGGTCAAAGGTCCCTCGGGCAAAAACCATCCTCAGCTCAGCAGCATGTCCCTGGACCAACCACCCAACAGGACAGAGGAGTGAGGGGAGAGAAGAGGCAGAGCAGTTTCTGCAGCCTTGCCCTCCTCCCTGCCCTCCCAGCTGAGGGAGGCCCTGGGGGAGGAGAGGGATGGCTGTGGGGGGTGGAGTGTGGCTCTGTCTGCTGTGTCTAGGCTGGTGATGGCGAACCTACGACACGCATGTCAGAGGTGACACGCGAACTCATTTTTTTGTTTGATTTTTCTTTGTTAAATGTCATTTAACTATATAAAATAAATATCAAAAATATAAGTCTTTGTTTTACTATGGTTGCAAATATCAAAAAATGTCTATATGTGACACGGCACCAGAGTTAAGTTAGGGTTTTTCAAAATGCTGACACGCCGAGCTCAAAAGGTTTGCCATCACTGGTCTAGGCCTTTCTTCTCCAGAGAGTTCTGCTGTCCTCTCTGTGGGCAAGTCTGTGATGCCCGAGGGTGCTCCTGGGAAGGCAGGGACAACCAGTCCACCCGCCCCACACATGCTGGCCAGCAGGTCGGCTGGGCGCCTGGTCGGCCGGGTGGGTAGCTATGCTCATCTTGGTGCAGAAGTTAGGGGCATCCCAAAGGAGATGCATCTTGGAAGGTCAGTTTCTAACCTTCCTGTAGCTCCTTCCAACCCTCCTGGTCCGCGTAGATGTGGGATGCAGCCTGTGGGGCCGCGCCTGAGCACGGGGTTGGGGCTGCCCCGGGAGCTCCCGAAACACGCCAGCCCGTGTCCATCAGGCACGAATCCCAGGCCACAGGGGCACCAGGCTCAGCCGTCACCCCCAAACCGGCTGCCCAGCTCCGATCGACCCCAGCGGACACGGTCCCCTCACCTGTGGCAGCAACGTGTCACCCCTGCGCCTACATACTGGCCAAGCCCACCGCTACCCACGGCATGAAACACCCAGACATCTGCCCACCTTGAGAACAGGGCACTGACAGCCTCTTCTGTTTAAAGGCACAGGTGGCCCATCTCCCCATCCACACTGTCGTCATGTCCTACCCAGTTCTAGCCACGGCGCGGCCCTGGCATCGGGCTAAGCCTGAATCTCCTTGTTCCTATCCCATCGGATGAAGCCTGGCCTGGCCCAGCCTGGCCCCCTCCGCCTCCCCAGGGTCCAATGAGGGGTGAACCAGCTTCCTCTCAGCCGTCTTCAACCTCAACTGCAAGTCCAGGGAGAAGGGCAGCGCTGACCCCCGCTGTCGCCCCCCCCCCCCCCCCCCCCCGCACAGTGCCTGGACCGTAAGGCCAGCTGTGCACTAATTCACAATCAGACCTGGGAGCCAGGAGGGCCCAGGGCCGCAGCAGCCGACTGTCTCTGGGGCCCTGGAAGCCCCAGGGGACCACTCTGGGAGGCCGGCTGGGTCTCCCGTCACAGACACGGGTTCCCGGCCGTGCACCTGGGAGGAGACGAGCAGCTTGCAGAAAGCGGGTGTGGCCGAGCTGCGTGTCGGGGGCTTTGGAGCCAGCGCTGGGCCTGTCCGGCCTGAGGTGCTACTGGCCCACAGCCGCCTCGGTGTGGGTTCCCCGCTGCCCCTCTGGGAAGGCCCTGCTCCCCAGGGAACATCCCGTCCCTCCTGGCAGGTAGCCCCAGAGCACGAGGGGTTCAGGACTTCGGAGGTGGCGACACCCCGTCCCAGGTGTGGGCC
The DNA here is from genome assembly GCF_963259705.1 of Myotis daubentonii. NCBI lineage: Eukaryota > Metazoa > Chordata > Mammalia > Chiroptera > Vespertilionidae > Myotis > Myotis daubentonii. The sequence goes on from NC_081840.1 coordinate 3,401,518, forward strand.
CAGGGCCCCTCACTAGTTGTGCTCACCCCCCAGTTGCCCTTTCCCAGGGAGGCATTCTCCTCCATCTTCTGCTGCCCAGACTCGGGGGTCCAGGAGGGAGGGGGTGGGCTGCCTTTCTCCCGGGAGCAGGGTGCCCCAGGCGCCAGGCGGCGGTATAACAAGCGCCCTGCCTTCTGGACCGCAGCCCCTGCCTGCACTGCTGGTGGGCCCGCCCAGCTCCCAGCCCCTGCAGGGGGGAGGGGGGGGAGGGCGGGGATGGGGGGATGGGGGGATGGGGGAGTGTGTTCCCCCGCCGAGCCCCTCAAGCCCCTCTGTGACTCTGCCTTCTACTTGGGTCCCACATCGTCTGTGCTCCTGTCTCCTCCCTTCCCCGTGTGCCCCGTTATGGAAGCTGTGCTTCAGGGGCCCAAAGGGAACCCCGATGCTTCCACTGGGGGGGTGCCCCTCCCCTCGGCCCCCTCCCCCCTCCATCCCTCCACACCGCCTCCTCCTCCCTGCAGTCAGGCCCCAGTGGCCCAGCGTGGCAGCCTCTCTCCCCATGGCCCAGGAGCCCTGCGGCACAGCAGGCTTGGGGGGCCCAGGACCCTGCCTCGGCCTCCTCCCGCCTAACTCTCAGGCTCTCGTCACTCTTCCTCTTCCCCCTCGTTCCTGTCGGGACTGCAAGATACAAAGCTTTTCTGTTGGTTTCACGTTTCCTTGAGTTTCTGGTGATCCCTGCGGCCCACGTCCATGAGCTCTGAAGGCGCGGTCTCCTGTCCACAGAGCGCCCGCGGTCCCTCCCGCCCTCCGGGGCTTGGTGCTGCCTGTTCACGCACACTGGGCTTTGCCGCTTCCTGCCCGCCTTCCCGACCCTGTCCTTTCAAAGCCAAGCCCGTCTCCTGTCAGGGCCTCCTCCAGGCAGGGACCTGGCTGCCCGTCAGCCTTCCAGCGCCTCTCCATCCCCCATCGCTGTCAGCACAGGGGAGATGCCCAAGGAGGGAACCTGAGCAAACACAGGACTGGACCAGGAGGGCGGCAGTGCACCTGGAGGAGGCCTGGAGGGGTGTGGGGGTGGAGGGGTGAGGCCTGGGAGGGGTGTGGGGGTGGAGGGGTGAGGTCTGGAGGGATGTGGGGGTGGAGGGGTGAGGCCTGGAGGGCTGTGGGGTGGAGGGGTGAGGCCTGGGAAAGGTGGGGGGTGGGGGTGGAGGGGTGAGGTGTGGGAAGTGGCTCCTGGCTCCTGCAAGGCCAGGGAGAGCACAGAGGGCGAGGTCCCACAGACAGCACCCTGGGTCCCTCTGAGGGGAGGGGGGGGGGCGCTGGCTCAGGACCTGCCCAGCCAGCCACGTGCTCAGGTCAGGGAGTGCCCGCGCCCACCTGTGCCTGAACCCCCAGGAGCCGCGGTCCTAGCCACAGGGGTCCGTGGGAGCGGAGCCACCAGCCCGGAGGACATAAAAAGCCCCTCTTGCCAGGATTGGCCCTGCCCGGTGCTCACGCGTGTTGCCATCTGCCTCTGCTGCGCCTGCCCCAGGCTCCCACCTTCCGGCAGGGGCTGGGGAGCGGCACGGGGCACACCACGGGGAACTCAGTCCGGGAGGCCCCCAGATGGACCCCTGGCTGGCTCTGCCGGCTCCTGGGAGGGTTAGGTCTCTGTCCCCCAGAGCCTGGCCTGGAGCAGGCGGGTCCCATCTCGCATCTCAGCCCAGGGGAGCCCTCTTGGCTGCCCCGTCCCCCGCCAATGCTGCCTCCATGCCTCGGTCTGCTGGGAGCACACTCAGGATCCCACTTCAGTTTTACAGACGGCCCCTCCCCCTCCCCTCACACACATCCCCCCCCCCCGGATTTATTTTTAAGGAAATAATAACAACAGCAATTAGCGATTGCCTTGCATGGTTCCAGTAGAGGAGCAGTGTGAAGGACAGCCACGCGGGACAGCTCCTCCAGCCTTGCTTGGAGGGGGCGGGAGACAGCTTGGCAGGAAGACAGCCCACCCAGCGCGGGCTTGGGGGTCACCCTCGGGCCTCTGCACCCTGGGGCCCTGAGCTCGAGGTGGGGGGGGTGGCCGGGCGGGGTTCAAGCGCACACTCCAAAGGGAGGGACATCAACATCGACAGACAAGCTAACAGATCAAACACTTCAAAGAGAAGCAGAGCGCCCTGAGGAAGCTAAGCGAGCGGCCCCCAGTCCCCACACCGGGGACGCAGGCTCCTCCTGGCCCTGCGCGGGGCTGGGCCGCCATCCGCATCCCAGCCCAGAGCCGGGACGTCCTCAGGGACCACATGACCAGTCACTGTGCTCTCCGTGCCCAAGCACTCACAGGGGCTAATTAGCGCTTTTAATATGCAAATCAGAGCCCGGCAGATTAAATCTAGGAGAAAAAAAACAACCCAGCTGGTGAATATGTTATTTTAATTATTACTCCAAAGAAAATATGGGCTGGCTTAAGAGGATGGCAGGCAGGCGGGCGGGGCGGGAGGAAGGGCCTTGGTGAAGGGGAGGCACCCTGCTGGGAAGGGGCTGGGAGACCGCTGGTGGGGGTGAGGGCCCAGGAGGGGACCGGACACTTTCCCCCTGGGGCTCAGTTTCCTCATTGGTAATATCTGGAGCTTGGATAAGATAATTTCATTCATTCATTCATTCGTTCGTTCATTCATTTATTCAGCAGATATTTCCTGACCACCTGCCTGCTGCATGCCCGGTGCTATGCCAGCAGCAAGGTCCCTTTTTATTTTTATTAAATATATATATTTATATATAATGATTTCAGAGAGGAAGGGAGAGGGAGAGAGATAAAAACATCAATGATGAGAAAGAATCACTGACCGGCTGCCTCCTCCCCCCCTACCCTACTGCGGGTCGAGCCCCAAACCTAGGCATGTGTCCTGACCTGACTGGGAATCGAACGGTGACCTCCTGGTTCATAGGTCAACGCTCAACCACTGAGCCACACCAGCTGGGCCCAAGTTCCCTTTTCAATGGGGCTTGTGTTGTAGGCGGGAGGCGGGCAGTCCACAGTAACACCCATAAATGAAACCAGCCCAGCCGATGGGTGCTGAGAAGGGAACCAGGAAGCGCCCGATGGGTGGCAAGGAGAGGCTCTCCTGAGAAATGCCACCGATGCCCTGGCCGGGAGGACCAGGAGCCAGGGGTGTGACAAGCACAGTCCCCGGACACGGAGAGTCCCCAGGCCCCGGGGCCCGGATCATCTTGGATGATGGGAAATAGAGGAGCCGGGAGATGCAGGACATCCTCAAGGTGAACAGGAAAATTCAGGGGAGCTGATCTGACTGTCTCATTTTTCCAACGAGGTTCAGGACGGAAGGCTGACTGGGGTCCTCGTCACTTTGGCTCCAGGGACACAAGACACTGACCCAGTAAACCCAGGAGATGATTGTCAGGGAGGCAGGGGGGCTCTGCATGGAATCTCCTTCCCGTGAGAGCGTGTGTGTGAGAGAGTGTGTGTGTGAGTGAGAGAGAGCGTGTGTGTGTGCGAGTGTGTGTGAGTTTGTGTGTGAGTGTGTGTGAATGTGTGTGAATGTGTGTATGTATGTGTGTGTGAGTGTGTGTGTGTGTGTGAGAGAGCGTGTGTGTGAGTGAGAGAGAGCGTGTGTGTGTGAGTGTGTGTGAGCTTGTGTGTGTGCGAGAGTGTGTGTGAGTATGTGTGTGAGTGTGTGTGAATGTGCGTGAATGTGTGTATGTATGTGTGTGTGAGTGTGTGTGTGAGAGAGAGTGTATGTGTGTGTGAGTGTGTGTGTGAGAGAGAGTGTGTGTGTGTGAGAGAGCATGTGTGTGTGTGAGAGAGAGAGAGAGCGTGTGTGTGTGAGAGAGGGCGTGTATGTGTGTGTGAGAGAGTGTGTGAGTGTGTATGTGAGAGAGCGTGTGTGTGTGAGAGAGAGCATGTGTGTGTGTGAGAGAGAGAGAGAGAGAGCGTGTGTGTGTGATAGAGAGCGTGTATGTGTGTGAGAGAGAGAGAGAGTGTGTGAGTGTATGTGAGAGAGCGTGTGTGTGTGTGTGTGTGTGTGTGTGTGTGTGTGTGTACCCGTGCGCAGGTGCACACAGCCGGCGCCCTTGGCTCTAACCTAACGTTCAGCGCCTGCGCCCTTGAGAGCTCCAACACTTCCTAACGGGTTCTCACCCTCCAGCTGGAGAGCGGGCCCATTGCCCGTGTCCCCTGACGCCGACACGCGAAGTCCGCCGGCTGTGCCGACAGGCTTGCTGCTCCGACGTCCCGGCCTGGCGTCCGGCTTCCTGCGTGCCTTTGCCTTTGTGGGAAATGACAGAACAAAACGTGGAGACCCAGGTGTGTCGTAGCTCTAGTCACATGCGGGGGGGGGGGGGGGCGAGTCCCACTTTCTTGGGAACAGGAGCAGACAATGGACAAACAAAGGAGAAATGTCTTCCTCTCCCCACTCTGCCTGGAGGCAGCGGGGAAATGCTTTGTACAGGGCGAAGGAGGGGAGGCCGTGCATGATGAATGAAAGCCACAGAGGAGAGAGAGAGAGAGAGAGAGAGAGAGAACAAGATGTGGCTCATTGACCCGTGAACCAGGAGGTCATGGTTCGATTCCCGGTCAGGGCATGTGCCTGGGTTGTGGGCTCGATCCCCGGTGTTGGGTGTGCAGGAGGCCGCCGATCAATGATCCTCTCGCATCATTGAAGTTTCTATCTCTCTCCCTCTCCCTTCCTCTCTGAAATCAATAGAAATATATTTAAAAAAACAACAACACAGAGACACCAGAGAGGAGAAAGCCGGTGTCAGAGAGGAGGGGAGCAGAGAGAAGAGACAGAGCAGAGAAGGAGCAGGAGGAGGGGGGAGGAGAGGAGGCAGGAATGAAGGGATGAAGGAGGAGCATGGGGAGAGGAAGGCAGAGAGCAGCGGGGGGGGGGGGGGGCGTGGGTGGGACACCCCCGGTGCAGGCGGGTGGCGGGCTCCAGGGCCAGCTCCCACCTACACACCTCATTCAGCGAGGCAGGCTGTCCACAGCGCCCACGGACAGCTGCAAGGACTCAGATGCCTGCCTTTCAAGGAAACACGTTTGCAGAGCATATGGGTGCCTCTGGCTCCTGCATCCCATCGGGAAGAAAGGCCAAGGGCCTGGCTGCACCCCAGGGCTGGACGATGGCTGTGGCCAGAGAGCAGGCTCCAGTGCCCCAGGTTCCTGCGAGTGGCCCTGGGCAATCACACCTCACGCTGCACAACCTCCCCCTGGAGGAGGCACTGCTATGCTTGGCCCCATTTTAAAGATGCGCCCTAGCTGGTTTGGCTCAGTGGATAGAGCATTGGCCTGTGGACTGAAGGGTCCAGGGTTTGATTCCGGTCAAGGGCACATGCCCGGGGTTGCAGGCCCAATCCCCAGTAGCGGGCATGCAGGAGGCAGCCGATGAAAGATTCTCTCATCATTGATGTTTCCATCTCTCTCTCCCTCTCCCTTCCTCTCTGAAATCAATAGAAATATATTTAAAAATAGTAATAAAGATGAATGAAATGAGGCTTTGACAGTTGGAGTCACCTGACCCAGGTCAGATGGTTGCAGCAGAGACCAGCTGGCCTGCAGAGCCTAAAACAGCTACTATCAGGTTTTTTACCGAGAGCATTTGCCCACCTTGTCTTAGAGCCTCGCCGTGGCCCGAATGTTCATGTTCCCGCAAGTTTGCATATTGAAATCCAAAAGCCCTACAGGGCGGGACCTGGACGTGGGCCCTGCCCCAGCCCACCCCTCCTTGAGCACTGATTTCTCTATTATTTTGTACAGATGTACCGAAGTAGGACATTTTCATGACATCCGCTTAGGTGAGTCTACAATTCGGGGATGTTTATTTACTGAATTTATAGAGCTGTACAATCATCACCATAATCCAGTTCTTTTTTGGGTCCATCCTCACCCAAGGATATTTTTTCCATTGATTTTTAGAAAAAGTGGAAAGGAGAGAGGGAGGGACGGGAGAGAGAGAGAGAGAGAGAGAGAGAGAGAGAGAGAGAGAGAGAGAGAGAGAGAGAGAAACATCAATGTGAGAGAGACACATCAATTGGTTGCCTCTCGCACGGGCCCTGACTGGGGCCAAGGATCAAGCTTGCAACCGAGGTACATGCCCTTGACTGACATCGAACTCTCAACCCTTCAGCCCACTGCCCGCACTCTGTCCACTGAGCAAACCAGCCAGGGCATCCATACCCCAGTTTTAGAAACATTTTCTCACCCTAATAATCCCGCCAGGGCCATTTTCGGTCAGAGCCCGCTCCCACCCGCAGCCCATGACAAGCACTGACTTGCTTTCTGTTTCCATCCGTGCTGCCTGTTCACTGTCAAAGGAATCATCCGATATGTGGTCGTTTGGTTCTGGCTTCTTTCACGTTGCACGGTGCTTCTGCGGTTCGTCCCGGGCGGCATGTCTGAGGGGCTCCTCTATCTTTATCGCTGCGTGTAATTCCACTGTGAGGATGGACCACGTTTTGTTTATCCACTGGCCAGGGGATGGACACCTGGGTTGCTTCTGGGTTTGGGGCCATGATGAGTAACGCCGCTATGAGCATCCACGTACAAGTCTTTGTATGGACACCGGCTTTCATCCTTCTTGAATGAAGACCTAGGGATGGAATTGCTGGGTTGTAGGGTAAGTTTATGTTTAGCTTTGAGCTTTTTTTGTGTGTGTGTGCCCCACTGGTTTAAAAAATGGCGGCATATCCTCCCCAGCAGTGTGCGAGGGTTCTAGTCTGCCCAGGTCCCTGCCAAGCTAGCCATTGTCTTTCTGATTATAGACTTTCTAGGGGGTGGATAATGCTATCTCATTGTGGCTCTGATTTGCATTTCCCTAATGACTAATGATGTTGACATTTTTCATGTGCTTATTAGCCATTTGTATATCTTCTTTGGTGATGTCTGTTCAGTTTTGTCTATTTTTAAATTGGTTTTTTTGTCTTCTAATTATTGAGTGGTAAGAGTTCTTTATGTATTCTAGATACAAATCCTTTATCAAAGATATGATGTGAAAATATTTTCGCCCAGTATATGTGCTCTCTTTTCATTTTTAAAACGATGTCTTTAGCAACACAAATGCTTTTCATTTCTGATGAAACTCAGTGTACGAGTTTGCCATTGTATGGATTGTGCTTTTGGTGCTGAATCGAGCACTCGGCCTAATGCAAGGCTCAAAGGCTTTCGGTAAGTTATCTTGTAGAAACGTTACAGTTTCAGTTCATATGCTTAAGTTCACGATCCATTTTAAACTACCTTTTGTGTATGGTGTGAGGTAAGGTCTGAATTCTTCCTTTGGCCTATGGATACCCAACTGCACCAGTTCCATCTGTTGAAAAGACCTTTCTTTGCCCACTGATTGGCCTTGGTCCCTTTGTCAAACACCCATTGATCATAAACGTAATAGTGTAATAATCTGGACTCTCAGTTCTGTTCCATTGATCCTACCCTTATGTCAGTACCACATGATCTTTTGTTGTTAACACTCACCCGAGGGTATTTTCTCATTGATTTTTAGGGAGAGTGGAAGAGAGAGGGAAAGACTGAGAGAAACATTGATGTGAGAGAAACACATCTATTGGTTGCCTCCTGCACGAGCCCTGACCAGGGCCCAAGCTGGGGAGGAGCCTGCAACCCCGGTACATGCCCTTGACCGGAATTGAACCCGGGACCCTTTGGTCCGCAGGCCGACGTTCTATCCTCTGAGCCAAACCGGCCAGGGCTGTACCACATTATACTTATAGAATGACTTTATACAGTAGCATGTTTTGAAATCAGGTACTGTAAGTGTTTTGTTCTTCTTTTGAAAAATTGTTGTGACTGTTCTGGGCCCTTTGCCTTTCCATATGAATTTTAGGATCAGCAAATCCATTTCTACAGAAAAAGCCTATTGGGATTTCGATAGAGATTATGCTGAATGCATAGATCAATTTGGGTCGAGTTGTCATCTGAACAATATTGAGTCTTCTATCCATGTGCATGGAATCTCTATTTATTTAAATTTTCTTCAAATTGTCTCTGCAGTGTTCTACAGTTTCAGTGTGCAACACAAACCTTACATTTTTTTTTTTTTTGGTTAAATTTAGTCCCAAGTATTTTATTCTTTTATTGTAAGTGGAATTTTTAAAAATTCCATTTTCAAATTGTTTGTTGTTAGAATATAGAAATACAATTAGGTTTTTTATATTAATTGTATATCTTGCTGAACTTGTGTATTCATTCTAGCAATGTTGAGTGTGTGTGTGTATTTCTTAGGCTTTTCTACTTATAGAATCATGTCATCTGTGAACAAAGACTGCTTTATGTCTCTTCCACTGTGGACGCCTTTTAGTTCTTTTCCTTGCCTAACCACTCTGCCTCGAGCTGCCAGCATGATTTTGAATGGGATGGGGAGAATGGGTGTTCTTCCTTGCTCTGATTTTAGGAGGAAAATGTGAAGTCTCCCCACTATGCATGATATTAGCAATAGGCTTTGTGTAGCTGGTGTTTATCAGATTTTGGAATTTCCCTTCTATTCCTACTGTGTAGAGAGTTTTTATCATTCCTGTTAGATTCTGTAAAATATTTTTTCTGTATTTTAGATTATCACATGGTTTTTTTTGCCCTTTATTCTATGAATATAGTATATTACATTAATTGATTTTCAACCTTGCATTTCTGAGGAAAATCCAACTAGTGAATAATCTTTTTTTATACATTGCTGGATTTGCTTTGTTAATATTTTGTTGTTAACATTTTTTACATATATTCATGAGGTGTGTTGGTCTATAGTTTTTTCTTCTCTTGTGATGTCTTTTCTGGGCTTTCTGCCTAAAAGAATGAGTTTTCAGACAGAGCTTGATATTCATTTATTTTAAAAATATTTCATAGAACTCACCATTGAAGCCTGGGAAGATTTTTAAATTACTAGTTCTTTTTCCTACTAATTATAAATCTATTCAGAAGTTCTATGTTTTCTTCAATCAGTTTTGGTGACTTGTGCCTTTCTAGAAATGTGTCCATTTCACCAGAGTTGTGCCCTTTATTGGCATAAAGTTGTTCATAAGGTCTTCTAATTTTTTTAAATTTCTGGTTAATGATGTTCCCTTTCGCATTCTTGATCTTGGTAATTTGTGTCTTCTCTCTTTTTTTCTTGATCAGCGCAGTTGAAGGTCTGTCAACTTCGCTGATCTTTGGAAAGAATGAATTTTTTGTTTCTTCAGTGTTCACTGTGTTTTATATTTCACTGAATTCTGCTCTCATCTTTATTATTTACTTCCCTCTGTTTCCTTGGGGTTTAGTTTGCTCTTTGTTTTTTAGCTTCTTAAGGTAGAAGCTTTAGTTATTATTTTGAAACCTTTATTCTTTTAAAACATAAATGTGTAAAGCTATACATTGCCCTCTAAGCATTGCTTTAGCTGCATCCTATACATTTTGCTATGTTTTACTTTCATCTAATTATATTTTTGAATTTCCCTTGTGGGTTTTTTTTTTTTTTGACCCATGGGTTATTTAAGACTGTGCTATTTAATTTCCAAATATTTGGGATTTTCCAAATTTCTTTCTGTTTTGACTTCAATTTAATTCCATTGTGGTCAGAGAACATACTTTGTTTTCAATCCTTTTAAATTGATGGAGACTTAGTTTACGGCCTAGACCCGTGGTTGGCAAACCGCAGCTCGCGAGCCACATGAAGCTCTTTGGCCCCTTGAGTGTGGCTCTTCCACAAAATACATGTGCGGGGACTGCGATTGAAACTTCGTGGCCCATGCGCAGAAGTCAGTATTTTGTGGAAGAGCCGGTATTTTGTGGAAGAGCCACACTCAAGAAGCCAAAGAGCCACATGTGGCTCGCGAGCGGCGGTTTGCCAAGCTGCAGTTTGCCAACCACTGGCCTAGACTATCATCTATCCTCCTCCACATCCACATCCTGGAAACCATTTTTCTACTTTCCATTTCTACGAGTTTGGCTACTTTGGATAGCTTATAAGTGATATAAGTGAAATCATACTGGGTTTTCTCTTTATGACTGCCTTATTTCACGCTCTCTTCCTTTCCCTCCCTCACTCTCTCCTCCCCCCTTTTTCCCTCTCCCTCCCCCCCTTCTCTCTCTTTGAAGCCTGGCTACCTAGAGCTTTTTCTATCTCTGTAGCCTACCAGTGAGCCCATGATTGGTCAGAAGTTGTGCTCAAACACCTTGAGCAGGTAAAGGAATCCATTCAAAGTCCAAGCAGCTTTTAAGTCTGTCCCCATTTTTTCTTTCATGTCTTCTCAGCACAACTGTCGAGCCCACGGTCAGCTGGGTCATCCCGATAGTTGGGTTTTTCCTCCGTGGATGTGTCAGGAAGGCTTCCTCTTAGCGTTTCCTTTCCCTCATCTCCCTGGGAAGTGTCCGGCTGGTCTGCTGGTCATATTTGCCCCCGTGAGAACTGTAACCCCAGGAGAGCTGAACTGCTTGTCCTCCCTGTTCATTTGCCACTGAAATTGCTATTGTTACTGACAAGGCCACAGGGTGTGGGGGCCAAATCCAGGCATCCTCCTCTGCCATCAAAGCTGCCTGTTCTCACAACTCGCTCACCCCGTGCCCCCCAGGAGAGGGTCTGGGTGAAGGAGGGAGCACCCTCAGGCGAGAACGCCACATCTCCTATTATTCTTGTCCGTAGTTCAGTGGTTCTTCGTACACCCACTTCTCAACTTGGGGTGGAGCTCTGGCTCATGTATGGCTCTCTGAAGGGGGTTTTTGGTTATTTTGTCCCATTTTATCATTGCCCCTTGCTCTGCTGTGCACGGTGCCTGCCAACATTGGCCTCAGAGGGCTCGGAGTTAGAGATGCAGCCCTGGGAAACAACGAAGGACATTCACACGATCAAAACTTCCAGTAGGTCCCTAAGTGTGCAAATTGTACCTTTAAGAGTGGAGAGAGGAGCTGTGAGAATCTCTGGGTTGCTCATCTATCTACACATCCACACATCCATCCACCAATCTGCCCACCACCACCCAGCCATCCATCTCTCTACCCATCCATCCCTCTACCCATCCATCCATCACTCATCCATCCATCTCTCTATCCATCCATCCCTCTACCCATCCATCCATCACTCATCCATCCATCTCTCTACCCATCCATCCCTCTACCCATCCATCCCTCTACCCATCCATCCATCACTCATCCATCCATTTCTCTGCCCTCTGTCCCTCAACCCATCCATCCATCACCCATCCATCCATCCCTCTACCCATCCATCTATCCATCACCCATCCATCCATCCACCCATCCTTTTGTTTATGAAACCATTATCAAGTGTCACTCTGGCTTAGGCAGGAGCTCAGAGAACAAAGACAACCAGGATGAAGGCCTTGCTCCAAGGACAGCACACAGGAGGATGTCCCAGCGACGCCAGCACCCAACAGAGGTGGCATGACTGGGCTAGGAGGGGTGTGTTGGGGTGAAAGTGTAGCAGAGTGGGTGTTCTTCAGGCCTCTCCCCTAGCTTCTCTGGCCCCGGCTTCCTGCTCCTTACCCAGACACCACTGCGGCTGCGGCTCTCACCTCTAACCAGGAGCCACTTGGCTTCGAGGGAAAGGTCTCATCTGCCTCACGTCACAGAACTCGAGGCCGCAGTTCTTTATCGCGGCTGGGAACTGCCTCGCGCTCCCGCACAGCCCAGTGTCTGCGGACAGAGATAAGCCGTGTTTCCACACGTTTGTCTACAAAATTAATGATCTCCAGCTACAGTAAAACCGTCAGCTCCCGTCACCGGTGGGGATCACAGGACGTTTTGAGCTTTAAACACACACACACACACACACACACACACACACACACACACACACACACACACAAAGCCCCCAGTGGCAAACAGTGCCCATGCTTTTATTTCTTCTTTTCCTTTGAGAGCGTTTGCGTTTGTTGGAGACACGAAGCTGTAAAAGGTTATTGTTGAGGCGCTAGGAGGAGGCGTTCCGGCCGCAGCCTTTGTTTCCCGGTGGGGAGAGGGGACGCCTGTCCAAGGTGCTCTGTGCGTCCCCTGCCCCCCGGGGCCTGGGCCCTGCACCCTCAGCCCGTGTCCTGTCCCCCAGCTGCCCGCAGGAGGGCCTCAGCCCAGACCTTTAAAAGCTGGCGTCCCCGAGCCCTGCCATTTCCCGGAGCCCCATCGGCACTTGCAGACGCCCTGGGTCCCTGCTCAGACTCTGCCTCCAGCTCCCGCCCTGCGCCTCTCTGACTCCTGGGAACCTTCGAGGTAGGAAGATGTCGGGGCGCAGAGCAGGGGTGCACCTGTGGTTACGACACCGAACGTCCACTCGATCTCACGTGGGCCCCACTCCAGTCCTGACCGCCCAAGACTCCAGCGTCCGAGGGGTTGATTCTGGCCAGAAGACCCCCCACCCTCACCCCTGGGACCCTGCTGTGTCCCTAACGCTGGTGTCTGTTCTGGCCCCTGCTGGTCGGTAACTAGACTGAATGTCAGGCCTGGTGAAGGGCCTGGGCTCGGAGCCAGCCTGTCTGGGCTGAAACCCTGGCTCCTCTCTGTCTGTGACAGCGGGCAGGCTGTTGAACTCTCCGAGCCTCAGTCTTCCCATCTGCAAATGGGGGTACATGCATGCGCCGCGGGGGTGCTTGGAGAGTCCCACCAATACAAACGCCCCGGTTTCTCTCTCACCACCCTCCCTGCTCCCCCCCGCTTTCTCTCCATGTCCCTCACGGACAGGGAGCGCCCCTGCGGCCGGCCTCGTCCTTGCGCTGCGCACAGCCACACCCAGGCCTGCTCAGAACCAGAGGTTCTCGCCCTGGAGCCACGCTGCTGCTGCTGCCTCCTCCCAGGACATGGCCCTGCCTCCTCAGCGCCAGCTCTGGCCTCTGGCCCCACATGGTCCCCGCGGCCAGGGCACCGCCGGCCCCTCGGTGCCTGCCTGTGTGGGACTGGGAAGAGGTGGCCCCTCTGGGTACGCACAGGACGGGGGACTGGGCCCGAGGCTGTATCAGGCTCCCTTCGCCTTGGCCACCCGCCTCCATGCAGTGCACGCCCCGTGCAGCTGTCCCTGCCCTCCTGCTGCCAACACGCAGGGGCATTGAAACAGAGCGCCCACGGGGGGGGCGAACACGGGAACAGGTAAAAGCAATAACTGTGACTTCTCACCCAAGCTTTGCTTTACGACTAAATAGCAGGGCGGATACAGTGTCCTGACCCTGAAAACCTATCACAAACCGTTTGCTGACAGCCTGCCACGCGCGGGCCCAGGATCCAGGCTGCCCCCCCCCCCCCCCCCCCCCGTCCTGGGCCGGGGTGACCGGGACCTGAGGGAGGTGGCGTCCGGGAGAGAGGCCGCTGCACAGACCCGGAGCTGCAGCCCCGACCAGGCAGGTGTCTGCACTGGGTCCAGGGCCAGACGGTCCATCCGGGGTGAAAACGAGGAGCGGGGAGCCCTCCTGCCAGGCCTCGTAGAGGAACTCAGCTCCTACCCGGCCCCTGCAGCCTGCCTGGAAGCCCCCCAAACAGAGCGTGTTCTATCTTTCCGGGGCTGAGGCCGAACCCTGACCTCTCAGCCCGGCCGCCCTGGATGGGAGCCGCTGGGAGTGGACAGCCCTCCCTGTACCGCCTCGCACGTGTGACCCAGAGCCTGTGCGGGTGTGCGGGGGGCGGGCGTGGGGCACGCGGCTGAGCGCCTTTTGCCCACGCGGGCTCCTGGGACGGACCTTTTGCTCGGTATTAACGTGGAAGTTTCCCTGAAAAGACGCCAGCTGTGGTCCTGCCCAGGTTTATTCAGACGGGACCTTCCCTGGGTCAACTTAATGCTTAACTACTACTTATTATCCCATCAGTCTTCAGGGACAACCCATGATCTAATTGCCCAGCATTTATGTTGCCTGGTAACCACAAATAGAGAATAATAGTCCTTAAAGGGGCAGCGTGGAATTTCATGCCCCTGCAGTGAAGTACACTTCATTTCCCAGAGCACCCTGTGTTTTTTAATTCAGTGAATAAAAATGTGTAATGAATAATTAATTATGTGCTTGGAGGCACAATAGCTGCCTCCTCTTGAATATTCATCAGGGGCATTATTAATTCACTAGCGATCCCAGGGAGGAGCGGGACCGGCTTTTAGCTTAGCTGGAGGACTTTAAGATAATCCTGTGCAGCACGCGCAAACTTTAGCGCCGACTTTTCTCCGGGAGACCCTCTCTGGGTAATTTTCCTCCTCTGAGAACATGTCGCCGTGGCCCGGGGTCCCGTGGAGCCGGCGGGACGCGCAGGCCACCAGTGATCGTGAAAGGGCCCCTCTGGACCTCCCGCCTGGAAAGCGCGTGAATGGCCAGGCCTGCTCTTCCCCGCTGCCCCGAGCGGCTCATGGGAGCCAGAGGCCTGGCGACAAAGGCGGGGCCGTGCTCGCGTGCGGGAACGAAAGCAGAGAGCGTGTTCCTCAGACAGCTCTGCCCTTTCCCACTTGGGGACTCCCCTGTTGTGGAGATGGGATGGCAGCCTCTCCCTCTGCAGCCTCTGGGAGGCACATCCAGTCCGCCCCAGGCGCCGGGCAGCTTGCGTGGCTCCCCTGGGCCAGGTTTGTGTCCGAGTCAGGACTGGAATCCGGCCTCTGAGCCTGCTCGTCCAGTTTCCCTAGACACAGCTGTGGCCACACGCCGTGAGAAAGGTCCTGTCCTAAGTTTCCTCCTGAAGTTTCCTGCGAGCGATCTCACCTCATTCCTCACTTAGCCTGTGGTTATCTTCCTGCCTACCCCACTCTCCCTCCCCCTTTCTTTTCTGTTAATGTGACCACTACATCCCGCAGGCGACGTGGCCCCAGGTAAAAGAGCTCACTGCCCTGCTTCCCTTGCAGCTAGAGGGGGTCATGTGACTAAGTTCTGGCCAATGAGATGCATGCAGACGTTGCTGAGCAGAGCTTCTGTGGGGCATTCTTAAATGGAGGTGGAGAGGGAGTCCTGTTTGCAGTTTAGCCTCGCTTCTCTCCTCCGGCCTGCACTGTAGATGAGACGGTTGGTGCTCTGGCAGCTATCTCAGACCATGAGGTGACCCTGAGGATAAAAACAAGGTGCTTGGAAGTTGGGTAAGAAATACAGAAAGAGCCCAGATCCCTGGCGACCATGGAACTAGCATACCAGCCCAGAATCTTTCTGTTAACACACACAGAAGCCCCGGCTAGCCTCGTGGAGGAGGAGGTGCCACACAGAGGAGAACTGACCCCGAGCCAGCAGCCAGCACCAGCTTCCAGATGTGAGGGAGGCTGCAGCCCGGACCAGTTAGCTCAAAGGCCCCCCTGCACCAAACGCAAATTTGGAGGTATGTGTAACTCCATCTATTGGAAAAAAAATCCGCATTATTAACCAGTACACTGGATACATGTCCAATTGTTTTGTTATTTTTCCTAAATATGTTTTTTATTGATTTCAGAGAGGGAGAGAGAGGGAGAGAGAGAGAGAGAAGCATCAACAATGAGAGAGAATCATTGATGGGCTGCCTCCTGCATGCCCCCCAATGGGGGTCGAACCTGCAACCTGGGCATATGCCCTTGACCAGAATTGAACCCGGGACCCTTCAGTCCGCAGGTGGATGCTCTATCCACGGAGCCAAACCAGCTGGGGTTGTCCAGTTGTCTTTAAAACACAGCCCAAACAAGCAGATTTTCAACCGGGTACATCCTGCTTGTCTTACATTCCCTGAGAAACTGCCCAACATCTGGGGGTGAAGATAAGGGGAACCCTTTGGCTATCCGAGCCCGAGTGGATGCTGCCCTTTGAAGTTCTGTGACTGGGCACATAAGACCCCTCTCCCACCCCCTCTCCCCTTCCTACCCTTCTGGGGAGGGGCCCCACCTCTCTTCTTCCCTTGCCTCTGAATGGGGTCCTGCTTGAGGGACTTCTCCTGCAGCAAACCTATGAAAGCCACACCCCAATAAAGCTGTGCACATGACTGCCACCTCCTGGTCATCTCGCCACCCCTCAGTCCCGGATCCCTGGCACTCACCCCGGGGGGGGGGGGGGTAGAGTCAGACCCCGAGAAAACGAGAAAAGCAGTGATGGGGGGGTTGTCCACCTGGCACCGTGGGAGAGGGCGCCCAGAGCTAGACGGCAGGGCGAGGCCGAGAGGAAGTCGGCTGGGGCCGGAGAGGGAACGGCTCCAGGAGCTGCATTGTGGGGAGAAAAGAGATGACAGGCTACAGCTGCGAAGGGTCACGTTCTCCAGGGGGTGTGGCCAGTAGCCCAGGTCCCTGTGTGGCTGTCGCTGCTCTCAACGGGACACTGTTCTGGGACCTGACCTTTCGGGTCCAGGTCTGTGTCTGAAACACAATGTACATCCTTCAAATTCTCTCTCTCTCTCTCTTTTAAAGCATTCTGTGCAAGAAATAAAGTTTCCTAGATTTCTCTCTCTCACCCAATTCTCGACTGCGGTACAGTGCATTTTAACAAGGGATGCAGCAGTAGCCGTGCCAGCCTGGCCTAAACGATGCTCATTTCCCCCAAAGGAGTCCCACGTTGATTGAAGTTTGCCGGGAAGCGAGGTGCGCGGATGTCTTAGATCATGGAAGACCGGCTTGCATCTGGTTCGGAGCTCGGGTGAGCCTCGGAGAAACACTGACGCGTGCCTCCTATTCCTGGGAGCACAGCATTGTGTCAATAACAACGGCAAGGGAGCAGCGAATTCGACACTCTTGGCTTGTTCTCCAGCCCGACCCCCCCACCCCCCACCCCCGTGTTTCAGGCAGGGAGTGGAAGAATCATGAATAATAAATATGGAGATAAGAGAATGAAACTGGGAAATCAATTTACTGCAAAATATTTGCATATTTTATTAAAAGAAACTGCGTCTGAGACTCAGAACAGGGCCGGAGGGTTTCTCTTTGACTTGATTTGTGTATGTCAAGCCCCTGGGAGGACCTGCCTGGCCCACTGGTGTCAAGGCCTCGTGGGGCATGAGGGTTCAGAGACCCTGAGATGTTGGCCCTAAGCCTCTTCTTTTACAGAAAAGGAGACTGCGGTCCGGAGGAATTACACGGTGGGGGCAGAGCCACGCTGACCCAGAGAGAGCAGATCTGCTGGATCCCACAAGGTTATTGAGTTCAGAGAGGAAGGGAGAGAGAGACAGAAGCATCAATGATGAGAGAATCGTGGGTCAGCTGCCTCCTGCACACGGGAGGGAGCCTGGCCGAGACCAGAAGAGATACCCCATGGAGCCCGGACTAAATTGCCCGCCTGGAATCAGAAGCAGAGTAAGTGGTCACTGTGTGAGCCACTCGGTGTTGGGATGAGTTGTTACGCAGCCAGAGCTGACTGGTGCACTTGGCACGGAGGAGAGGAAAGCTGGGGGCACTGAGGGCAGTCACCCCGACTCAGGCGGCGTAGGGGGCATAGGGGCTGCTTTGGGGGAGGTGCAAAGGAGGTGAGACTGCGGAGCAGGCGCCACGCCTCGGCATCCTCGGGGCAAGACAGGAAGTGCTGAGCAGTTGGAGATCATATGTCAGGGACCAAAAATTGCATGCAAGCAGAAAAAAAAAAAAGCCCCGGGTCTAAGGTTGTTATTTATAGCAAGAATTTAAACAGGGACGTTCTATCAGTTTTCTGAATTACTGACAGTTGCAGAAATGTTAATACAAATCTTTATAAGACTGGCCAGATGTTCGATATTAAACAAGCATCTGTTTTGTATAAAAGACTTTTTATGCCCCCGCACACTGCTTCTCTGTCTCTCTCCCCTCCTCACCCACCCGTCCTGATCCCATGGTGCATCAGGGCAATTGTTTTATTTAGTTTCTGAATGCCTGTGTCCACGGTGTCAAAAATACACCCCAAAAATTCACCCTGGGAAGGGTTAATCATGGCCTTTCTGGTGTCATATTCCGCACTTTACGTGTGGTGGTAATAGTTGTCATTAGGGCTGTAAGAATGTCTACTTATCTTTCTTAATCACATACTAGAAAGAAGTGCCTCTGAACACATATGTATTATTTAATCAAAGTCGCACAGTTATTGGCATTTGCGCTCCTCCGGGGCTGTGTTTATTTTCTGTTTGCAAGGGGGAGCGTTGCCTCCCGGGAGAGAGGGGGCCCCTGTCCGCACCCCTGTTCTTCGCTGTCAGAGCACGTGACCCTCGGTGCTATTAATATCAGAGGCTGAACACATGTTGTTACTCCCCACGCCCCCCTTTTGGCGGCATCTAGGAAAAGCATTTTTATTAACAAACTAGAGTCCCGGTGGACAAATTTGTGCACCAGTGGGGTCCCTCGGCCTGTGGGATCGGGCCAAAACCAGCTCTCCAACATCCCCCAAGGGGTCCTGAATTGTGAGAGGGTGCAGGCCAGGCCGAGGGACCCACAGGTTCACGATCCGGGCTGGGGAGGGATGCGGGAGGTTGGTTAGCCAGGGAGGGACTGCGGGAAGGCTCCAGGGCATGTCCAGCCCATCTTGCTCAGTCCTGATTGGCTGGACCCCAGCAGCAAGCTAACCTACGGGTTGGAGTGTCTTCCACCTGGTGGTCAGTGCACGTCATAGCAAGTGGTGAGTGGCCTTAGCATATGCTTTGATTGGTTGAATGGATGACCAGACACTTAGCATATTAGGTTTTTATTTTATAGGATAAAGGGTAAAACGCATGCCCCAGATGAACCCTGCAGCCTGGAGGAGGAGGGTTGGTTGGGACCTTTAGGGACGGAGAGCAAAGGGGGGCAGTGGGATCACTGTGCCTGCCCTGCGACGGTCCCCTTGCAGCATGCCCACTCCTCTGGCAGGAACTAGTGCATCCACAGGCCCCATGGCCCCGTTTTACAGATAGGCAAACTGAGGCTCCAAGGGAAGCACATGCTCAGAGGCCCTAAGCACGTGAGCTGGAAGCTAACTGCTCACTTGATTCTGATGCCCTGGGGTGTTCAGCATAAAGTCATGCACGCTCCCCCGCCAGCCCCGGCCACAGTGGCCACAAGCCAAGGTGACCGCTGAGCACTTGGAATGTGGCCGGTCCAAACTGAGCCAGGCTGTGTCAGATTCACGCTGGCTTTCCAGACCTGGTGCCAAAGCAAGATATGACATACGGCAGTAGTCATTTTAAAAAAATACTCAGGCTCTCACCTCCATGCCTTTGTTATTATTATTGATTTCAGAGAGGACGGGAGAGGGAGAGAGAGATAGAAACATCAATGATGAGAAAGAATCATGGATCGGCTGCCTCCTGCACGCCCCACAATGGTGGTTGAGCCCGAAACCCGGGCATGTGCCCTGACTGGGAATCGAACTGTGACCTCCTGGTTCATAGGCCAACGCCCAACCACTGAGCCAAACAGCTGGGCTATTTATTTATTCTAAGAATTCACACATAGCCACCATTAGAACCTAAGTGGTATTCACTATAAGGAAAATAAACTTGATTTCATGAATTTTAGTTAATGTTTTAACACACTCATCTCTTTCGTTACATGGATTCAGTGGACATGCATCGCGGTCCCCAGCCCCCTGCTCGGGTGGTGACAACCTGCGCACCCAGCCCTCACCGCTTCCCTCACCTCGCGCTGGCCGGGCTGCGTGACGCTGTGGCCCTTCAGCCCTTCGTGCGGCCCCTCGGGGGCGCTCCCGGGCCAAGGCCTCCGGTGGGTGTGTCCAGGCCCCACCTGGGGGAGGCGATCAGACCCGGGTACAGTTCCACCCTCTGCGGCTGACATTACAACAGCCCGGCATGCTCTGTGTCACACCAAACACAGCTCCCCGGGATCGGAACCCTCAGGCGGCGCTGCTTAATCACGTCCCGCCAGGGTTATGTGGGCGATGATTACAGTCGGGGAAGTCAAAATACAGCCCAGGCCGGGGGAATTGTTAAAGTGATTGAAACATGGAAATGAATCCGAGCAGAAAGGTCTAAATCTTACCTGGGTTAGCATTATTGTTATAATAAATAATCATAATAATCCCATACATTTTAGAGCTTACCAAATCCTTCTTATACATTACTTCGTTTGACTGGGTTGGCGAGAATAAATCTTAAGGCTTAATTTTTCTTGGAAATATCAATCTCTTCTCCTCCGTACTCCACCCGGCTGCCTTATTCATGGTCCCAAAGCACAGCGTCCCCATTGGCTCCCCAGCTCAGAAACTTGGAGCAACTTGCTGCCTCTAGAGAATAAACTCCCACCTCCTGATCCTGGCGTTCCAGACCGCCTGGAGCCTGCCCAGCCTCTGTCCAGCTGTGTCTCTCGCCTGTGTACCCGAGCACAGGTCTGCACCTCGCCTGTATAACCTGCACCTCGCCTGTGTATATCTGAGCACAGGTACGCACCTCGCCTGTGTACCCGAGCACAGGTCTGCACCTCGCCTGTATAACCTGCACCTCGCCTGTGTATATCTGAGCACAGGTCCGCACCTCACCTGTGTATATCTGAGCACAGGTGTGCACCTCGCCTGTGTATATCTGAGCACAGGTCCGCGCCTCGCCTGTGTATATCTGAGCACAGGTGCGCACCTCGCCTGTGTATATCTGAGCACAGGTCCGCACCTCGCCTGTGTATATCTGAGCACAGGTCCGCACCTCGCCTGTGTATATCTGAGCACAGGTGCGCACCTCGCCTGTGTATATCTGAGCACAGGTGCGCACCTCGCCTGTGTATATCTGAGCACAGGTCCGCACCTCGCCTGTGTATATCTGAGCACAGGTCCGCACCTCGCCTGTGTATATCTGAGCACAGGTGCGCACCTCGCCTGTGTATATCTGAGCACAGGTCCGCACCTCGCTTGTGTATACCTGAGCACAGGTCTGCACCTCGCCTGTGTATATCTGAGCACAGGTGCGCACCTCGCCTGTGTATACCTGAGCACAGGTCTGCACCTCGCCTGTGTATATCTGAGCACAGGTGCGCACCTCGCCTGTGTATATCTGAGCACAGGTGCGCACCTCGCCTGTGTATATCTGAGCACAGGTCCGCACCTCGCCTGTGTATATCTGAGCACAGGTCCGCACCTCGCCTGTGTATATCTGAGCACAGGTCCGCGCCTCGCCTGTGTATATCTGAGCACAGGTGCGCACCTCGCCTGTGTATATCTGAGCACAGGTCCGCACCTCGCCTGTGTATATCTGAGCACAGGTCCGCACCTCGCCTGTGTATATCTGAGCACAGGTGTGCACCTCGCCTGTGTATACCTGAGCACAGGTCCGCGCCTCGCCTGTGTATATCTGAGCACAGGTGCGCACCTCGCCTGTGTATATCTGAGCACAGGTCCGCACCTCGCCTGTGTATATCTGAGCACAGGTCCGCACCTCGCCTGTGTATATCTGAGCACAGGTGTGCACCTCGCCTGTGTATACCTGAGCACAGGTCTGCACCTCGCCTGTGTATATCTGAGCACAGGTGCGCACCTCGCCTGTGTATACCTGAGCACAGGTCTGCACCTCGCCTGTGTATATCTGAGCACAGGTGCGCACCTCGCCTGTGTATATCTGAGCACAGGTGCGCACCTCGCCTGTGTATATCTGAGCACAGGTGCGCACCTCGCCTGTGTATATCTGAGCACAGGTCCGCACCTCGCTTGTGTATACCTGAGCACAGGTCTGCACCTCGCCTGTGTATATCTGAGCACAGGTCCGCACCTCGCCTGTGTATATCTGAGCACAGGTCCGCACCTCGCCTGTGTATATCTGAGCACAGGTGCGCACCTCGCCTGTGTATATCTGAGCACAGGTCCGCACCTCGCTTGTGTATACCTGAGCACAGGTCTGCACCTCGCCTGTGTATATCTGAGCACAGGTGCGCACCTCGCCTGTGTATACCTGAGCACAGGTCTGCACCTCGCCTGTGTATATCTGAGCACAGGTGCGCACCTCGCCTGTGTATATCTGAGCACAGGTGCGCACCTCGCCTGTGTATATCTGAGCACAGGTCCGCACCTCGCCTGTGTATATCTGAGCACAGGTGCGCACCTCGCCTGTGTACCTGAGCCCAGGTACGCACCTCGCCTGTGTATATCTGAGCACAGGTCCGCACCTCGCCTGGGTATATCTGAGCACAGGTCCGCACCTCGCCTGGGTATATCTGAGCACAGGTCCGCACCTCGCCTGGGTATATCTGAGCACAGTACCTTGGGCCTCCTGGGTGCACAGCTCTGGTCCCTGTGTTGGTGCCTTTGTGCAGCAGCCCTCTCTTGTGGATGCCCTTCCCTGACCTCTGACCTCTCCCAGGCCAGCCTGCCCGTAACACGATAGTAGTGCTCACAACGCACATCCCCCACTCAGCTGTAAACAGCTCGGGGTGGTGGGCCCTCCCGCCAGCCAAGACTCTAGCCCAAGAGTTGGCCACACTTTTTCTGGAAAGGCCCAAATAGTGTATGTTTTAGGCTTTATGGACCCCATGACGTCTGTCACCTCGATCGATTCTGCCATCGTCTTTGGAAAGCTGACGTGGAGACCATCGGCCCGAGTGTGTCCAGCAAGACTGGGCGCTTCCAGCTGGGCTTGGCCGTGGCCCTAATCTGCTGGCCCCTGGCTTGGCCAAATGTCTCGCCAAGGGGTCGCATAAACGTTTGTGGGCTGGTGGGGGGCTGGCTGGTGGATGCATGAAAGAGAGAAAAGCGTGCGCGAGTTTGGGAGCTGAGTTGGCCTGAGTACACAGCCAGGGCCAGAGCCCGTGACCACCTAGCCACCTGCACAAGAGGGAAAACGGAGGTGCCCGTGCGGGGGCCATTCTCCCCTGGGCTTGGGGGCCTGGAAGGAGGGCTGGGGACACAGCAAGGCCAACCTCATGGGTAGGTGTTGTGGGGGTGGCCGGCACAGAGTGGTGGGGGCTCGCACAGCTCCGTCCGGACCCCACCTCCCCCTCCCTCATCACCCGGTAGAGTAAGAAGGCTGGTCTCGGGGTTGCTGCTCCCGTAGAGTTGGTGCCGCTCTGGGCATTGTGGGTACCAAGTAGTATCAGGCCAGGTTGCTTCCTGTCTGCCTTTTTTTTTTTTTTTTTTTTTAAATATTTTAGTGATTTCAGAGAAGAAGAGAGAGGGATAGAGAAACATCAATGATGAGAGAGAGTCATTGATCAGCTGCCTCCTGCACACCCCACACTGGGTACCGAGCCCGCACCCTGGGCATGTGCCCTGACCGGGAATCGAACTGTGACCTCCTGGTTCATAGGTCGAGCTCAACCACGGAGCCACGCCAGCAGGGCCTTCCTGTTTGTCTTTAGCCAACCCAGAGCCGAGAGAGTGGCCTCACATATCCCGCGAGCAGGCAGGAGCGGGACCTGAGGCATCTCACCGGCGAGACCAGCACCGTGTTGTGCGAGGAAGGAGCCAGG
This sequence comes from Myotis daubentonii, assembly GCF_963259705.1. Classification (NCBI taxonomy): domain Eukaryota; kingdom Metazoa; phylum Chordata; class Mammalia; order Chiroptera; family Vespertilionidae; genus Myotis; species Myotis daubentonii. Next base: position 3,424,713 of record NC_081840.1, read on the forward strand.
AGCCAGGAGTCAGCCCCTCGGACGAGGCCCGACTGCATTCCACCCTGGACCATGCGCGCCCTCCCGCCATCCTCTCAGCTTTTCCAGGAAGCAGCGGTTACAACCACGGCTCCCATTTCCCACGGGAGGGCTGCTCCAGGCCACACAGGGTGGGGCCGTCTTCCTTCCCCCGAAGCCACGCTGAGGCAGGGCCCAGGCAGCCCGTCTGCAGCCGGGAGCCCCCTGAACCCCAGCATCGCCGGCCCAGGGTGGGGCCCACTCCTCGGTCCCTTCACCATGACAACACCCGGGCTTGTCCACGGGCTCACCCGCCTCTCCCGGGGATGAGCAGAGCCCTCGCCCTTAGGCGCCTCCCTGTGCGGGGTGACCCCCTGTCACAGGGCTGGGACCAGGGACAGGGGGAGGTGAGGCTGGACGGGGACACGGCCATAAAGCAAGGTGAGCTGCTGGGGCAGGTGCAGGACGGAGGGCCCAGACAGGACCCACCACGGCATTTCCAAGCGGAAAGTGGGCTGTTTTCACATCTTCCCCAGGTCGCCAGGGGCCTGGGTGGCCACCTGAATCTCCTCTTCCTCCCTCCCTGTGAAGATACAGGGAAAAGGAAACCGAAGCCCACATTTCTTAGGAAGAAAGGGATCACAGTGACCGACCGACGCTGTACTCTCTCACCCACGGTTCTTTGTTTTTTTTATTCTCCTTCCACGGTGACCCCCGTGGTGTTTCTTGGTGCTCCTTTTTCTTTATTTGTTTGTTTTTTGTTAATCCTCACCTGAGGACATTTTCCCATTGATGTTAGAGAGAGTGGAAGGGAAGGGGGCACAGAGGGAGAGAGAGAAACACTGATGTGAGAGAGACACATTGGTTGGTTGCCTCGTGCACACACCCCAATGAGGAGGCTGGGGATTGAGCATGCAACTGAGATATGTGCCCTTGACCGGAATCGAACCCAGGACCATCCAGTCTGCCAGCCGAAGCTGTATCCACTGAGCAACACCGGCCAGGGCTCATCCACGGCTCTTTGAATAAAAATCCTTCCTTGGACGTACATATAATTCTAATAGTGCCTCACACTTGTTTCCCACACATGTGAAGAGCCGGAGGATAACTCCGAGAAGTTAAACACGGAGCACGAAGCTTTATTTTCTTATTCTGTCAGATGGGCAAGTGCAAGTCCAAACCATTCAAGAACGTTGGGAGGACAGCTCGAAACGCCACGATCCATTCGACACTCAAACCAAACACAGCGAAAGGGGCGAAGGCCGTCTCTTGCCTTCCTCTCCATCTTCCTGTTTCTTTCCCTTCGAGCGGATGAGAGGGAAAACGATCGAAGTAGGACACGGACAAGGAGGAGCCCACGGCGGGCAAGCTGTCCTTTCCTTTCATGATCCTGGGAGAGACAAGAAAAACAAAAGCATCCACTGGAAGTGAGGGGGGCCCACTCCTGAATTTCCTTTCTTTTGCCAAGACACCCACTAATCCCTGGATGACTTCTTCACTTCTCAAGCCTCCTCTCTCTCTCTCTCTCTCTCTCTCTCTCTCTCTCTCTCTCTCTCTCTCTCTCTCTCTCTCTCTCTCCTTCTTCCAATGTTTAAAGCCCTGCCTCTCAACTCTCAACATTTTAAAAATTCTTAATGATGCAGCCTGAGGTTGCCATGGCAACCGGTTTCCGCTCGGAGGCGGTGGTAGAGGCCTGTGATGGGGCTGCCATTGAAATCACAAATAATTTCCCTTTTCTGGCAGAATTAGGGAGGCTGTCTCCCGAGCTCCCCGGCGGCTTTCCCCGCCCCGAAGAAGCCGGTCCCACGCACGGAGACACCCAGGGTTGCATTTCCCTGGGACCTTCTAGAGCGTCCCCTCCACGGCAGACAGGCGGTCCCTCGGGAAGCACCACGCGCACGCCCTCCGGGTGTTTCCCTTCCTCGGCGTGAGACATGCTTCCGAGGAAGTCTGGCGACGTTTGATGGGTCCCCCCACCCCCTTTTTAATTGCCTTTGGTTTCCCGTTCTTAAAACAGCCAAGGTTCCTTCTCCTGGAGCCCGAGGACAGCTTGCCAACAGCCGTGGAGACACAGAGGAGCTGTTTGGGCCCGAGACTTGGCATTGGTGTCACTCCAGGAGGACTGCGTGGACCTGCCCGCCTTCTCCTCCACCCCAGCGGCCCCCAGCGCAGGCCAGGGGGCCGCCTTCTCTCAGTGCCGCCTCTTTTCCCTGACGCCTCGAACGAACCCAACCTGTCTCCCCCCGCTCGCCTGCGCTTCCTGAGGTGCGGGTAGCCTTTGGCGCCAAGCCAGCGAGGCGCCCTCCTGCCTCAGTTTCCATATGGGGCCAGTACGGCACCTGTCATCCAGGTGAGCTCAAAGCAAAAGCCAGTCCCGTGGTTCTGAGTCCTCAGGAAGGCCAAGAATGCTAACAAAGGAGTCAGGGTGTGGGGCAGGGAAGGCTACGGGCCGAGGCCAGACCTTGGACAGTTGAACGAGTGGGCGGGTGGGCGGGGGGCAGAGGGGTCCCCGTGTCCCTCCCATCACAGGGCAGCAGCGTGGGCAGGGAGACGGCCCTGCCTCCCAGTTGAGCACAGGCCTGATCACTGGTCTTGGACATTCTGATAGCGGAGACTGTCCTTGTGACCTCCAAGTGCCCTTGGGACAGGATGCCACCCAGGAATGAGGGGAAACACCCGGGGATCTGCCAGAGTCCCAGGGGAGAGTCCCACACGTGAGCGTGCGCTTGTGCGTGGGCCACGCCTGTGTGTGGAATACGCGGGGCTCTCACACGCTTCCCGGTGAGCCGCAACCAGGAGGTGCCAGGTCACTCCGTGAGATACAAGCGCCTCAGGGATGCGGCAGTCAACTAAACCGGGCGACCTGCATGCCCACCACCCAACGTCCCAGCCCAACCCAACGCACCCGCACCACCAGCTCCAGTTTGCCCGGCCCGAGCTCCCTTCTCTTTGTCTCCCCCACAGTCTCCTGAGATAAATGGAAGCCCCTTACCCCCAGCCCCCGCCCCCCTCCCCCCACATTCTTCCTTTTCAGCTGCTCAGACCCTCTCCACAGAGAGCCGGATCCGCCCCCTCGAGGTGACCGAGCGGCTCAGAGCCTGGCATGGAAACAAAGCCTGCCTGTTTGCTTGGAGAGCTGCCTCGCCAAGCCCTTCGCAGAGGCCTCAGTAACGCGGGAACAATGCCTGCCCCGCGGTCCAAGTCCGCACAACAGAAGGCAGCGCTCGCTGGGGGTCAAGGTCTCCCGAGGTGGTTGCCGAGAGCGCGCGGTAATGGCGGTGAAGCGCTCCAGCGGTGAAGACGCACTTACATGTGCGCGGGGAGCGCTTTTCCCTTTTTGTTTTTCGGACAAAGAGAAAACTGAAGTGGGCATTTCCCGTGAAACGCACACCCCTGTCCCCAACTTAGGCTGAGTGAGCGCTTGATCCCGGAGCGTGAGCGCGTCGCCGCAGGCGTGTCTCCAACAAAAGATCCTTTTGGCGGCTGAGAAGCAGACCTTGGACTTTGCCCCTCCTCCTGCCCGTGAAAGCGTTTCTCTCGCGGTGCCGCTTGCACACGGGGGCTCTCCGCCAGGGTCCGCACCATGTGGAAGTTTGGAGCCAAACTTGTAGATCGGGGAGGTGAGCTGCAGTGTGGCGCTGGGGCGGGGGTGGGGGAGGCCTGCTCGAACCCTTTCCTGGAGGGAAGGAGTCTAGTTCCGAGGGTGTGAGGTAGCAGACGGGACCCGAGGGAGCCCACAGGGTCGGACGTGTATCGGTTAGCTGTTGCTCCTCAGCGCTGCATAACAAACCACCCCCACACTCAGTGGGCAGCTCTGCATCCCTGTGGGCCTGGCACTGAGTGCGTGGTGGGTGGCTCTGCCCCACACGTGTTACTTCTGGGGCCCCAGGGAGAAAGGGCGGCAACACCCCCCTAGCCCCCCCGACTCCCTCCCGGGAAAGACTTCTTATGTGAGGGCCAAAGCAGAAGACAAGGTCTCTTAATGCTTAGGTTGGAGCTGGCCAGCTCACGCCTGGCCACAAGCCACGGGCCAGAGAAAGCCACATGGCCAGCCCAAGCCCACCGGTGCATGACGGGCTGTGAGGAGCCAGGGCCGGTCTTTTCATCCCCACATGCGACCACGTCTGCTGAGCACTCACCTGTCCCGTCTGTTTACACTGGCTCCTTACATGCACAGTCTGTTTTTTCTTCTCAGCAGCTGTGGGAACAGGAAGCATTATCCCCACTTTACAGGAAGCTGGGCAAGTAGAGTCCCCTGCAGAAGCTGACACAGCAGATCAGATGGAAAGAGCCAGCTGGCCGGCCGTGGCCTGCTTGCTAGCGCACTGCCCTTGGGCAGCCCCAGTCCACTTGGCTCAGAAGTGCTTGGGACCTGAGGTGTGAATGCCCCAACGCCCGGACCCGGATGGCACAGCTCTGAGGGGTGTTCCCAGCCCCCTTCCCGAGGGGCTGCACGGAGGTGGCCCCCCAGGGGACTTGGCCAGATCCTACTCCCTCACGAGGCCCCTTCCCTCCCCGTCCCTCACCCCTGCTCCCCTGCACCGTTCTCCTGAGGACACTTTCTAATCGATGATTTCACAGGAATCTGCTTCCCAGGGTTGCTTCGGGGAGCCCTTCTGGGTCAGAGGGGCAGGACGGCCTAAAGCAGTGGTCAGCAAACCGCGGCTCGCGAGCCACATGCGGCTCTTTGGCCCCTTGAGCGTGGCTCTTCCACAAAATACCGACTTCTGCGCATGGGCCACGAAGTTTCAATCACACTGTACGCGCGCCCGCACGTGGTATTTTGTGGAAGAGCCACACTCAAGGGGCCAAAGAGCAGCATGTGGCTCGCGAGCCGCAGTTTGCCGACCAC